>NC_087200.1:67763119-67805619 GCF_015104395.2 Macrobrachium nipponense
GGCCATACAAATTCCGAATATTTTCTTCGTCATTGGTAAGTGGCATCTTCAAATGAGGGTGGGGAACGTCAAGGAGAAAATTAGTGATTTAATTATATATATACACACACACTCACACACACACACATACATATATATATATATATATATATATTATATATATATATATATAGTATGTATATATATATATATATATATATATATATATATATATATATATATATATATATATATATATATATATATGGTGTCCGGTAATTTCATCGCATGGTAATTACATCTCATACATTTTCACCGCATTGTAATTAAATTGCAATATATCTCATCGTCAGTAATTTTATCGTAAGGTCTTTCACCACACAATGCCAAAAAATAAATGAACAATAAAGTGCAAATCACTTGTTTTCTGTGAAACGTGCAAGTATTACTGTTATAGTTGTTGATGAGATCAAAGTATCTAACTATCTAACTATTAACAAATGGTCTACTTATTGACTTTTCCTATACAAGAAATTGTTAATAAAAAATTTCGGTTTTTTAATCAACTTGTTTTCTGATTGGTAAACATTTTCGGTTTTTGTAAATAACAAACTAATTCCATCAAGATGCCTCTGCAGTACGTCGTAAGCATAAGGAATAAGAAAAAGCTCATTGATAATAGTCATCTATTTATAAAAGAACGAACAAGCGGCGAAAAAACTATTTGGAAATGTGAACAGTGTTATAAAAGAAAGTGTCATGCAAGAGTTCATACAAATAAAGATTCCATCGCGAAACGATTGGGAGAACACAATCATGCATGAGATATTGCTTGTGTTGAAGCTGACAAAGTGATTAGCTTAACTAAAGAAAAAGCAATCACTACTCAAAAATCGACACATTGCACCGCAACCCAGGCACACGTTGGAGTATCCCAAGCAGTTTGTGGGTCAGCTACCACCACCTCAGTACGTAAAAAGTCCAGTTAAGCATTCCTCCGCAATATAGAATAACACATTCAAATCAGACATTTCTTCTGTTCGACAGTGATGATGAATCAGACCGGGTTATTTTGTTTTCGACTCGGAGAAATCTTCAGGTATTATCTAGTGCAAGCAACTGGTATGCAGATGGGACTTTCTGACGATGTGATAAATGCATGAAATGCAATTACCATGTGATAAAATTACCACGATGTAATTACTGTGATGAAATTACAGTGAATCTATATATATATATATATATATATATATATATAATATATATATATTAATATATGATAAAAGGAGCCCATAAAAACGTCAAAGTATAGAAAGTAAGTACTATATTTCAGACTGCTGAAGAGAGAACACAGCAGTCCTCTGAAATATAGTTCTTACTTGCTATATTTTGGCGTTTTTAGTGGCTCCTTTTATTAGATGGAATTCTGTTGTAACAGAATATTTTACTATCATATATATATATATATATATATATATATATATATATATATATATATATATATATATATATAGCATATATATATATATATATATATATATATATATATATATATATAAATATATATATATATATATATATATATATATATATATATATATATATATATATATATATATATATTTGCGCAGATCAAAATCTCAGAGCATGTTTTCTTACATAATTGTGGGTGGCATTACTTAGCGACAGAGAATTATCAGATGAAAACGAAAGCAAGCAGCAGCATCTTAAATGATATACAATTATTATTAGAAGTCATTATTTGAAGTAATAATGTAAATGTTGACAAATGATTCCTCCATCATCGTGCGTATTGCTAATACATAGGAAGTCTGTCCTTCTTATCTGAGTACCTGTCTATATACGTAAATGACATCTCGAATAGTACCCACAGGTCTGAATTATATTTAGTAGAGGTCTGGTCATTGAAACAAAGAACGGTTGATTTCAGTTAGGTGGAGTATGTTGACATGCAGCCTATTTTCCATTTCTTTTTTTCTTTTTCTTTTTTTCAGATTTGTGTAAAAGAAAACTATTGAAATGGCTATTTGTCTATCAGTCCGCACTTTTCTGTCCTCCCTCAGATCTTAAAAACCACTGAGGCTAGAGGGCTGCAAATTGGTATGTTGATCATCCACCCTCCAATCATCAAACACAAAATCGCAGCTTCCAGCCTTACTAGTTTTTATTCTATTTAAAGTTAAAGTTAACCTTGACCGCTATAATTACTAACAACACAGGCCACCACATACTATAGCCGAGAATATATATATAATGTCTGTTAAATTTGAAACTTGCAAAAGGGATTTCTGTACGTTAATTAATCGATATCAACGATGATGTTGTTTGTACTATCGTGCAGTTAGTACCATTAACTGCGCATTTGTGATTTAAATGAAATAAAAAGCAGAAACTTATATGAAATTTAATAGCTTTATTCTTTTAATATAAATGAAGACTGCCTAAGTTTGCATTTGCTTGTTTCTCGTTTATCTGTATCCTTGGTAAGTTTCTGCATAATATCAAAGCAAATCATCAAAGCAAGAAATTTGCTTTGAATCAAAATGCATTTAGTGTAGGTATACAACTGAATAAAATGTGAAGATTATACTAAATAATGTTAAACAAAGGATTACTTTATTATTATTTTTTCTTTCGGTCTATCACAGTCATCCTATTCGACTGGGTGGTTTTTATAGCTTGAGGTTCTGGGTTGCATCCTGCCTCCTTAGGAGTCCATCACTTTCCTTACTATGTGCGCTGTTTCCAGGAGCACACTTTTCTTCATATATCCTGGAGCTACTTCATCCTCTAGTTTTCCCAGGTTCCTTTTTCAGCGATCTCGGTATCGTGCCTAGTGTTCCTGTGATTATGGGTGTAGTTTCCACTAGAATATCCCATATCCTTCTTATTTCTATTTTCAGGCCATGGTACTTATAAATTTTTTCTCTTTTTTTTCATCTACTCTGGTGTCCAATGGCATTGCTACATTAATTAGTGATACTTTATTCTTGATTTTGTCAATCAGTCATTATTCTTATTATTCTTATTATTATTATTATTATTTTTTTTTTTTTTTTTTTTTTTTTTTTTGCTCTATCACAGTCCTCCAATTCGACTGGGTGGTATTTATACTGTGGGGTTCCGGGTTGCATCCTGCCTCCTTAGGAGTCCATCACTCTTCTTACTATGTGTGCCGTTTCTAGGATCACACTCTTCTGCATGAGTCCTGGAGCTACTTCAGCCTCTAGTTTTTCTAGGTTCCTTTTCAGGGATCTTGGGATCGTGCCTAGTGCTCCTATGATTATGGGTACGATTTCCACTGGCATATCCCATATCCTTCTTATTTCTATTTTCAGATCTTGATACTTATCCAATTTGTTTTTCCATCTCTTTTCTCTTCAACTCTGGTGTCCCATGGTATTGCGACATCAATGAGTGATACTTTCTTCTTGACTTTGTCAATCAACGTCACGTCTGGTCTGTTTTTGCACCGTATCACCCTATCCTTTCTGATACCATAGTCCCAGAGGATCTTGCCTGATCGTTTTTCTATCACTCCTTCAGGTTGGTGCTCGTACCATTATTACTGCAAGGTAGCTGATGTTTCTTGCACAAGGCTCCAGTGGAGGGCGGTTTTGCCACTGAATCATGCCTCTTTTTGTACTGGTTCTGTGCAAGTGCCGGGCATTCAGTTGCTATGTGGTTTATGGTTTCACTTTCGTATTGCACTTCCTACATATGGGAGAGATGTTATTTCCGTCTATCGTACTTTGAACATATCTGGTTCTTAGGGCCTGATCTTGTGCCGCTGTTATCATTCCTTCAGTTTCCTTCTTTAGCTCTCCCCTCTGTAGCCAATTGCCATGTGTCATCGCTGGCTAGTTCTTTAGTCTGTCTCATGTATTGTCCGTGCATTGGTTTGTTGTGCCTCCTCGGGAGTTCTTCTGTTCTTTCTCCTCTCGGTATATTTCTGGGTCTTCGTCTGCTTTTATTAGTCCTTCTTCCCATGCACTCTTTAGCCACTCGTCTTCACTGGTTTTCAAGATATTGCCCCAGTGCTCTGTTTTCGATGTTGAAACGCAGTCCTCTATACTTAGTAGTCCTCTCCCTCCGTTCCTTTCGTGTTATGTATAGTCTGTCCGTATTTGCTCTTGGGTGTAGTGCTTTGTGTATTGTCATATGTTTTTCCTGGTTTTCTGATCTATGCTGCGGAGTTCTGCCTTCGTCCATTCCACTATTCCTGCGCTGTATCTGATTACTGGCACTGCCCCATGTGTTTATGGCTTTTTATCATATTTCCGGCGTTGAGTTTTGACTTGAGTATCGCCTTGAGTCTCTGCATATATTCTTTCCTGATCGTGTCCTTCATCTCTTGGTGTTTTATATCCCCTCCTTCCATTATTCCCAGGTATTTGTATCCTGTCTCATCTATGTGTTTGATGTTGCTCCCATCTGGTAGCTTTATCCCTTCAGTTCTCGTTACTTTGCCTTTTCGTATGTTGACTAAGGCGCATTTTTCTATTCCAAACTCCATCCTGATGTCCCAGATACAATCCTTACAGTCTGGATTAGGGTATCTATTTCCTTGAAAATGCTCTTACCATACAGCTTGATGTCGTCCATGAACATCAGATGGTTGATTCTGTTGCCTCTTTTCTTGAGTTGGTACCCGGCATCCATCTTCTTGTAGTAATTTTGTCATGGGAAAAATCATGGCTACTACGAAGAGTAGTGGGGGACAGTGAGTCGCCCTGGAAGATCCCTCCCTCTCTGATATTAACCTCTGCTAGTCTTATTCCAGAGCTTGTAAGTATTGTATTCCAGTTGCGCATTGTATTTTTGAGGAAGCTGATGGTATTTTCCTCTGCCCCATATATTTTCAGGCATTCTATTAGCCATGTGTGTGGTATCATGTCGGAAGGCTTTCATATAGTCTATCCATGCCATGCTTAGGTTGGATTTCCTTCTCCTACTGTTCTTCATTACCATTTTATCTATCAGGAGCTGGTCTTTTGTGCCCCTACACTTCCTTCTGCAGCCTTTCTGTTGGTGGGGTGGGGGATGGTGTTTGTCTCCTCTAGGTAGTTGTATAGCCTTTCACTGATGATACCTGTTAGTAACTTCCACATTGTTGGTAGCCAGGTGATAGGCCTGTAGTTACTGGCTATATTTCCCTTACTATTGTCTTTTTGTACTAAGGATGTTCTTCCTGTGGTCATCCTCTTTGGGTGCTTGGTGATTTGAGATACAATGCTGGAGTTGTTTCGGCTATTCGTGGTTGTAGGGCCTTGAAGTTTTTCAGCCAGTATCCATGGACATCATCGGGTGGGACCAGTGGCTTTCCAGTTTGGTGCATTTTCTTTAGTTGGTGTCTGACTGTGTCTGTCGTGATGACTATGAATCTTGTTTTGTTTTATTCTCCCTGTTTCTTCATCCTTGACTTCCTGGAGCCATGTTGCATGTTTGTTGTGTGATACCGGATTGCTCCATATGTTTTCCCAGAGTCTCTTACTTGGTTCGGCTTCAGGAATTTCTGGGTGGTTGTCTTCCCCTCTTAGTTGGCTGTATAGTCTTTTCTGGTTGGTTCCGAATAGTTTGTTCTGTTGGTATCCCTTATTCTTGTTCATGTACCGTTGGATCTTATGTGCTTTGGCCTTAAGCCTCTGTTTTACATCTTCTATTGTGTAGTTTAGTCCCCTCTCTTGTACTTTGTATTTCTCGTTGAGTTCCTCCCTTGTTTTCTTGCTTCTTAGCCTTTTTTCTGCCATCTCTTTCAGTTTACTCAAGTCAGATCTCATCACCATGATTTGCTTTTCCAGGCGCCTTTTCCAAGGAGGTTGCTGTTTTGGTTTCTGTTGGGTTGGTTGTGCTGGTGGTGTTGGTGTTCGAATTCCCATCAGTTCTACTACTAATCTTGCTCCTGCATATGTCAAGTTATTTGTTTCTGTGATACTGGTGGTCTGTATTATGCCCAATATTTCATTGACCTCACTCGTTTTCTCCTTTAATTTCTTGGTGTTGTAGGCTTTCATGGAGGGGATCTTTGTTCTCTCTGTATCTGGCTCCATCCATTGTCTAATCTTTTCTACCCATTCCGTCCTGTCTGTTACTTCGTCGGTGTTTCTTCGTGTGTCGTTGTTTGATACCTCATCCTCCCTGTCGTCTTCTGTGGCATCGTTTCTCAGTTCGTCTTCGTGTAATTCGTTGTTGTGTGACATTTCCCTTTCCAGTTCTTCTCTTTCTGTTGGGGAGAGCCAGTTCTTTTTCTTTATGTTCCTTACTTGGTCTGCCAGCCTCTGATCTGTTTGGGGGGTGTTATTCCTCTCATTCCAGATGTTGTTGGCCAATCTTCTTCTATATCCTCTCCTCCGGTCGGATTGCTTCTGATGTTCAGCATCTCCATATTTCCTTATTTTCTTCTCTTGTCCATTTCTTCCTTTTTGCCTCTGTAGCTCCAATCTCAGGCTGTTGATTACTGTCGTTGTGGTGATCAGTTGCTTGATGACGACCTCCAAGTACCTGACCGTCTTCCCCTTCAATTGGGTTGAATACCTCGTTGCCGGACGAAGCTCCTCTGTTGCCAGAGGTTCCATTTACGTCGTTGTGGTTTATTTCTTCATTTCTTTCCATCATTGCTGAATTTTGCTATTTAACCCATAGCTGGACCCTACCCCATCAGGGATAGGTACTCATTTACAGCTGAGTAGACTGAGGAAATTATGGTAAAGATCCTTTCCCAAGGAATCAACGCCGAGGAGAGCGGTCACCCATCCAACAACTGACCAGAGCCAATGTTGCTTAACTTGACTTAAGTCTATTGACGACCTAACCCACTAGACTTAAGTCAAGTTAAGCAACATTGGCTCTGGTCAGTTGTTGGATAGGTGACCGCTCTCCTTGGCGTTGATTCCTTGGGAAAGGATCTTTACCATAATTTCCTCAGTCTACTCAGCTGTAAATGAGTACCTATCCCTGATGGGGTAGGGTCCAGCTATGGGTTAAATAGCAAAACTCAGCAATGATGGAAAGAAATGAAGGAATAAACCACAACGACGTATTATTATTATTGCAGCAAGGAAGACATCCTTTTTATATATCGATTTTTTTTTGTCACTAATTCTTTCTACCCTCGTATAGTCTTTTTAATGTTTCCAAATGAAGGCATGAGGGACATCCTAAAATAATTACATGAAGAACATTTACTGTTTATATAGTTAGTAGTCGCAGTTGGTTCACAATATTCAGCTACTGTCGTTATCTGTCATCCACTTTTAGAATTCCTTTAATGCTCTTATAAGACTACCCGTTAAAAAAAAAATGTTGTCAGTAATATTTTAAGAATGGTAGAAGTACCTTTTTACGTTCAGAAATGTAAGTCAAGTCAGGAATCTCTCTTTTTTCTTTTATTTCTATGCGGGAGGTTATAATTTGAATTTAATTTCAATGGCAGTCGCCATACTCCCAGCCTCTCTCTCTCTCTCTCTCTCTCTCTCTCTTTCTCTATCGATGAATAATTAGACTACCTCCCAACTAGAAGTGCTCGATTAGGATTTTTTTTTTTTTTTTTTTCACAGCCCAGTGCGTCAGATAGCCCAATATAGCGGTAGTATATCCCACCTAGACAAGAAGGAAAAAAAAATAGGACTAAAAAAGTGAAAAGCCCTGGGCTCAACATATGAGAAACTTATTAGCCTCTCCCCAGAGTAATGGAGCGATTTAATCTTTCATAAAATGGAAGCAGAAAAAGATTTTTTCAAGGTCTCTGAACACAGTTTTCCTTCCTAGAAATTCTCTCTAAAGATAAGAGACCAATTCTAGGAAGAATCAGAAATTTTGAATATTAAAATAAATCTTGACTGAGTCATAATGATTTTCAGGCTAGGGCGGTAAAAAATTGGTGGTGAAAGTCTTCTACGACATTATGATACATAAATTAAACGAATTATTTCCATAATTAGTTTCCCTTATCATTTGATACATAAATAATTTACGTAGACTTCTGTTCACAAGACGGTAAGCTCCTTGCTGTTTGTGCGCAGTAATCCTTCACTGATTACCAAGGGTCTGCTTGGAGCTGTGTCAATACCGCTTTATTGACTTTATTGGGTTTGCATTTGGTCATGAAGGAACCGAATCAATCGCTTGCCTGGCTACGTGTGTACATCTTCGTTGTCAGAGTCAATAGTCTTTATGCTGACCCTTCTGTCAATACCATTAGGGATATTATTTATTTCCTCGTTTTCCGCGGTTCATTGTTTCATTAGCGAGGGCGATTTCCTTTACTTTCTGGTAATAAATGACTCATTATTACAAGCGAGAGTTATAGTACAGCAGGTATGCGTAAGGATTGTGCTTTTAATCATAAAAGCATAAGTTTTGGCACACATCTGGGGCATGATTTTAGGAAGATTTTTGGCTGTAGGGGCATCTCAGAATCCCCCCTCATAAAATGTGGTGGCCATTTTTCAAGATGGCCGCTCTCAGGCGATTTGATCTCCAGTAAAGGTAAATTATGTTCACTTCCATAGTATGAAAACTGATTGCATACACTACATTCACTTTATCATGTCACCTGTTGTAACAGGAAAATGTTTGTTTGCATTATATACACTTCAATAATTACAATTTACATAAACAAGGTATATTTTTTTCATTTTAAAATTCAGTGAGATATGACCATTAATAAAAGTTAAATCATGTTCACTTCTATGCTATGAAAACCTATTGCATACACTACATTCACTTAATTGTGTCCATTGCTGTAACAAGAAAACGTTTGTTTGCCTCATACACACTGCAACAGCTACAATTTGCATAAGAAACAAGAACTTTTTTCGTTTTTAAATTCAATAAGATTTTATCTTCATTAAAGGTAAATCATGTTCACTGCTATGTTATGAAACTTATTGCATACGCTACAGTCACATTATCATTTTCTACTGTTGTAACAAGAAAACGTTGCATTTACATATGAACAATTTTCTTCTTTTTTTTAAAGGTCAATGACATCTCTTTATATATGTAAGTTACTCCTGACCACACTGTCCATCACACTTGCAGAGAGAAATGCACTTGAGAGTAACTAGGTGGCATTTGCAGTGTCCATAACAACCTTTTTTTCCACCCACATCGAAGGAGCTCTCAGCAGGCAATAGTAGCTATCTAATGTAAATAAATGATTACTAATGTTGTCCAGACTATACTCGTTTTTTTTTCCATCTGCCCACCCGCCTGTGGTGTTTGCGTATGGTAACACTGCGTCCCAGCCTTTAAATAGTTACGCTACGTGTAAGTTTTAGTTAAATAAAAGGATATCTGGTGTACATTTGCGACTGAAAAGTGTTTTAATAATTCACTGTATTCGAATTACAACGTTAACGTTCGAAATAGGATATTGTTATTATTGTTGAATGTAAGCTGTGGTGAGGGGAGCCGGGTGGAGTGTGCTGTATTGTCCCCCTCTTTCCCTCCCCCCCTCCAGGACCGTAATGCAACTTACGCATATCACTCGATGGATAAAACATCTGTTCGCCACTTCATTTTTATGGGGAAGTATTCGTTTTTCATCATTCATTCTCGAAACAATTTTCCAGCCACGGCAATTAGGGTGGTATTCCCTTAATCAAAGGAGCCTTACTTTGTTTACATACTCCTTTATTAATAACATGTAGCCTAGCACGGATACGTCTTTTTAACATAATTGTAATGTTGAATAAAAGGAGTAGCTACAAATTTGTTTCTGTCAACTACGAGAATTGAGGAATTACCATAGAATCATGCAGTGGCAGCAGACACTTTTATGTAAAAAAAATCTTTAATTGTTTTTCCTTATAACTCGGCACGTCATAAAGATATTGTTAGCATTGTATATATGATTACCACCCTAATATTCTTGGCTGAAAAACGGTCTCGAGAAAAAATGATGGAAAACGAATACGTCCCTATAAAAATAAAGTGAACAGGGGATTTGTCTGAATAAGGGAGTGTGAGAGGGAGACGGAACAACACACTTCACCCGCCTCCCCCTTCTCGCTTAACTGTAATTGGTTAATCATGATGCACCATTCTTGGGGTTCCAGTTTAAGTGAATCCACTATAATAACAGCAATGATATTGATGCCACTGACTTTAGCGAATAAGGTGGCAGCTTTAAGTAAAAAGCAGTACAACCAGAGCTTTCTCCCTTCTAAATACGGTCAACGCAAAAATAACATTTCCACAAATTCCATTAAACAGATGCTAAACCAAGTTACGTCATATCGTATCTGGCTAAAACGCACTTTTTGAAAATTAAAAGTATATACTGATATACTTACTTGTAATGAAGTAACGCATAGTTTAGTAGCAGAGTAGGTGTGGTCAGTAGGTAGTGAACAGAGAGAGAAGCAATTTTCCCGCCACTGTGTATGGCTGTTCCATTCGCCACCCCGAAAAGGCAGCTTACATTCAACGATAATAACAATATCCTATTTCGAATATTAACGGTGTAATTCGCATACCGTAAATCATTAAAAAACTTCTCAGTTACAAATGTACATCCAGATATCCTTTTATTTACCTAAAACTTACAAATAGCATAACTATCTAAAGCCCGGGATGCAGTGTAAAACACTACAGGCAGGTGGACAGATGGAAAAAAACAGAGTATACTTCCTAACTTCCCAGTTGCCTGTGGAATTTCGCTTCCACCCCCATTCGCCTGGTGATGGTAGTGTAGGTGCAGGGTCAAACATTTGGTTCCAGCAGTTTACCTAGTACACTGCCCTCTTAACATGCTGCAGAATGGCTGCTTGAGTAGGTGCGATGTGTTCAAGATCTCTTCCCCTTGTATACAATTCCTTTCTGGCCTCATTCACTTGAACAAGACTGCTGGTGCGGCCATAGAGCAATGCAACAAAGTGTTCTAGTGACTCAAACCGCTGGTCTATGGAGTCTGGGGTAGTCGTTAAGGAGCAGAATGCTGCAGACACATTTTCAAATACTTTCCACTTCTCCCAGCAGGTTTTCTTTTCCCTCCCGTGGAAAAAAGACACTGTATCACAACAATTGAATGTGTGGAACGTGGCTAAAGCAAGGGATTGGTGACAACCAAGGGCACTTGTCATCTCATGGACAGCCAATTATCGAAGATTCTTTCCTGTACCAAACGCAGCCCATTCTTAGGAATTTCAAGCCTTTGAGCTGCCATGATGGCGAGAACTAAGACGTCAGTGTCCACTGTGCGAATTTGGATATGCTGTATCTCTCTTTCACAGCATCAAACACATGAAACATAATTCGAGTGTCATTGGTACGTGGAGCTAAGTTGGTTACATCTCGTAGCAATTTACAGAGAACATCTTCGTTGTGTGTGCTGATAATCTGACACTCAGTTTGTAATCGGTATTGCTTGGGTAGCAAGAAATGAAAACAGTACTTTGTTCTCATTGATTAGCAGGAATACTTGCCAGTTTCTAGGAATTTTACTGGCTAGCTCCACACGTCTCCTGATGCCCTTTCCCCTCTTATTTCGGGTGTGTGATTTTAGGCTTTGTTGTTTATAGGTATCCCATATGACATCAACTCACTTAGCAGATTGCAAATGTGAGGCAAGGTATGGAAAGAAGACATCAGTTGCATACTCAGAAAAGTTTATGACTGAGCCAGATTTCAGCATGTTAATCACAGTTGCACCATCAAAGATGATGACCTCTACATCAGGCTTAGTAACTGCATCATGTGAGGCTGTCATACGCTCCAAGCACTCTATCAGATCAGATTTTGTCCCAAGTCTCAATTTACCAATTTGTGCAGTGGATGGTGGATATACTTGATTTTCATGCTGAAAAAAATTGTCTAAATCCCCATCCCTGACAAGCAACATACATCCTTGAGAACAGAGAGCAGCCATTTTTCAGGGAGGACACTTTCAATTGTGCTTTAGATTTTCCTGGAGCAGGAGACTGCTTAAAGAGGGGAAGGTTATTCTTTTTTGAATGGGTCAAAAATGTGCTTTGTTTTTAGTGACACAAGCCATTCCTCCTCAAAGGTAGTATACTGGTCCTTACCCAACTGTTCTACCTTCCTCACTGTCAATTGACAGCCTGGTCTGCAATGTCACAGCTATTTAATGTAAGTAAATGATTACTACTGTCACAAAAGGGATTCAACATAGTTTCAATGACATTTGTTAGTGATTTGACATCTCCATAAAATGTTTGCTGGTTATGCATGCTCTGCTCATAGAGCCACAAATTTGTCTTCTTGCTAGAGTCCATAGATGATTCAAACTCTTGTATTATCCGTGCCACCTTTGGGTAACATACCACCCACCATCTCAGAGCCGTTGGATTCTCAGTGAGCCCTACTGCTCCACCTTCACCTTTCACAGCTGCATTGTTTTGTTCATGTGCCTTATCTACGGAAATAGCAGAGAATGGGCGTGTTGTCTTTTTGACTGTGAAGTTTCCATATAAAAACTCAGTATACACATTTGGACTGCAGTCTTTAAGTGTCACCATGTCTCTTAAGTTTACTGGAATCCACCTTACATAGTCAGTGTGATCCAGGGCAAAGAACCAACGAACAAGCATGGTAAGGGTTTCAATATATAACAAGAAGTCTTCTTCACGAAAATTGGAACTGAGGACCTGCTTCAGCTCTTTGCTTGCACCAGTCTTCGAAAGTTACTTTGCAGTTTTCATTGATAATGCTACTGCATTGAGTATATGCCTTGTGAAGGACAAAATTAAGACTGGCAATTGTAACTTGATAAGCATGGTGAGTGCAAGTTACATGGGTGACTTTCAGGAAGAAATCAGCTGTTCCAGGTATGATGGCTCCTGCCTCCACAAGAGTGCCCGTCCATCAACTACCATCCGGAAGATTATCTGAAACTTTGACTGATGCCATTTCTATGTGGAGGCCCCAAAATTCTGTATAGACAATAGCATGTTTGTGTGCAACCGTGTAAACATTTTTCTATGATATATTACTGGTTTGGTGCATACGTATACATGTTTTACACAAGTTTTAACATGCTTGGTGAGCTATAAAGAATGTTCATGCTTCAAGGAACCAAAATATGCAGAATGCCAACACAAGCATCTGGGTTACAGTGGCCTTTTCATTAAATGGCTGCCAAAGTATCCATGGGCCAAATCTGAGATGCCCCTATAGCTAAATATAGTCCTAATATCATCCCCTAGTGTGCAAACTCATATGGTTTTATGATGAAAGGCACAATTCCTCTTAAATTTTTCACCTGCCTGCTGTACTATAGCAGGTATCAAATTCGTCAGACTCTGTACTAGTATTTTATTTGTTCCAAATATTATTATTATTATTATTATTATTATTATTATTATTATTGCACGCCAAGGAACAAGAGAGGGCCGCACTCGTCGAGGAAAAGGACAGCTTATACTCCGAGTGGGAGGGCCTCCGCCATCGTAGCGGCCCTGTTGCAGCTCCCCCTCGTGCCTCAGACGAAGAAAATGGCGCAATAGACAACCCCCAAGGGCGTGGACAACATGAATACATAATCGACTGCCTTCGCCGCCTGGAGGAAAAAAGAAACTCGTCGCCCTCAACGGAGGTAAGATACACCTCCTACAAGGACTTGACAAGTACATCAACCTCACAAATCATGTCCCAACACCTGATGAAGACAAGATCCTGCGGATGGGCCTCAACTGCCACTTCATCACGCAGCCGAGGCCGATGGATAAACGCTTGGAAATTGAATATCTCCTCGACGGTATCCAGAAGCAAGAGGACCTTGGGAACTTGCGGACGACTGACGCCCTTCAACCCCTTCTGCTTGCCGAGGCCCTCACCGACCGTGGAGACTACCGCAGTGGTATCATCAGCCGTGACCTGAGGGAAGCACCGAAGCAGTTAAGGAAGCGTGAGGACGTCACAGTACGCAGGGCCGATAAAACTGCTGCTTTCGTCCTTACACAGACTGAGGAATACCGCCGGATGATTGAAGAAATCCTGGCAGACTCCACGAAATTCCGCAGAATCACCAAGAACCCCGTCGACGACATCAAGCGAGAGGCCAACCGGATTATTGAAATGGTCAACGCCGCCTCGAACTCCCTGCATTTGCCACCCATAACAGGTGACCATGACTTAGGCTACATCTATGGGAATGTTAAGACCCATAAAACAAGGGGAACCCCTTCGACCCCATAATCAGCCAGATCCTGCCCCTACATACCTGTTGGCCAAGAAACTCAACACCATCTTAACCCCGTACGTCCCAGATAGGCACAGCCTGAAGTCGTCGCCGAGTTCTTGGACGCCCTACGAGCAACGCCCCCCAGAGGATGCATCGCTTCGATGGATGTGGAGTCCCTGTTTGCCAACGTCCACGTTGACGAGACCGTACAAATGATTTTGGACAGAGTTTACAGGGACCCCGACACTCCATCCTTAAACATCCCAGAGCATGCCCTTCGAGCCCTGCTGGAAATCTGCACTAGAAGGCCCCCGCCTTTTGCTTGTCACGCGCCAACTATATGTTCACCCAGATCGACGACGTGGCGATGGGATCTCCCCTTGGAGTCCTTTTCGCCAATTTCTATATGGGTACCATCGAAGAGAGGGTCTTCCAGATTTCCAGGAAACCGAGGATGTACGGGAGCTACATTGATGACACCTTCGTCTGCGCCAACTCCCAGGATGAGATAGAGCAGCTGCAACGTGCATTCCATGACCACAGCTGCCTAACGTTAACGATTGAACATTGCCAAGATCACCGCCTCCCCTTCCTTGACCTCCTTTTCGAACAGCGAGATTACGACTTCAGCACGAGGGTGTACACGAAGCCGACGAACCTGGGAATGTGCATGAACGGTGAGAGTGAGTGCCCTGAGAGGTATAAGCGCTCCACCATCAGCGCCTTCGTCAGGAGGGCCCTCTCACACTGCTCCTCCTGGAATGACACACACAGTGAGTTGGAGCGCGCCGCCCAGGTCCTCGTCAACAACGGACACACCAATCGTGCTGTTGATGAGTCAATAAGGAAATGTATGGATGCCTGGTACCACCAGGAACCCCGCCCCGACATTGCAGAGCACATCAAGCTTTTCTACAAGGGGCACTTCCACCGGAGATACAAGGAGGACGAACAAGCCCTCAAAAAGATCATCGAAGAAAACGTCAGCACCGCCGACCCAGACAGAAATATTAAAATAAATATATATTATAAAACGAAGAAGACGAGCAGCCTGGTGATGAGAAACAATCCTTCGGCGCCCCTGCAGGATCCCTTGAAGAAGACGAGTGTGGTCTATCGTTACACATGCCCCGTCCGAGGATGCCTCGGCAAATACATCGGTATGACCTCCATGCATTTCTCCAAGCGAATCTCCTGCCACGCCCAAGAAGGAGCAATATTCAACCACGCCAGGACTGCTCATAACAAATGGATAAAAAGAAATGATATTATCCCTAATATCATAATAATAGATCAGACAACAGATCCCCGACGTCTGCGCCTCCTAGAAGCCCTTCATATAGGGAAGGAGAAACCAAACTTAAATATAACTCAAGAAATGTTTCTCCTTCCCACCGCCGCCCGGAGAGCAGCGAGCGACCCCCGACGATGCCAGATAATCAGGAGCCCCCACAGGATGATACGATTCCTGCTACAAACGGAATTCCTGACGTTCATCCCCAGGCACACTACCGTGGCGCTCGCAAGAGAGAATCCCTGAGACCTTCGAGGCGAGATCCACGGCTTCGCCCAAGACCGGCCCGACCAATGAGAATGCAACTCTAGGTCCGTGCCGCTATAAATACCGTTCCGCAAACTTTCTTGCTACAGTCTCTTCAACCGACTCGTCCGAAGATGACCTACGAGAAGGTCGAAACGTCACGTAATACCAGCTATACCAGCACCAACACCAGCCCTTAAACCAAAGACGACCCTGCCCGAAAGGGAACTGGACCACGCTTACGGAATAATACCGGCACTGACGACGACCCCTGCTTGACCTGGACCGATATCCTGTTCTAATAAAAGATTCCTTCAGCATTTACAATTTTTTGAAAATTCCCAATATGAATATTGGTCAGTTACTCAGAAACATCGCTGAGCCTAAGAAGCGAATTGTAAGAAAAATAGAAAAAACAATATATAAAATCAACTCGCTTAATTCTGCCATCCTTTTTTAACAGTATTATTATTATTATTGTTATTATTATTATTATTATTATTATTATTATTATTATTATTATTATTATTATTGGTATTATTATTATTATAAACGCTAATGCCCTCAGAGAAGGTCTCCTCCCTAATTATTATTATTATTATTATTATTACTATATTGTACTTAGGAAGCAGACCCTCTCTCAAGCATACTTTATTAAAAGTAATGGCTACTTCAGCAGCGTTACACTTGTAGAGATTCTTCTCTATTTTGCGAATAGCGGCTTTTTCCGTGCTACTTAAACAGGCTAGTAGAGCGCCTATAGAGGTCATGGTAAAATACAGGGTCAAAATAGGTGTATATATTTGAATTTTACAGATAAACTATGATACCATAGTCATCAAAGTCATTAACGATTTTCTCTCTCTCTCTCTCTCTCTCTCTCTCTTCTTAAAGCGAGCTTTCGTCTTGAGCTGCCAGACATCCTCGGGCTGGGAAGCTGAGGGTGGACTGATCTTGGTGCGGTGTCCGTCCTCCTTATATCTGTGGCTGACAGCAGGGGGTCTGCCCCATGCTTGTCTCCTATTGGCTGGTGGCGGTGAGTCTTGTTTTCATTGGCTGCCTGAGCCAGGTCTCAAGCCACTTTCTTCGGGCCGATGGTTGCGTTGCAGCATATCCTGCAGCCGCCTGGACCTCCTAAGCGGCGCTTGTAACATTGATGGGCGTTGCGCTACGCTGTGGGACGTCACGGCTACTTTGATTTCCATCGGCTGCAGGAGTACCTCGTTCGGGGGCGTTGTCATCCATAGAGTTGTCATGATCGGTGGTGTCATTGTTGGGGTGGCAGGTCTTCTCATACTCGTCGGGAGGGAGGAGAAATTCTTCCTGCGTCGTATTCAGATTAGGTTTTATTTGCTGGATGAGTAGCGCCTCCAGCAGGCGCAACCGACGGGCATCAGGGGCCTTCCCGATGATCTTCGTGTTCTTTATGATGGACATCGGGAGATGGCCTCTTGATGTTTGGTGCGGGCGTGATTCTTTATAGCCCCTCTTGGGCGTGGCACGAGAGTCTCTTCGACAGTCGCATGGTAGTCATACCTACGTAGGCGCCGCTGGCATTCGCGGACTGGGCATGATACTGGTACACTAAATGCGTCTGCTCAGGGGTTCTCGTGCCTGTGGAGAGGGGTTATTTTTCATAAAAAGATCGCGCGTCCTCCGATTCTGGTAATATGATTAGGTCGATATTCTCAGTGTCGTCAGTCGGGGATACATTATCAGAAATAATTTTCTTAATGGCGTCCTCTTCTTCACGGTAATGGGAACTCATGAAGGCTTTGTAGTACAGCTTGATATTATTCTGGGGGCGGGGCTGCGGGCTCTCACTACCGTACCATTTCTCCAGGCTGTGCGGACTTCCTTGCTGATTAATTTATTTGAGTACCGTTATTCACAATAGTACTTGGGAGGCGCGGTCGAGTTCCTGGTGAGTGTCCTGCCAAGGTTGAGCAGTGGGAGAGGGCCCTCCTGACGAAGGCCCTGACGGTGGTGCTTTTGAATCTGGCGGGGCACTCGCTGTCTCTGTTGAGGCAAAGTCCTAAATTGGTTTTCGTTTGTGTAGGACTGAAGTACGGAGACCGTCTTCCGTCTTGCTTACAAAGGACGTCGAGGAAGGGGAGCGATCGTCGGAGCTGCGTTCGACTGTGTAGTTCAGCACACTACACTGCTGAAATGCTTGACGGAGGGCTTCTACCTCATCCTCGGCGTCGACTTGCACAAAGATGTCGTCAATATAACGTCCATATCTGCGGGGTTGCTGCATCCTGGCAAAGACCCGTTCCTCCACGGTGCCCATATAAAAGTTAGCGAAGAGAACCCCCAGAGGGGAGCCCATCGCCACGCCGTCCTTTTGGCGGAACATCTGGCCACGGTGGGTGGAGAAAGGGGCCTTCTTCGTGCATATCTCCAGCAGCGTACGGAGCGAGGCTTCCGGTATGTTGAGGGGCGCCGTCGACTGATTCCTGTAGACACGATCAAGGATTATATCTATGGTTTCGTCGACAGGCACGTTCGTAAAATAGGGACTCTACATCCAGCGAGGCGATAATCCCGGTACCAGGGGCGTCCTTGATGGCTTCTAAGAACTCTGCCGAAGACTGCAGGCTGTACCGACTCGGGACGTAAGGGGTCAAAATTTGGTTGAGGCGTTTAGCCAAGGCGTACGTAGGGGCGGGCGTCTGGCTGATGATCGGCCGGAGGGGGTTCCTTGCTTGTGGGTTTTTACATTGCCATATAAATAACCCAGGCTGTAGTCTCCTTGTATGGGGGGGAGGCGGGAGGTGCACAGCATTTGTTGCCAGCATTCACTGCGCTGATGACTCCGTTAGCCTCCCTCTTGATGTCGTCTGTCGGGTTCCTCGTCAGGCGCTCGAACTTGCTCTCGTCAGACAAAATAGCATCCAGCTTCTCGTGATATTCGGCAGTATCAATCAAGACGAAGGCTGCTGTCTTGTCCGCGCGTCGCACCGTGATGTTCACTTTCTCCTTCAGTTCCTTCGCTGCTTTCTTCATCTCCTTGGTGAGGATCCCGCTGGAGTGCGAAGCCCCTCTCTGTAAGAGCTTCAGCAAGTAGGAAGGGGTTGAAGGGCGTCGGTAGTTTCTCACGGTGCTCCGGGCTTCGAGTTGCTGGATGGAGTCTAGGAGCAACTCGATTTCGAGTCTCTTGTCATGAGGCCTAGGTCTCGAAATGAAGTGGCAATTAAGACCCAGCTTCAGAAGGGCATCTTGATCGGGAGTGGGGTCGTAATCGGTAAGGTTAATGTATCCTTGGGTTCATTCAGGGAATGCGGAGTTTGCCGCCGTTCAGGGAGATGAGCTTGCGGAGGGCAACCTCTCATCCGCTGTTTTATGTCATCTCCTGAAGGCGGACGAGGCTTCTCTCGATGTTCCCAGGGTACGTTGGTTCCTCTCCTACTGGTTGTCTACATCCATGGGTATGTCACGTTCAGGATTTTCAAATTCGGTGTCGTCCAGTCCATGACTACCTTCCTCTCGAAGGGCACCAGGACGTACTGCTATAGGTTCCTCTCCTACCCTCCACTGGTGCCGGGGCTGCTTCTCACTCTCTCCCACTCCTGCCGCAGTCTCTTGGTCTTGTTTCTGGAGGGCACGCAGTTCGGTAGTCTTGATCGCTATTTGCCGCTGTAGGAGGGGATTTTCTTAAAGCTCCTGGTGTCCTCATTATTTCTGGCTGACGGGTCGTGTAGCCGAATATTAGTGTACTTAGGAAGCAGACCCTCTCTCAAGCATACTTTATTAAAAGTAATGGCTACTTCAGCAGCGTTACACTTGTAGAGATTCTTCTTTATTTGCGAATAGCGGCTTTTCCGTGCTACTTAAACAGGCTAGTAGAGCGCCTATAGAGGTCATGGTCAAATACAGGGTCAAAATAGGTGTATATATTTGAATTTTACAGATAAACTATGATACCATAGTCATCAAAGTCATTAACGATTTTCTCTCTCTCTCTCTCTCTCTCTCTCTCTCTCTCTTTCTTTTAGCGAGCTTTCGTCTGGAGCTGCCAGACATCCTTCGGGCTGGGAAGCTGAGGGTGGACTGATCTTGGTGCGGTGTCCGTCCTCCTTATATCTGTGGCTGACAGCAGGGGTCTGCCCCATGCTTGTCTCCTATTGGCTGGTGGCGGTGAGTCTTGTTTTCATTGGCTGCCTGAGCCAGGTCTCAAGCCACTTTCTTCGGGCCGATGGTTGCGTTGCAGCATATCCTGCAGCCGCCTGGACCTCCTAAGCGGCGCTGTAACATTGATGGGCGTTGCGCTACGCTGTGGGACGTCACGGCTACTTTGATTTCCATCGGCTGCAGGAGTACCTCGTTCGGGGGGGGCGTTGTCATCCATAGAGTTGTCATGATCGGTGGTGTCATTGTTGGTGGCAGGTCTTCTCATACTCGTAGGGAGGAGAAATTCTTCCTGCGTCGTATTCAGATTTAGGTTTTATTTGCTGGATGAGTAGCGCCTCCAGCAGGCGCAACCGACGGGCATCAGGGGCCTTCCCGATGATCTTCGTGTTCTTTATGATGACATCTCGGGAGATGGCCTCGTGATGTTTGGTGCGGGCGTGATTCTTTATAGCCCCCTCTTGGGCGTGGCACGAGAGTCTCTTCGACAGTCGCATGGTTAGGTTCAATTACCTACGTAGGCGCCGCTGCATTCGCGGACTGGGCATGTATACTGGTACACTACATGCGTCTGCTTCAGGGGTTTCTCGTGCCTGGAGAGGGGTTATTTTTCATAAAAAGATCGCGCGTCCTCCGATTCTGGTAATATATGATTAGGTCGATATTCTCAGTGTCGTCAGTCGGGGATACATTATCAGAAATAATTTTCTTAATGGTCCTCTTCTTCACGGTAATGGGACTCATGAAGGCTTTGTAGTACAGCTTGATATTATTCTGGGGGCGGGGCTGCGGGCTCTCACTACCGTACCATTTCTCCAGGGCTGTGCGGACTTCCTTGCTGATTGTAATTTAATTTGAGCTACCCTCGTTAATTCACAAGTACTTGGGACGGCGCGGTCGAGTCCTGGTGAGTGTCCTGCCAGGTTGAGCAGTGGGAGAGGGCCCTCCTGACGAAGGCCCTGACGGTGGTGCTTTTGAATCTGGCGGGGCACTCGCTGTCTCTGTTGAGGCAAAGTCCTAAATTGTTTTTGCTTTGTGTAGATGAAGTACGGAGGACCGTCTTCCGTCCTTGCTTACAAGGGACGTCGAGAAGGGAGACGATCGTCGGAGCTGCGTTCGACTGTGTAGTTCAGCACACTACACTGCTGAAAATGCTTGACGGAGGGCTTCTACCTCATCCTCGGCGTCGACTTGCACAAAGATGTCGTCAATATAACGTCATATCTGCGGGGTTGCTGCATCCTGGCAAAGACCCGTTCCTCCACGGTGCCCATATAAAAGTTAGCGAAGAGAACCCCAGAGGGGAGCCCATCGCCACGCCGTCCTTTTGGCGGAACATCTGGCCACGGTGGGTGGAGAAAGGGGCTTCTTCGTGCATATCTCCAGCAGCGTACGGAGCGAGGCTTCCGGTATGTTGAGGGGCGCCGTCGACTGATTCCCTGTAGACACGATCAAGGATTTATATCTATGGTTTCGTCGACAGGCACGTTCGTAAATAGGGACTCTACATCCAGCGAGGCGATAATCCCTGGTACCAGGGGCGTCCTTGATGGCTTCTAAGAACTCTGCCGAAGACTGCAGGCTGTACCGACTCGGGACGTAAGGGGTCAAAATTTGGTTGAGGCGTTTAGCCAAGGCGACGTAGGGGCGTGGGCGTCTGGCTGATGATCGGCCGGAGGGGGATTCCTTGCTTGTGGGTTTTTACATTGCCATATAAATAACCCAGGCTGTAGTCTCCTTGTATGGGCGGGAGGTGCACAGCATTTGTTGCAGCATTCACTGCGCTGATGACTCCGTTAGCCTCCCTCTTGATGTCGTCTGTCGGGTTCCTCGTCAGGCGCTCGAACTTGCTCTCGTCAGACAAAATAGCATCCAGCTTCTCGTGATATTCGGCAGTATCAATCAAGACGAAGGCTGGTCTGTCCGCGCGTCGCACCGTGATGTTCACTTTCTCCTTCAGTTCCTTCGCTGCTTTCTTAATATCCTTGGTGAGGATCCCGCTGGAGTGCGAGCCCCTCTCTGTAAGAGCTTCAGCAAGTAGGAGGGGTTGAAGGGCGTCGGTAGTTCTCACGGTGCTCGGGCTTCGAGTGCTGGATGGGAGTCTAGGAGACAACTCGATTTCGAGTCTCTTGTCATGAGGCCTGGGTCTCGAAATGAAGTGGCAATTAAGACCCAGCTTCAGAAGGGCGTCTTGATCGGGAGTGGGGTCGTAATCGGTAAGGTTAATGTATCCTTGGGTTCGTTCAGGGATGCGGAGTTTGCCGCCGTTCAGGGAGATGAGCTTGGCGGAGGGCACCTCTCATCCGCTGTTTTATGTCATCCTCCTGAAGGCGGACGAGGCTTCTCTCGATGTTCCCAGGGTCACGTTGGTTCCTCTCCTACTGGGTTGTCTACATCCCATGGGTGTATGTCACGTTCAGGATTTTCAAATTCGGTGTCGTCCAGTCCATGACTACCTTCCTCTCGAAGGGCACCAGGACGTACTGCTATAGGTTCCTCTCTACTCCACTGGTGCCGGGGCTGCTTCTCACTCTCCCACTCCTGCCGCAGTCTCTTGGTCTTGTTCGGGAGGGCAAGCAGTTCGGTAGTCTTGATCGCTATTTGCCGCTGTAGGAGGGATTTTCTAAAGCTCCTGGTGTCCTCATTTATTTCCTGGCTGACGGGTCGTGTAGCCGAATATTAGTGTACTTAGGAAGCAGACCCTCTCTCAAGCATACTTTATTAAAAGTAATGGCTACTTCAGCAGCGTTACACTTGTAGAGATTCTTCTTTATTTTGCGAATAGCGGCTTTTTCCGTGCTACTTAAACAGGCTAGTAGAGCGCCTATAGAGGTCATGGTAAAATACAGGGTCAAAATAGGTGTATATATTTGAATTTTACAGATAAACTATGATACCATAGTCATCAAAGTCATTAACGATTTTCTCTCTCTCTCTCTCTCTCTCTTCTCTCTCTCTTTTCTTTTTAGCGAGCTTTCGTTCTGGAGCGCCAGACATCCTCGGGCTGGGAAGCTGAGGGTGGACTGATCTTGGTGCGGTGTCCGTCCTCCTTATATCTGTGGCTGACAGCAGGGGGTCTGCCCCATGCTTGTCTCCTATTGGCTGGTGGCGGTGAGTCTTGTTTCATTGGCTGCCTGAGCCAGGTCTCAAGCCACTTTCTTCGGGCCGATGGTTGCGTTGCAGCATATCCTGCGACCGCCTGGACCTCCTAAGCGGCGCTGTAACATTGATGGGCGTTGCGCTACGCTGTGGGACGTCACGGCTACTTTGATTTCCATCGGCTGCAGGAGTACCTCGTTCGGGGGCGTTGTCATCCATAGAGTTGTCATGATCGGTGGTGTCATTGTTGGTGGCAGGTCTCTCATACTCGTAGGGAGGAGAAATTCTTCCTGCGTCGTATTCAGATTAGGTTTTATTTGCTGGATGAGTAGCGCCTCCAGCAGGCGCAACCGACGGGCATCAGGGGCCTTCCCGATGATCTTCGTGTTCTTTATGATGACATCTCGGGAGATGGCCTCGTGATGTTTGGTGCGGGCGTGATTCTTTATAGCCCCCTCTTGGGCGTGGCACGAGAGTCTCTTCGACAGTCGCATGGTAGTCATACCTACGTAGGCGCCGCTGCATTGCGGACTAAGGGCATGTATACTGGTACACTACATGCGTCTGCTTCAGGGGTTCGCGTGCCTGTGGAGAGGGGTTATTTTTGCATAAAAAGATCGCGCGTCATCCGATTCTGGTAATATATGATTAGGTCGATATTCTCGGTGTCGTTCAGTCGGGGATACATTATCAGAAATTAATTATTTTTTCTTAATGGCGCCTCCTTCTTCACGGTAATGGGAACTCATGAAGGCTTTGTAGTACAGCTTGGATTATTATTCTGGGGGTGGGCGGGGCTGCGGGCTCTCACTACCGTACCATTTCTCCAGGGCTGTGCGGACTTCCTTGTGATTAATTTATTTGAGTACCCGTTATTCACAAGTACTTGCGAGGCGCGGTCGAGTTCCTGGTGAGTGTCCTGCCAGGTTGAGCAGTGGGAGAGGGCCCTCCTGACGAAGGCCCTGACGGTGGTGCTTTGTTGAATCTGGCGGGGCACTCGCTGTCTCCGTTGAGGCAAAGTCCTAAATTGGTTTTCTTTGTGTAGACTGAAGTACGGAGACCGTCTTCCGTCTTGCTTACAAGACGTCGAGGCGGAAGGGGAGCCGATCGTCGGAGCTGCGTTCGACTGTGTAGTTCAGCACATACACTGCTGAAATGCTTGACGGAGGGCTTCTACCTCATCCTCGGCGTCGACTTGCACAAAGATGTCGTCAATATAACGTCCATATCTGCGGGGTTGCTGCATTCTGGCAAAGACCCGTTCCTCCACGGTGCCCATATAAAAGTTATTATTATTATTATTATTTTTATTATTATTATTATTATTGGTGTTGTTGTTGTTGTTATTGTTGTTGTTGCAAATTAAAAAAGCCAAAATCCGTTAACTTAAGCAGGAAATAAAGAAAATGTTCGTGCAAGTGAATAGGTAAAAAGGAGAATAAAACCAATAAATTAGTCGCGTATAAACATAGTGAAAGGCATAAAAAAATAATTACAAACATGTGAAAGGAACTACAGGAAGCAGAGATGAGAACAAATTCAATAAAGGCGAATAATAGAAAAGATCAAAAGCTAAGTATTGGCGGTTCATTAGGTTTTGCCAATTACCCTCGTCAGGGAAACCTCGGGGATTAACTGGAAATTGATTAAGGAGCAATAGGCTGAGGAGAGCTCCGTTGGGCCCTTAAATTAAGGACCAGGCACCTTGGTAATTCGACTCATACTTCCATTCAAATACAAGTTACGAGACTGGTAACCAGGTTAAATGACTGATTTTCCTTATAATTTAATCAGTACGGAATCGTCATTCAAAATTATTTGGATTACTGATCGTTTTCAAAGCCATTTATAGCAATGTATTTTGTCCATCATTTTGCCAGACTTCAATCTCCGTTTAGAGATATTAAAATGTATATATATATATATATATATATATATATATATATATATATATATATATATATATATATATATATATATAGATTCGTTAAAAGCAATTGCTTTAGTGGCATCAATAAGTTTCTTGCAGGTATCTTCATACCGACGAAGTTTTTTCCGATTCTCGTTCGTCAATTTCTGGTGAAAAATACGCAGACTTCCTTCTCACATTTATTGAATTTTGTCGCGACAGCTATTTCGTCTTATGGCATCAAGCGACTACTGACTTAAAATCTGGCCTTTCGGCCTATTTTATTCATCGTGTGGGAAGTATGACCTTGAAGTAGGGGTACTGGTTAGTCTAGGGATTAACAGTTTAAGGGTGTTGTTTTGGATACAAAGAACATAAGGACATATGTACTTTGACAATAAAAGTGAAAGTTTAAACTGGTTAAATAAATATTCAAAATATAATGCCATGTGCTAATGTTTCCTTAAATGCATGTTTAAAATTTAATATGTTACATGTTGGTTTTAAATACAAACATACAAAATTACATACAGGAATAAAAAATGAATATAGAAATCTGAATACAGGAATAAAAAAATATTTTATAGCATGCATAAAGGTACAAGTCAGATCATTTCTGTTTATATATAAATGTGTATAATATTAAATTTGAGTCAGTGAGCGTGTGTGTGTGTGTGTGTGTCCAAATGGTCTACGTTGTGCGTGTTGGGCGGGGTCTCAGCGACCTGAGCATGTCTTCTAAGGGGCGCGATGTACTCGGTGAGTTGGGGCGCGCTGTCTGGTCCCTGTTGGCTTGCGTATTCCTTCTCCTGCTGGAGGGGAGTATATGGTCCGATTCTTGTTGGACGTTCAAGGTCGGCTTCTGAATAGTGATGCTCACCGCATGGTTATTAAGAGGCGACCATAGTTGTCTTCTCTGTGCACGACCTGGATGCCTTCTATAAGCTCTTGTAGAGATGGCTTCCTGTCGTGAACGTCTATATAATGTTGATGGATGGCCCCTTGATTTCTATGAGCCAGCAGACGTCTCCGAAGGGTCGTTGTAGTGTGCCCGATGTAGTTTTGGCTGTGGGATTGACACATCTCCTCTGGACAAGTGAATTTGTAAACTATGTTCGTGCACATCTTCTTCGGTCCCCCCGGATCGGTGCTGTACTTCATTATTAGGGCTGCTACAAGGTTGGGCTTACTATATATCCTGAGGCTTATTTTGTGATAAGGGGCTTTTGGGGTTACGCCTCTGTTTACTATCCCACGTAGTGTGCAGCAATCCTCCTTATATGCAGACCTATAATGTACACGATGGTAAATAATCATGTTCTCCTCGTTTTTCGTCGCCGTGTTGGGTTGATCAAATTCGTTCATTTTCTTTTTTATTGCTGCTTCGATCATTTGATCTGCATAGCCATTGTTTGTCAGCAGCTGGCAAATTCGATCGAATTCGTTATGTATGTCTCTCCATGATGAGCTGTGTTTGAAGGCTCTGCTGACATACGCACTCACGACAGACTTTTTGTATGCGTCCGATACTCCCCGCGTGCATTCAAGCAACGGCCTGCGTTCGTTGCTTTCGTATAAACGTTCTTCTTATACTGTCCTTCTTCTTGTTTTACTAGGACATCATAAATTTCGAATACCATATTATAATTAAATTAAAACATTCAGAATATAATTGATAAAACATTTACTTAAAGAACAAGCAAATGACTGGTGACAACCTACCCAGAAGGATGTTAAAAACATACTACTGTACTCGTATAGAGTTACAACGAGAGAGAGAGAGAGAGGGAGAGAGAGAGAGAGAGAGAAAAGAAAATAACAAACATACAGACAGAGAAAAACAGCTGAACAAAACCATCAGGCAATAAACAATTGTGTGGATGACGTTTGGGAGTTTAACGGTGGTACTGTCAATTTGATAATAATGGATTCCAGTATTGTTAAGTCCTTTTCTTTTTGTACCTGTCCTACTATTGAATAATCTTTGTCTATATAGGTTTTACATATTTTTGAATTGTTTTTAATACGAGTACAGTTACCAGTAGTATGTTTTTAACTTCCTTCTGGGTAGCTTGTTCTTTAAGTAAATGTTTTATCAATTATATTCTGAATGTTTTAATTTAATTATAATATGTAATTCGGATTTTATTAGTTAATTGATTGCCATGTTCGCTTGTTTGCAGCCTAGAAATGCAACTATGTGGAGTTGTGAAACGTCGGCATATATTTTAATAAAATGTATACATATATTTATATATATATGCAAACGTGTGTGTTTTAAGTATTAAAAAGCCTGAATATATAGGCTCTAATTCACTGACATCCGTCTTGAAGAAGCTGAAATTGTCTACTTTTTCAGGACCATGGAATTAATTGTTTTATAAGCGTTTGTTAACACTTAAACTACATAGTGATTACCTCTATTACAACCAGTATTCTCTTAATACTTTACTATCATTTTACAACACTTCATCTGTTGAAAGGCTTATTAATCATTTCTTTGAGTAAATAAACTGCTGTTTTAAAATTTACTGATATAAAGGTTAGGAATCCATTTGCGAAGTATATAAATGGGTTAATGTGCATCTACAAACATATTAAAGAACATTTACGTAAGCTAGACAAAATAGCTCCGTACTCAGTTTCAGCTAAAGGTGATAAAAACATACACTCACACTTGTTTCTTTTCCTGCACCATTACGTACCACAGTCTAATCTCACGTTTCCTACAGAAAACATAGATAACCAAACATTGCTTATTAGCCTTCTGTCAAAGATGGTATTGAAAATTGTCTTTAAAGATATATGTAACAGCTTAGTTTGCTTAGCAGGCAAGTTAGAAAATATATTTTAGTTTAACCAGACCACTGAACTGATTAACAGCTCTCCTAGGGCTGGCCCGAAGTATTAGATTTTTATTTACGTGGCTAGGTAACAACTGGTTTCTTAGCAACGGGACCTGTCACGTATAGCTTATTGTGGGATCTGAACCACATTATATCGATAATTTCTAATCAACAGAAATAAATTTCTCTGGTTAGGCATTGGCGTGAACTGGGAGCGAACTCGGGCTACTTTAAACGAACAAAATATAGGATTGTAAAGTAAATGATGATTATATACGAAAAATAGATGTGTTATCGTTGTATCTATAGAGGAAACTTTGTTCTAAAAACTTCCTCCCATGAATACGAAAGACCTGTCACAGATTTTAATTTAATTTTATGGTCATTGGAAAAGGAAGATTCACTGTAATTTCATAGCAGTAATTACATCGTGGTAATTCCATCGTGATAATTTCATCACATGGTAATTGCATTTCATACATTTTCACCGCATTGAATTACATCGTAATATATCACATCGTCAAAAAGTCCCATCTGCATACCAGTTGCACTAGATAATACCTGAAGATTTCTCCGAGTCGAAAACAAAATAACCCGGTCGAACAGATGAAACGGCTGATTTGAATGTGTTATTCTATATTGCGGAGGAATGCTTAACTGGAGTAAACATCTGGATTTGCAGGAAATTGTGCTGCGGTATTTCTAGCGCTTCGTATATTCCTTTTTACGTACTAAGGTGGTGGTAGCTTTAGTAAAGTTAATCACTTTGTCAGTTTCAACACGAGCAATATCTCATGCATGATCATGTTCTCCCTATCGTTTTGTGATGGAATCTTCATTTGTATGAACTCTTGCATGGCACTTTGTTTTATAACACTAGTCGCATTTCCAAATATATTTTCGCCACTTGTTCGTTTTCTCACAAATAGATGACTATTATCAATGCGCTTTTTCTTATTCCTTATGCTTACGACGTACTGCAAAGGCATCTTGATGGGTTTAATTTTAGTTATTTACAAGAAACCGAAAATGTTTACCAATCAGAAAACAAGTTGATTACAAAAACCGAAATTTTTTATGAACAATTTCTTATATAGGAAAAGTCAACAAGCAGGCCATTTGCTAATAGTTAGATAGTTAGATACTTTGATCTCATCAACAACTATATCAGTAATACTTGCACGTTTTACAGAAAACAAGTGAATTACACTTCATTGTTCATTTATTTTTTGGCATTGTGTGGGGAAAGAAACCTTACGATGAAATTACTGACGATGTGATATATTGCAATGTAATGACAATGCGGTGAAAATGTATGAGATGAAATTACCACGATGTAATTACTGCGATGAAATTACCGGACACGAAAAAGAATAGCAGCTACGATTTGGGATAAAAAAAAATTAAGCAAATTCCATTTTCTTCCTTTCTCACTCAGTTATTTGATTCTATTATTAGGCATTTTCCCTATCTATTTGTCTATAAAAAAATAATAATTAGAAAGATATGAGTTACTGCAAACAATTGGAGGTAAATAACATTGAATAGGGATCGCTAGAATTACGTGTAACTTAATATATATTGCCTCGCTCTTTATTATTGCCCAAAAGATTAAATTATTTTCCAGTTCCATCACTTCATTAACATTTGATCTCTATCTGCTTCGTTTCGGTCTCGTCTCTGCGTCCACTTCTACACAATATTACAGTTATACCCTGCTGTCTAATGCGTCCATTTCCGGTGGACAGGCGATTGGAATAATTCATCTGCCAGAACTCGATTCACAGCACGAAATGTTTGGCCACATTTTGCTGTCCTGAGAGAATTCCACTTAAATAATAGTACTTATTAGTCCAGAATAAAAGCCTATTATATTGATGTTGTAGTCTCGGATGAAATAACTTGAGATTTTTGTTTATTGGGGTATATCCTTCCACTTATAACGTAATAATATTTGTTTACCACTTTGTAATCAGTTACGTTTTCAGATGGTATTATTTATGAAGATATTGTCCACTAGGGCTTTCTATTTAACCAAACCTATCCTAACTCTATTTAACCTAAGCAACGACAAACCAACAAGAAAATAATGATAATGATAATAAGCCAAGAATCACCAATTAATTTCTGTTAAATACGGATCTAAAACTGAAAATATATAAAGACGCTATGACCTTCTTTTTCGATGAGACCCTGATATACAGGTAATGTCAAACTCCAAGTTGAAATGTCTTACCTCTAGGGGTAGGTTTAGATTACTTCCCGTTCGAGCTGGATGTGTCCAGAATTCAACATATCCAGTAAGAATTTGAAAATCAGAAAGTTAAAAGTCTTTTTTGGCTCAGTATCATATAACACGTGTTTACAATAATAATAATAATAATAATAATAATAATAATAATAATAATAATAATAATAATAATAATAATAATAGTCGTATAGCCTTTCACTAATGATACCTGTTAATAGCTTCCACATTATTGGTAGGCAGGTGATAGGCCTGTAGTTACTGCATATATTTCCCTTTCTCTTGTCTTTCTAAACATTCTTAGTACAGAAAGACAAGAACAAGGGAAATATAGCCAATAACTACAGGCGTATCACCTGCCTACCAATAATGTGAAAGTTTCAAACATGTATCATCGGTGAAAGGCAATACAAACTACCTAGAGGATACAAACACCATCCCCCACCAACATAAAGGCTGCAGAAGGAAGTGTAGGGTCACAAAAGACTAGTTCCTGATAGACAAAATGGTAATGAAGAACAGTAAGAGAAGGAAACCCTACCTAAGCATGGCATGGATTGACTACAAGAAAGCCTTCGACATGGAACCACACACATGGATAATAGAATGCCTGAAAACATATGAGGTAGAGGAAAACACCATCAACTTCCTCAAAAATACAATGTGCAACTGAAATACATTACTTACAAGCTCTGGAATAAGCTAGAAGAGGTTATAGATACCCTAATCCAGGCTGTAAAGATTGTATCTGGGGACATCAGGATGGAGTTTGGCATAGAAAAATGTGCTTTGGTTAACATACAAAAGGGCAAAGTAACAAGGATTGAAGGGATAAAGCTACCAGATGGGAACAACGTCAAACACATAGATGAGACAGGATAGAAATACCTGAGAATAATAGACGGAGGGGATATGAAACACCAAGAGATGAAGGACACGGTCAAGAAAGAATATATGCAGACTTAAGGCGATACTCAAGGCAAATCTCAACGCAGGAAATATGATAAAAGGCATAAACACATGGGCAGTACCAGTAATCAAATATAGAGCAGTAGTGGAATGGACGAAGGCAGAACTCCTCAGCATGGACCAGAAAACTAGGCAACATATGACAATACACAAAGCACTACACTCAAGAGCAAATACGGACAGACTATACATAACATGAAAGGAAGGAGGGAGAGGACTACTAAGCATAGAGGACTGCGTCAACATCGAGAAAGAGCACTGGGGCAATATCTGAAAACCATTCAAGGCAAGTGCCTCATGAGTGTATGGGAAGAAAGACTGATGAAAGTAGTTGAAGACCCACAAATATACAGAGACAGGCGAACGGAACAAAGGAATAGCACAACAAACCAGTGCATGGACAATACCTGAGACAGACCAAAGAACTGACAGGTAGTGAAACATGGCAATGACTACAGAGGGGAGAGCTAAAGAAGGAAACTAATGGAATGGTAACAGCAGCACAATATCAGGCCCTAAGAACCAGATATGTTCAAAGAACGATAGATGGAAATAACATCTCTCCCATATGCAGGAAGTTCAATACGAAAAATGAGACCATAAACTACATAGCAAGTGAGTGTCCGGTACTTGCACAAAGCCAGTACAAAAGGAGGTATGATTCAGTGGCAAAACCCCTCCACTGGAGCCTGTGTAAGAAACACCAGCAACCTTGCAGTAATATGTGGTACGAGCACCAGACTGGAGGAGTGATAGAAAACGATCAGGCAAAGATCCTCTGGAACTATGCTATCAGAACTTATAAGGTGATACTTGTAAATTGACCAGACGTGATGTTGATTGACAAAATCAAGAAGAAAGAATCACTCATTGATGTCGCAACACCATGGGACATCAGAGTTGAAGAGAAAGAAAGGGAAAAAAGGGATAAGTATCAAGACCTGTAAATAGAAATAAGAAGGATATGGGATATGCCAGTGGAAATTGTACCCATAATCAAAGGAGCACTAAGCACGCTCCCTAGGTCCCTGAAAAGGGATCTGGAAAAACTAGAGGCTGAAGTAGTTCCAGAGCTCATGTAAAAGAGTGCTCCCAGAAACAGTGCACATAGTAAGAGAAGTGATGGACTCCTAAGGAGGCAGAATGCAAGCCAGAAACCCACACTATTAATACCACCCAGTTGAATTGGAAGACTGTAATAGACCAAAAAAAAATAAAAAAAAAAATAATGATAATAATAACGTGTGGCGCCGTGGCAGAGTGGGTTAGGTCGTCAATGGACTGGTTAAGCATCATTGGGGCTGGTCAGTCATTGGATGGGTGATCACTCTCCTTGGCGTTGATTTCTTGGGAAAGGATCTTTACCAAAATTTCCTCAGTCTACTCAGCTGTAAATGAGTACCTATCCCTGATGGGGTAGGGTCCAGCTATGGGTTAAATAGCAAAACTCAGCAATGATGTTAACAAATGAAGGAATAAACGACAACAACGTAAATGGAACCTCTGGCAACAGAGGAGCTTCGTCCGGCAGCCAGGTATTCAACCCAGTTGAAGGGGAAGACGGTCAGGTACTTGGAGGTCGTCATCCAGCAACTGACCACCACAACGACAGTAACCAACAGCCTGAAATTGAGCTACAGAAGCAAACCAAAGGAAGAAACCTGGCGGAGAGAGGATATAGAAGAAGGTTAGTCAACATCTGGAATAAGAGGAATAACACCCCCCAAACAGATCAGAGGCTGGCAGACCAAGTAAGGAACATAAAGAAAAAGAACTGGCTCTCCCCAACAGACAAAGAACTGGAAAGGGAAATGTCACACGACAACGAATTACACGAAGACGAACTGAGGGACGATGCCACAGAAGACGACAGAGATGACGAGGTATCAATACAACAACACACGAAGAAACACCGACGAAGTAACAGACAGGACGGAATGGGTAGCAAAGATTAGACAATGGATGGAGCCAGATACAGAGAGAACAAAGATCCCCTCCATGAAAGCCTACAACACCAAGAAATTAAGGGAGAAAACAAGTGAGGTCAATGAAATAATGGGCATAATACACACCACCAGTATCACAGAAACAAATGACTTGGTATATGCAGGAGCAAGATTTTAGTAGCAGAACTGATGGGGATTCGAACACCAACACCACCAGCACAGCCAACCCAACAGAAACCAAAACAGCAACCTCCTTGGAAAAGGCGCCTGGAAAAGCAAATCATGGTGATGAGATCTGACTTGAGTAAACTGAAAGAGATGGCAGAAAAAAGGCTAAGAAGCAAGAAAACAAGGGAGGAACTCAACGAGAAATACAAAGTACAAGAGAGGGGACTAAACAACATAATAGAAGGTGTAAAACAGAGGCTTAAGGCCAAAGCACATAAGATCCAACGGTACATGAACAGGAATAAGGGATACCAACAGAACAAACTATTCGGAACCAACCAGAAAAGACTATACAGCCAACTAAGAGGGGAAGACAATCACCAAGAAGCTAAACCACCTGAAGCTGAACCAAGTAAGAGACTCTGGGAAAATATCTGGAGCAATCCGGTATCACACAACAAACATGCAACATGGCTCCAGGAAGTCAAGGAAGAAGAAACAGGGAGAATAAAACAAAGATTCACAGAGATCACGACAGACACAGTCAGACACCAACTAAAGAAAATGCCAAACTGGAAAGCCACTGGTCCCGATGAAGTCCATGGATACTGGCTCAAAAACTTCAAGGCCCTACACCTACAAATAGCAGAACAACTCCAGCATTGTATCTTAAATCACAATGCACTCAAATGGATGACCACAGGAAGAACATCCTTAGTACAAAAAGACAAGAGTAAGGGAAATATAGCCAGTAATTACAGGACTATCACCTGCCTACCAATAATGTGGAAGTTACTAACTGGTATCATCAGCGAAAGGCTATACAACTACCTAGAGGAGACAAACACCATCCCCCACCAACAGAAAGGCTGCAGAAGGAAGTGTAGGGGCACAAAAGACCAGCTCCTGATAGACAAAATGGTAATGAATAACAGTAGGAGAAGGAAAACCAACCTAAGCATGGCATGGATAGACTATAAGAAAGCCTTCGACATGATACCACACACATGGCTAATAGAATGCCTGAAAATATATGGGGCAGAGGAAAACACCATCAGCTTCCTCAAAAATACAATGCGCAACTGGAATACAATACTTACAAGCTCTGGAATAAGACTAGCAGAGGTTAATATCAGGAGAGGGATCTTCCAGGGCGACTCACTGTCCCCACTACTCTTCGTAGTAGCCATGCTTCCCATGACAAAAGTACTACAGAAGATGGATGCCAGGTATCAACTCAAGAAAAAGAGGCAACAGAATCAACCATCTGATGTTCATGGACGACATCAAGCTGTATGGTAAGAGCATCAAGGAAATAGATACCCTAGTCCAGACTATAAGGATTGTATCTGGGGACATCAGGATGGAGTTTGGAATAGAAAAATGCGCCTTAGTCAACATACAAAAAGGCAAAGTAACGAGAACTGAAGGGATTAAGCTACCAGATGGGAGCAACATCAAACATATAGATGAGGCTAGATACAAATACCTGGGAATAATGAAAGGAGGGGATATAAAACACCAAGAGATGAAGGACACGATCAGGAAAGAATATATGCAGAGACTCAAGGCGATAATCAAGTCAAAACTCAACACCGGAAATATGATAAAAGCCATAAACACATAAGCAGTGCCAGTAATCAGATACAGCGCAGGAATAGTGGAATGGACGAAGGCAGAACTCCGCAGCATAGATCAGACAACCAGGAAACATATGACAATACACAAAGCACTACACCCAAAAGCAAATACGGACAGACTATACATAATGCGAAAGGAAGGAGGGAGAGGACTACTAAGTATAGAGGACTGCATCAACATCGTAAACAGAGCACTGGGCCAATATCTGAAAACCAGTGAAGACGAGTGGCTAAAGAGTGCATGGGAAGAAGGACTAATAAAAGTCGACTAAGACCCAGAAATATACAGAGACAGGAGAATGACAGACAGAACAGAGGACTGGCACAACAAACCTATGCACGGACAATACATGAGACAGACAAAGGGACTAGCCAGCGATGACACATGGCACTGGCTACAGAGTGGAGAGCTAAAGAAGGAAACTGAAGGAATGAAAACAGCGGCACAAGATCAGGCCCTAAGAACCAGATACGTTCAAAGAACGATACATGGAAATAACATCTCTCCCATATGTAGGAAGTGCAATACGAAAAATGAAACCATAAACCACATAGCAAGCGAATGCCCGGCACTTGCAGTAATAAGAGGTACGAGCACCAACCTGAGGGAGTGATAGAAAACGATCAGGCAAAGATCCTCTGGAACTATGGTATCAGAACAGATAGGGTGAAACATGAAAATAGACCAAACGTGACATTGATTGACAAAGACAAGAAGAAAGTATCACTCATTGATGTCGCAATACCATGGGACACCAGAGTTGAAGAGAAAGAGAGGGAAAAAATGGATGAGTATCAAGATCTGAAAATAGAAATAAGAAGAATATGGGATATGCCAGTGGAAATCGTACCCATAATCATAGGAGCAATAGGCACGATCCCAAGATCCCTGAAAAGGAATCTAGAAAAACTAGAGGCTGAAGTAGCTCCAGGACTCATGCAGAAGAGTGTGATCCTATAGTAAGAAAAGTGATGGGCTCCTAAGGAGACAGGTTGCAACCCGGAACCCCAAACTATAAATATCATCCAGTCAAATTGGAGGACTGTGATAGAGCAAGAAAAACTGAATTAATTAAAATAACTCGTCTTTTATGATTCCATGGCTAGATACTTAACAGTAAAATCCAGTACTTCAGTGCAGTTGATTTTCATTTTGCAAATATGATTAATGTATATTAGTTTTGCAGAGGCAAAGACGTAATTATCCAGATATGAGTGAACTATGTATAAAAAAGCTAAAAAAAATCAGTAAATTTTGCAGGAGAAGGAGTAAAGTATTAACTTTAACACTGTTTTTATTTACCTAATATTCTCCTAATATTCAGCTGCGTCAGATGCATTAATTTGATAGAGGTTCTTCTCTATTTTTCTAATTGTGGTTTTCTCATAATTGCTTAAACTGGTGAGCAACGCACTAAAGGTTGGCATGTCGAAAATCAGGAAACAATAAATGTCAGTTTTATTACAATGCCTGGGGCATTAGTTAAAATTTTAAATTCAATTTTAATTTAAGCCATTCTTTGGAACAGGGCCGATGTTTCATCTGGGGCTCCAGAAATTTTCAAGGTAGAGGCTGTCGAAGGACTGAATGTGGATAGTGAGTTTGTCTGCTTATATACTGGCGGTGCAGCGGAGGTTCTCCGTATTGCCGCTTTTTCGTTGGCCGTCATGTTACAGCAGGCTTCATTTTGATTGTCCAATGGCTGCGAGTTAACATCTCTGGTGGTATTCTCTTGTATTTAAGCGTTTTTGGGCAGCAATATGGTGTTATTTGCTGGTGCCGGTATGTTTCTTCATATGAGGGATAGAAGCAGAAATGCCTCCTGTTTAGTATTGAGGGCTTCTGTTCCTGGATGAGAAGCACCTCCAAAGGCACAATCGTGATGGTCAGGTGCTCTCCCTATTATTTTGGTATTAAGAATAATATTGTTGCAGGAAATTGTGTCTTGGTGGGTGGTGAGGGCACAATTCTTGATCACCTATTCTTGGGCATGACGGGAGTTCCTTTCTGCGAGGCGCATAGTAGTCATACAAGTGTACTTCCCAGGACATCCTCGGGCAGGGCATATGAATTAGTAGACTATGTTTGTCTGCTTGAGGGGGTCCCTTATAGGTGGTGAGGGGTTATTTTTCTTGATCAAATCTTTAGTTCTTCTGTTCTTATAATATATTATGAGGTCCACCATCTTGCCCTCTTTAGTGAGAAGGATATTCACCTTGATGAATTTCCTCATCGAGTTCTCCTCCTTGTGATACTGGGAATGCATAATGGACTTATAATATATCTTAATACTATCGGTGAAGCGGGGTCATGGGTATTTTCTTCATTCAAGTATCATCTATCGAGGGCAGGGCGCACTTATCGGTTGATGAGCTTATTAGAATATCTGTTGTTAATAAGCATCTGTGAAGCTCTTTCAAGGTTGAGGTGTGTGTCCTGCTAGGTGGAACAATGGGAAAGAGCCCTTTTCACAAAGGTCTTGATGGTGGTGCTCTTAAACCTGGTAGGGCACTCGTTATCCCCGTTGAGACACACCAAATTGGTCTTCTTTGCATATACAAATCGATCTTCTTTGCATAGACAGAAGTCTGGAGGCCATCTTCTGTCTTTGTTACAAGGATGTCGAGGAAGGGGAGCCGATCGTTGGTGCTTAACTCGACAGTGTAGTTAAGCACCTGCTTTGCCTGAATCAGCAATGAAGGGCTTTTACCTCATCCTCGGTGTCAACTTGTACGAAGATATCGTTGATGTAATGGGCAGGTTTTGGGGGGGCGCTGGCTCTGGGCAAAAACCCTCTCTTCCACCGTGCCCATGTAGGAGTTAGCGAAGAAGACTCCCAGAGGAGAGCCTGTATCAATGCCATCCTTCTGCAGGAACATATGTCCTCAGTGGGTGCAGAAAGGAGCTTTTTTCTTGCAGATATCCAGCAAAGTATGCAGAGAGGCTTCTGGGATACTGAGTGGGGTCGTGAACGGATCCCGGTAGACATTATTCAGGATGATGTCAATGGTCTCGTCGATGGGGACATTGGTGAATAGGGAGTCTACATGAAGGGATGCCATGATGCTAGTGCCAGCGAAGTCACGAATTTCCTTGAGGAACTCAACTGATGAACTCAGGATGTATCTACTCGGGACATAGGGTGTCAGGATTTGATTGAGGAGCTTGGCCAAGGCATAAGTTGGGACGGGCATCTGGCTGATGATCGGGTGGAGAAAGTTGCTTTCCTTATGAGTTTTTACGTTCCCATAGAGGTAACCAAGGCTGAAATTCCCTTGGATGGGTGGGAGGTGGACAGCGATAGTTGCTGCATTAATGGTACTGATGACACCGTTGTCATCTCTCTTAGCTTGGAAGTCTCCTCCCGTAGTTGCTGCTGTAGGATGGATTTCCTGAAGCTCCTGGTCCCATCCTCTAGCCTCACTGAAGGGTTGTGCAGTCTTAAGTTAAATTATGCTGGAAGTAAACCCTCTTTGAAACGTGTTAATAGAGCCCCCATCTCCACCCACCAAGGACAGATGTTCCATCAAAAGGCTGGCATTGCTATGGGCTCTCCTTTGAGAGTCCTCTTTGCAAACCTCTACATAGGCATAGTGGAAGAGAGGGTTTTTGACCAGACCCAGCACCTCCACAAATACGCCCATTACATCAATGATATCTTCATACAGGTCGGCACCAAGGATGAGATAGAAGCCCTTTGTCGCCAATTCCAGCAATGCAGCATGCTTAACTACACTGTCGAGTTAAGCATCAACAATTGGCACCCCTTCCTCGGTGTCCTTGTACCACAGAGGACCAATTTGGTTATGTGCCTCAACAGGTATAGCAAGTGCCTTACCAGGTTTGAGAGCACCACCATCAAGGCCTTTGCAAAAAGGGTCCTCTCCCATTATTCTACTTGGCAGGACACTCACTTCGACCTTGATAGAGCTTCACAGATGCTCGTTAACAAGAGATATTCTAATAAGCTCATCAACCAAGAAGTGTGCACTGCCCTTGATTGATGGTACTTGAATGAAGAAGAAAACCCACGACTCTCCCTCACTGATAGTATCAAGATATATTATAAGGCTTTCATGCATTAGCAGTATCGCGAGGAGAACTTGATGAGGAAGATCATGAAGAAGAACATCCTCCCCACTGAAGAGGGCAAGGTGGTGGACCTCATGATATATTAAAAGAATAGAAGAACGAAAGACTTGATCATGAAAAATAACCCCTCACCACCTATAAGAGACACCCTCAAGCAGATGAACAGTCTACCAGTTTATATGCCCGGCCCAGGGAATTCCTGGGAAGTACACTGGTAGGACTACTATGTACCTTGGGAAGAGGATTTCCTGTCATGCCCAAGAATGGGTTATCAAGAGTTACTCCCTCACCACCCACCAAGACACAATCTATCGCAACAGTATTATTTATAATACTAGAATAATAGGGAGAGCACCCAACCTTTCTGTTCCTGCGCCTTCTGGAGGCGCTTCTCATCCAGGAGCAGAAGCCCTCAATGATGCTACACAGGAGGCCTTTCTGTTCCTATCCCTCATATGAAGAAACGCACCTGCACCAGCAAACAACACCATATCACTGTCCGAAAATGCCCAAATATATGAGAATACCACCAGAGAGGACAACAAAATCCTTGCCTTTAATAATAATGATACCAGCAATATGTCATGCAGCCATTGGCCAATCAAAATGTGGGCCGCCGTAATGTCATGCAGCTGCAAAGATCTGTATGATTGCAATGTGCGCACAACCTGGAGCTATCTTGAGCCAATAGCCTGGGAACTAAGGAAAAACCAGCAACACAAAGAACCCCCGCTGCACCACCAGTATATAAGCAGATGGACTCACCATTGATATTCAGTTCTTCAATAGCCTCCGCCTTGAAAATGTCTGGATCCCCAGATGAAACGTCGGCCCTGTTCCAAAGAATGGCTTAAATCCAATCGAATTTAAAATTTTAACTAACCCCACAGGCATGGTAATAAAACTGACATTTATTTTTTCTTGATTTTCGACATGCCAACCTATGGTGTGTTGCTCACCATTTTAAGCAACTATGAGAAAACCACCAATTAGAAAAACAGACAAGAACCTCTATGAAATTAATGCAGCTAATGCAGCAATAATTTTTAATAAAACATGTTTTAAAGAGGGTTTACTTCCAGCGTACACTAACTTAAGACTGCATCACCCTTCAGTGAGGCTAGATGACAGGACCAGGAGTTGCCGTCTACAACGGCAACTACAGGAGAAGACTTACAAGCTCAGAAGGTTTTATGAGGATGACGCTCGACTTCAGAGCGAATAGGCGAATGTGCGAAAATCAGTGAGATGCCTGATGACCAGAAATGTACTTGAAGAACATGAAGCAGACCACCCTGAATCCCCCGAGAATGGTTTCCTTAGCCCTGATTATGACCACCCCGATTTCAACAACCGGATGAGGACCAACCCACCAAAAGTAAAAACCCCCCAGATGCAGAATTAGCCACCAATGAAGACATTGATGCCTGCCTTACCCGCCTTTGAGAGAAGATATGAAGCAGCATACAAAGGGCATAACGCAAAAGCTGATCTCTCTCAACAGAGAAAGCTACAAGCCCACAGCACACCCAAAGCTACATCAACCTTACTGACTTCCAACCTTCTCCCGACCAAGACACTTTGCTTAGACTAGGACTTAACTGTCACTTCATGTCTAAGGCAAAGCCCCATGAGATACAACTTGAACTAGAACTCCTGCTTGACTCCATCCAGCAGCTCGTGGTTCAAAATATCGTCCGAGCTATAGATGCTCTCCAGCCCCTCTTGCTCGCTAAAGCCCTCACAGAGAGGGGTCTATACACCAGTTGCACCTCTACACGTAAGATGAAGGAAACACCTAAGGAATTAATGGACAAGGAGGACATCACTGTATGCTGGGTGGACAAGACAGCCACCTTCATTTTAATTAAAATGAAGGAATACCACAAGAAGCTCAATAGCATCTTGTCAGACCCTTCTAAGTTCAAGCGTCTCACATGGAACCTGATTGAAGACATCAAGAGGGATGTCAACCAGGTCATCAGTACCATCAATGTAGCAACTAATGCTGTCCACCTCCTGCCTATCCAAGGAGATTTCAGCCTCGGTTACCTCTATGGAAACATGTAAACCCATAAGGAAGGTAACCCTCTTCACCCGTATCAGCCAGATGCCCGCCCCAACTTATGCTTTGGCCAAGTGCCTATATCCCGAGCTGCTATAACCTGAGTTCATCGATGGAGTTCCTCAAGGAAATTCGTGATTCCACTGACACTGGTATCATGGCGTCCCTTGACGTAGTATCCCTATTAACCAACGTGCCCGTCGACGAGACCCTCTGCGTACTTTGCTGGACATCTGCATGAAAAGATCCCCTTTCTCCACCCACCATGGACAGATATTCCATCAGAAAGATGGCATTGCTATGGGCACTCCTCTGAGTGTCCTCTTCACCAACTTCTACATGGGCACAGTGGAAGAGAGGGTTTTTGCCCAGAGCCAGCACCGCCACAAATATGGCCGTTACATCAACCAAATTTTCATACAAGTTGACACCGAGGATGAGGTAGAAACCCTTTGTCGACAATTCCAGCAATGCAGCGGGCTTAACTACACTATCGAGTTAAGCACCAATGATCAGCTCCCCTTCCTTGACGTCCTTGTAACAAAGATAGAAGATGGCCTCCGCACTTCTGTCTTTACAAAGAAGACCAATTGTTCTAACTGGCAAGACACACACTTCGAGCTTTCTTTCATATTTTTTAATATGTGACCTCTTTTTTCCTGTATTTCTAGTTAATCTCTGTTACTTCTTTCAAACGAACACCATATGAATACGGTTTTTCTAATATAATTATAATAATGATATTCTACAGCCTTACCTCATTTGTAATTATATTATTTCGTATAGGGTTTTTATATTTATTTTCAACCTTTCAATTCTTAGCTTTCTATTCCCAATGCTTAATTCGATAATTAATCATTCTACCTTTGCGTCATTCAGCTATGCTTCTCCCTTCGTACGCATCCACCAAATCATCATCAGCTACTCACTACATAGTAGAGAATCGAAATTATATTCAGATAGCAATTCAACATTTGCATCGTTTGAAAATATTAAAGTTCGACATAACTTGTAGTTTGTCTTCACGAATTTTCTTGGATGAAAAACAAAGAATTTCTTCCTGACTCAGACAAGGATGATGTTTCTTTTCTTGCCAAACTTGAGCGTCCTCGCTTTCTTACATTCATGCCAACAACGACAGCGAACCCAAACTTCTTTAACAAAAAGCTCTGATGTTTACCACCTTATGCTGCTAATTACTTCACCTCCACCCCAACGCCTCTCTCTCTCTCTCTCTCTCTGTCTCTGTCCTCTCTCTCTCTCTCTGTCTCTTCTGGTTCTCTCTCTCTCTCTCTCTCTTGTCTCTCTCTCTCTCTCTCTCTCTCTCTCTCTCTCTCTCTCATAGTGTAAATGTTACAACAATTGCATTAGAAGCAAGAAATTCGAATTCTATCCACATAATGGAGGGGAAATGTCAGTTTATTCCATTAACCCTAACATTTACTGTTGACTCACGCAGAGAAATAAATACTACGTTGTAGGCAGTTGAATATAGTGAGTCTTAGTTGGTGGGGGAAGAGGTGGAGTGTGGGTGGGGGTTGGAGGGCAAAAAAAAAAATCGAGTTGGGCGATATACAATAATTTTAAAGAAATACACGTATAAGAAACCTCTAATCCACCTACATGGGAATCTCTCTCTCTCTCTCTCTCTCTCTCTCTCTCTCTCTCTCTCTCTCTCTCTCTCTCTCGTATAAATATCG
>NC_087200.1:67810619-67828119 GCF_015104395.2 Macrobrachium nipponense
ATAATAATAATAATAATAATAATATTCGGTTGAGTCATTTGATTTATTATTACTTATACAATTCTCTCTCTCTCTCTCTCTCCTCTTCTCTCCTCTCCTCTCTCGCTCTCTCTCTCTCTCTCTCTCTCTCTCTCTCTCTAACGCGACGTTTCCTCCTGCTCGACAGGACATTATCAAGCGATAACTGCTGAGGGACTGAATTCCAGTGGCGAGTCCATCTCCTTATATCGTGGTGTTGCGAGCTCTTGAGTACGGTCAGAGCACCTCTCCGGCAGGTCGGGTTCTCATTGGTTCCGGGAAGGTGACTGGAACCAATGAGAACCCGACCTGCCGGAGAGGTGCTCTGACCGTACTCTAGAGCTCGCAACACCACGATAAAAGGAGATGGACTCGCCACTGCTTTACGGGCTGCTCTGTGAGCAAGAGCCCGTGCTGACACAAGGTCAGCTAAATCAAAAACAACAAACAACCACTGGAATTCAGTCCCTCAGCAGTTATCGCTTGATAATGTCCTGTCGAGCAGGAGGAAACACCGTGTTAGAGAGAGAGAGAGAGAGAGAGAGAGAGAGAGAGAGAGAGAGAGAGAGAGAGAGAATTGTATAAGTAATAATAAATCAAATGACTCAACCGAATTTTACCATGCCCTTTGGTGCGTTGCTCGCCAGTCTAAGCAACAACGAGAATAATAATAATAATAATAATATCGGCTATTTGTCCACATTTTTTGTGTATGATCTTTGGAAATAAACGTTGAATTCAGGTCAGCCACGACCATCCTTTCTTGTTATTAGCCTATTATTTAATAATGTATTACCAAGCATTTGGTCCATGGTTCAGTTGGGGACATAAATGCCCTAATTTTTTTGCAGTGATGGTATTCTAGGAATAGCAATATTGAATAGAATTACAAAGAAAACTTAAACAAAAACACCTCTTTCAAAACCTTTAGTGGATATTAGTGTCTAGTCCATAGTTTTCGAGGTTGCTGAGATGAATAGTGACACTCCAGATGCCCTTCCAGTTCAAGTACAATCCCAACCTAACCGAACCTAACCTAACCTAAACCATACTTTTCGAGGTCGCTGAGATGAATACTGGCACTCCCAATGGCCTTCAAGTCCAAGTTCAGCCCCGATAGGTATAGGGGTGAGAGGCAGTGAAATATAAAATGTCAAAATGGCTGGGCAATGTAAGTGAAGTATTTATCTTAACAGGAGAGAGAGAGAGAGAGAGAGAGTTTATCGGTTGTCATTCAGAGTTTTGCCGGGTAGGGCAAGGTTGGTCAGCAATTCTACAAACACACACACACACACACACACACACATATATATATATATATATATATATATATATATATATGTGTGTGTGTATGTATGTATATATATATATATATTATATATATATATATATATATATATGTGTGTGTGTGTGTGTGTGTGTGTGTGTGTGTGTGTGTGTGTGTCTACACTGGTGCGTAAGTACAAAGGAAACTAAATTCATCGAAATGATGACAGATTTATTTTACTTCTCATTCTCGACAGATATTGAATGTCATTGAGAGAAAAAACTAATTTTCCTACCAATCACCAAAAAAAATTCATTTGCAAAAGTTTTCATGATATATTAGCGATATTGCTAATACCGAGAATCATTATGCGAATTAAATATTTCGGTTCATTCAAGAGGAAAATAGATGATTTGTCTGAATGTGTTCTAGGTAAAAAATGTATGCTATTCAGATTCATACTATGATTGATATTAATTTGGGCGATTACTGTCGGGAATCAATAATTGTATAAAATAAAATTGAAGGACGAATAGAAATTTTTAAAATATATGCTTGCCAAGATACATGGTCGGTTTGGACTGCCCTGAAAGCTTCGATAGCTGTTTACTGTTGATATATTCAGTCTTTTCTGCCAATTCTTTTACTAATAAAACTGTAAATGTGCAGCTTTGATGTTACTATCGGACAAAAACGTGGATATTGATAATAATATTACCCGGGAAACCAAGTAATCAAGATATCGTTACGCTTTCTTGTATATCACTTTTTTTATGATATTTATTTATTAGAAAGTAAGATCGCAGATTAGCATGTTAATTAAGCGGTATGAAAATTTAAACATTTACCTCTTACACCTAAGAAACCTAAAATAAGAGGAGAACCAAAAACACAAATCGAGAACGAATTGAATACTGCAATACGAAACATACATAGTACTAAGACCTAGTTAGGGAAGACGAATGAAGGGGGGAAAAGCTGAGAGAGAACATCTACAACAAGGCGTGAGCCGCCCTTCAGCTTACTCCAGACGAGTGCTAAAATCTACGCTCGAGTAGAGCATTGGTTCAAAAACGAAAATGAAAATAAATACGCTATATTTTATTAGGAATAATTTTTCTGTGCTGTTTAGCCCGTACATTATTCAGGTTTTACATTTCCATTCTAATAATTAAATCATAATTACCCTATCCTATTATTCCTGCATATTTAACTCGACGCGAAACACTTTTTTATTGATGAAATGTATTATTACCTTTGAAATTGATTTTTGGGTGCAACGAATTTATGATAACTGCCGTAAACGATCGCGGACATTCACTGTCCCTTTCCTAGCTCTGAGGACAATCCCAGTTTGGAAAGGCAATTAACTGAGGAAATACAAAAAAAAAAAACATCATATCATTGACTGGTGTCACTGCTGAGGATAAATATTTATGACGATGCCACCGTGAAAATAACTAGCCCTTTTGAGACCTCGGTGATAAAATAATTTAGGAAGGATAACTTGCAGCGCCTCTTCGAGTGTTTGCTCCCTCGGACAAAGTAAACACATGGCTGATTCCAATTACCATGTGAAGAAGAGAAGGTTAATGGAGAAAATCGTGATGCAGGCGGAAAACAAAGATTAATTTAAGTAAAATTCGACAGCATCAAGTGTAATATCGTTTAATGACAATAAAGGCAAATAAAAGGGACAGTCCCTTTTCTTCAAGATAGCTCCGGTTACATGATTTCGTTTTTGGGCTTGTTTTAAAAATCCGTAATTTGTATCTAGATCTGAATCGTTTGAAAACCTGTATCATTTTTTACGCAAAAGTTAAGGCTTCTGTAACTTTTGGAGTATTTTATCAATAAGAAGAATAAGCTTAATACAATTCCATGAGGGAGGACATAGATAATTCAGAATCTTTTAAGCTAGAAGTAAAACACTCTATATGTCTGTATGCGTCTTTATCCTATCATCACTTCTCTTAGACATAAATGTTGCCATGCTAAAAAAGTTTGGGGATAAACATAGTTCACAAAAAGAATATAATTTTAAATGCTATTGTGGGATGTAAGGAACTATACTAAGATCGGCGGCTTGCAGGCAACGATTAATTCCCATACACCAAATGCCATCAAGCAAGCAATTAGGGTTTTTGGAATGGTATATCATTCATTTACAAGAATAAGCCATTTGAAAGCTAGTAAACATTTTGCCTACGTATTTAATAAGCTGTAGGACATTTTATTACGCAGCCTAACGTTGGTCATTTCTGATTTAAATAATGAATTTAAATTAAGGTATTGATAAATTTCACATAATATTACATGCTGACAATAATCACCTCGTACAATTAAATTAAGTCATATGAGGAATAAATTACAATTTTGAAAGTGCAGAATTACAATTTAGAAATAATACGTATAGAGGACACGAATAACTCTCTAAGCGGAAGTATTTCTCGTGATATTCCTTCCTAAAGACATTCAAGCTGAGAACGGTAAATAATAACTTAACCACTTTCGTATATTGTGGGAGATGTTTGCTACGGCTTTAAACCTCTTTCTTTGCTGCAGATATCTCATAGAGTAAAGTAATACACGGTCCATTGGATCTATTCTCTCTAATCCTGTGGAAGGCACGTCCACATCATAACAGTTGTCATTCAGCCAGGAAGCACAACTTGTACATGTATCCATCCTGTCGATTAAGTTTACAAGAAATAGGCTAGTTTACAATCAATCAAGAGACATGAGTTGCTAACATGCTACCGAAAGCAGGAGGTCACAACCTCACTTTTTATTTTAACACGAGCAAACAAAGGTACCCATCTATAGCTGGGTTGACTGACTAGTCCGCGGTAGACAGCAACGATCCAATGAGTTACACGGTGAGAGCTAAACAAAGCTCCTTTTGGGCACTGCGAGCACTTTGGCTGATCATCCTACCTACGAAAAGGAGAAACGCAAATATATATATATATATATATATATATATATATATATATATATATATATATATATATATATATATGTGTGTGTGTGTGTGTGTGTGTATGTGTGTCTGTATATATATATATATATATATATATATATATATAAGATCATTACACACACACACACACACACACACACACTATATATATATATATATAATATATATATATATATATATACACACACACACACACACACACACACATATATATATATATATATATATATATATATATATATATATATATATATATGTGTGTGTGTGTGTGTGTGTGTGTGTGTGTGTGTGTGTGTGTGTGTGTGTGAACCATTTGCTCTCGCTTTGTTCTCTCTCTCTTCAAATGCATTTATGTATTTATAGACAAATAGGCAGATATACAGACACAAACACACACACACATATATATATATATATATATATATATATATATATATATATATATATATATATATTTATATATATATATATATATACATATATATGTGTGTGTGTGTGTTGTTTGTGTCTGTATATCTGCCTATTTGTCTATAAATACATAAATGCATTTGAAGAGAGAGAGAACAAAGCGAGAGCAAATGGTTCAGACCGCTAAGCGTTGCATTGGAGTCACGTCCATTCCTCGGAAATGGGACTGACTCAACTGCCGTACCAATGGTCCTCCATTTACGAAATGCTCCACATCAAACGATGACACCGACATGCTCCTCACAAAGGATTCTGCCTAATGCTTTAATGGTACGTGCTTGGGTTCCAGAGAGCCTTTGTTTACGGCGAAGAGAAATAAAAAATATGGAGTCGTTCATTGATCATGATGATATTACAAGACCTTTTACTCTTCTTTGAAATCAAGCGTTATTTTCAATGCTTTTAGAGGTATGGATTTCTCGAACATTTCTTCCATTAACTATTCCATGCTGGAATCATTTAAAAATGGTTCCCGGTGGTCTCTGGTCGTGATTTCATACTAATTGATTACTGCATCTACTTTTAATATTATGAATAGATTATGATTTTCCTTAAATTTCGCATATGTGAAAAACGAACGATTTTAGAGAGGTACAAAAATATCTGAAACAAATTAGCTCTATGGGAGAGAGATCGCCATTTCTTTTGAAGTTAGAGCCACCACTGAGATTAGAAGTCAGCTCTTTATTCCATTCCTGGATCGAGGACACAGGGAACACGTGGTAGAAGAAGAAAGATCGATTACATAGAAGACGATTAACTTATTTCATGTTTACTAATACAGGGTCAGGCAAAATGATCTGACACATTTGTAGGTTTAATAAAATGCAAATGAAGTAAAGAAACAGAAAAGTGTTTTTATTTTTGAAAAGTACATATAATGCCATTTTGTTTCATTATGTTTTAAAAATTAAATCAGTCAAATGGGATCCATTATTGTCCACACACTGTCGAAGGCGTTCACGAAAGTTGTCCATAACTCGGCGGGTCATTTCATGTGGAATGGCAGTAATTTCTTGACGAATTGCATCTTTAAGTTGTTCAATAGATGGAGGGCGATTAATGTATACCTTTGACTTGAGGTATCCCCAGAGAAAAAAATCGCACGGATTTAAATCAGGTGAACGGGCGGGCCAACCGATGTCAACCACGCAATGAGATCAAATGACCAAGGAACATCTTCCTCAAAATCCCCATCGCACGTCGAGAAGTGTGGGCTGTTGTCCCATCCTGCTGAAACCAAACATTGTCCATATCGTGGAGAATATTCAATTTTGGTCTGAGAAAAGTCTCTAGCATCTCACAATATCGATCAGAGTTCACAGTCACTGTAACGTTGTCTTCTTCGAAGAAGTACGGACCCCATATACCGAATTCTGCCACAGCACACCATACAGTCACCCGAGGTCAATGCAGAGAGCGTTCATGCAACTCAAGAGGGTTGTTCTCGGCCTAGTATCTGAAGTTTTGCTTATTCACTGCGCCACACAGGTGAAAATGTGCCTCGTCACTGAACAACACAACTGTTGCATGGGGGACATGTTGTTGAATTTCCAAACGTAATGCTCTGCGAGTTTCAGTGTCTCTTTCGCTGAGTTCTTGTGTCAACATCATTTTGTATGGATGCAATTGAAGATCATTGTGAAGAATTCTTCGCAAACTTCTTTCGGAAGTCTAAGAGCCTGGGCGCGTTTAAAAGTGGAACGGAGTGGAGACTGTTGAACTGAAGCTCTTACCGCTGCCACATTTTCTGGAGTACTGGCGGTGCGAGGTCGGCCGGTTGATTTTCGTTTCAATGCAGATCCAGTAGCTCTGAAGTTTGTGACCCATAACAAGATCGTGTTTCGAGCTGGTACGGGATCATGTCTACCAAGATTGAAGTGCAAACGGAACGCTCTTTGTGTTGCAGTTACAGATTCGCTTGTTTTGATAAAAGTTTCCACAATGGAAGCGCGATGCTCACCAACTAATTCATGGCAGCAACTGAAAAGAAACGAAAAACAATGGCATTATAAAGAAACAAAACAAAATGGCATTATATGTACTTCTCGGAAATAAAAACACTTTTTTGTTTCTTTACTTTATTTGCCTTTTACTTAACCTACAAATGTGTCAGATCATTTTAGTGGAGAAATATTTCTTATGCTGTGAAGTCTAAGTGAATAAGAGATAGTCTCTTGAAGACTTCGTCCGAAAGTAAAATAAGGAATGTTCCTTAAACTCACTTTCATTTCAGCGGTTCCACTATTGCGTCATCGCTCGGGTATTGAGAGAGATGACAGCTAATTTCCGGCTATTGTTACAGGTATTATATTCGTGTTATAAAAACGTTTTTTTTTTATTATTGCAAATATAAAAGAAAATAATAAAATAACAGGTACACGACCCTAAAAATCAATGCAATTAGTATATACGTGCGAGGATGTTCCGAAAAAACAAGCAGCATTATTCTCAGACTATCAGTATTATTATTATTATTATTTTTTTTTTTTTTTTTTTTTTTTTGCTCTATTACAGTCCTTCAATTCGACTGGGTGGTATTTATAGTGTGGGGTTCCGGGTTGCATCCTGCCTCCTTAGGAGTCCATCACTTTTCTTACTATGTGTGCCGTTTCCAGGATCACATCTTCTGCATGAGTCCTGGAGCTACTTCAGCCTCTAGTTTTTCTAGATTCCTTTTCAGGGATCTTGGGATCGTGCCTAGTGCTCCTATGATTATGGGTACGATTTCCACTGGCATATCCCATATCCTTCTTATTTCTATTTTCAGATCTTGATACTTATCCATTTTTTCCCTCTCTTTCTCTTCAACTCTGGTGTCCCATGGTATTGCGACATCAATGAGTGATACTTTCTTCTTGACTTTGTCAATAAACGTCACGTCTGGTCTGTTTGCACGTATCACCCTATCCGTTCTGATACCATAGTCCCAGAGGATCTTTGCGTGATCGTTTTCTATCGCTCCCTCAGGTTAGTGCTCGTACCACTTACAGCAAATTAGCTGATGTTTCTTGCACAGGCTCCAGTGGAGGGCTTTTGCCACTGAATCATGCCTCTTTTTGTACTGGTTCTGTGCAAGTGCCGGGCATTCGCTTGCTATGTGGTTTATGGTTTCATTTTTCGTATTGCACTTCCTACATATGGGAGAGATGTTATTTCCGTCTATTGTTCTTTGAACATATCTGGTTCTTAGGGCCTGATCTTGTGCCACTGTTATCATTCCTTCAGTTTCCTTCTTTAGCTCTCCCCTCTGTAGCCATTGCCATGTGTCATCGCTGGCTAGTTCTTTAGTCTGTCTCATGTATTGTCCGTGCATTGGTTTGTTATGCCAGTCCTCTGTTCTGTCTGTCATTCTCCTGTCTCTGTATATTTCTGGGTCTTCGTCTACTTTTATTAGTCCTTCTTCCCATGCACTCTTTAGCCACTCGTCTTCACTGGTTTTCAGATATTGCCCCAGTGCTCTGTTTTCGATGTTGACGCAGTCCTCTATACTTAGTAGTCCTCTCCCTCCTTCCTTTCTTGTTATGTATAGTCTGTCCGTATTTGCTCTTGGGTGTAGTGCTTTGTGTATTGTCATAAGTTTCCTGGTTTTCTGATCTATGGTGCGGAGTTCTGCCTTCGTCCATTCCACTATTCCTACGCTGTATCTGATTACTGGCACTCGCCCAATGTGTTTTATGGCTTTTATCACATTTCCGGCGTTGAGTTTTGACTTGAGTATCGCTTGAGTCTCTGCATATATTCTTTCCTGATCGTGTCCTTCATCTCTTGGTGTTTTATGTCCCCTCCTTCCATTATTCCCAGGTATTTGTATCCTGTTTCATCTATGTGTTTGATGTTGCTCCCATCTGGTAGCTTTATCCCTTCAGTTCTCGTTACTTTGCCTTTTTGTATGTTGACTAAGGCGCATTTTTCTATTCCAAACTCCATCCTGATGTCCCCAGAGACAATCCTTACAGTCTGGATTAGGGTATCTATTTCCTTGATGCTCTTACCGTACAGCTTGATGTCGTCCATGAACATCAGATGGTTGATTCTGTTGCCTCTTTTCTTGAGTTGGTACCCGGCATCCATCTTCTGTAGTACTTTTGTCATGGGAATCATGGCTACTACGAAGAGTAGTGGGGACAGTGAGTCTCCCTGGAAGATCCCTCTCCTGATATTAACCTCTGCTAGTCTTATTCCAGAGCTTGTAAGTATTGTATTCCAGTTTCGCATTGTATTTTTGAGGAAGCTGATGGTGTTTTCCTCTGCCCCATATATTTCAGGCATTCTATTAGCCATGTGTGTGGTATCATGTCGAAGACTTTCTTATAGTCTATCCATGCCATGCTTAGGTTGGTTTTCCTTTTCCTACTGTTCTTCATTACCATTTTGTCTATCAGGAGTTGTTCTTTTGTGCCCCTACACTTCCTTTTGCAGGCTTTCTGTTGGTGGGGGATGGTGGTTGTCTCCTCTAGGTAGTTGTATAGCCTTTCACTGATGATACCTGTTAGTAACTTCCACATTATTGTTAGGCACGTGAAAGGCCTGTAGTTACTGGCTATATTTCCCTTACTCTTGTCTTTTTGTACTAAGGATGTTCTTCCTGTGGTCATCCATTTGGGTGCAAGGTGATTTGAGATACAATGCTGGAGTTGTTCTGCTATTCGTGGGTGTAGGGCCTTGAAGTTTTTGAGCCAGTATCCATGGACTTCATCGGGACCTGGGGCTTTCCAGTTTGGCATTTTCTTTAGTTGGTGCCTGACTGTGTCTGTCGTGATCTCTGTGAATCTTTGTTTTATTCTCCCTGTTTCTTCTTCCTTGACTTCCTGGAGCCATGTTGCATGTTTGTTGTGTGATACCGGATTGCTCCATATGTTTTCCCAGAGTCTCTTACTTGGTTCGGCTTCAGGAATTTCTGGGTGGTTGTCTTCCCCTCTTAGTTGGCTGTATAGTCTTTTCTGGTTGGTTCCGAATAGTTTGTTCTGTTGGTATTCCTTATTCCTGTTCATGTACCGTTGGATCTTATGTGCTTTGGCCTTAAGCCTCTGTTTTACATCTTCTATTGTGCTGTTTAGTCCCGTCTCTTGTACTTTGTATTTCTTGTTGAGTTCCTCCCTTGTTTTCTTGCTTTTTAGCCTTTTTTCTGTCATCCCTTTCAGTTTACTCAAGTCAGATCTCATCACCATGATTTGCTTTTCCAGACGCCTTTTCCAAGGAGGTTACTGTTTTGGTTTCTGTTGGGTTGGTTGTGCTGGTGGTGTTGGTGTTCGAATCCCCATCAGTTCTGCTACTAATCTTGCTCCTGCATATACCAAGTTATTTGTTTCTGTGATACTGGTGGTGTGTATTATGGCCATTATTTCATTGACCTCACTTGTTTTCTCCCTTAATTTCTTGGTGTTGTAGGCTTTCATGGAGGGGATCTTTGTTGTCTCTGTATCTGGCTCCATCCATTGTCTAATCTTTTCTACCCATTCCGTCCTCTCTGTTACTTCGTCGGTGTTTCTTCGAGTGTCGTTGTTTGATACCTCATCCTCCCTGTCGTCTTCTGTGGCATCGTGTCTCAGTTCGTCTTCGTGTAATTCGTTGTCGTGTGTCATTTCCCTTTCCAGTTCTTCTCTTTCTGTTGGGGAGAGCCAGTTCTTTTTCTTTGTGTTCCTTACTTGATCTGCCAGCCTCTGCTCTGTTTGGGGGGTGTTATTCCTCTCATTCCAGATGTTGACCAATCTTCTTCTATATCCTCTCTCCGTCGGGTTGCTTCTGATGTAGCATCTCCATATTTCCTTATTTTCTTCTCTTGTCCATTTCTTCCATTATTATTATTATTATTATTATTATTATTATTATTATTATTATTATTATTATTATTATTATTATTATTATTATTATTATTATTATTATTATTATTATTATTATTATTATTGTTACCTACGTAAGATAAACGTTTTCGACACAAAGACTGATGAAAAACTGTAATTCTTATAAACTAAATTTAGATACCATATCAATCTGTATGGGGCATTCAGGGAATCGTCTCAGGCTGTCTGCCATGATCTGACACAGAATATATATATATATATATATATATATATATATATATATATATATATATATATATATATATATATATATATATATATATATATATAGAAAGAGAGAGGTACGGAGAGCGTTGCTATTTTTATGTACAGGTTGACATCTTTACCAAAGCTGACCTTGACAAAGGCCCATAGTACATACGAAACCCTTTTCCCTTCAACTATGCCTCCAGCTTTTGCTTTGTTGCAGGAACACAGTTCTCCATTTCGGGATTATGTTAAGGGCCTCTCTTACGGAACTCTTTCGTAGAGAGGGAGAGAGAGAGAGAGAGATGGAATTGCTTATCTTTAATAGAAGGGATACACACTCTAATAGGTCTTTTTATGGAGCGACTAAAATAAAGTATAAAGTATTTTTATGGTCAGTTTATCAATAAACTTAAGAAAAGGATAAATCGAATTTTTAAAGCAAATCGTACAATAAAGTTATGGTTTATGTAGTAATTAAATGGTAGAGCGCAATGAAGCTGCATAAAATGTTGGATTTTAGAAATGGCTTATGATGAAATTTGATTTTTTGGAATAACCTATGAGAACCCTCATACGAAAGTTTATTATTTTTCGAAAACTGTCTACGGAATTGAAACACCTTAATTTGAAAACTATTAAATAACTAAGCTGTTATACTATATAGACAGGTATATAACGGTAAATATCAATATAAGTCGGGACCAATAAGCATTAACCAGCTGATTCCAGCATTCCAGAATGTTAATCATTGGCGATATTTATGATGAGCTTAATTACACCACAATTCAGCCTCACTTTATCATGATTAGCGTGATCATTTAGCAGTTCATCACACTGGGAGTCCCATTATCACAAGTATCGCAGATTGATCAATTCGAACCTAATATCAGCGAGAGTGTGATATAAAAATATTAGATAGTTTAATGTGTCTTACCAATCTCTTTATTGCATTGCCCTTTCTTTCTAGTATATGTACAGATGCTTTCTGGCCTTATTTCCACATCATCAAACATTTCATAATTTTGATGACACTGCTACAAGAATCTTATTATTGTTTAGTATCGCTCTTAGCACATTAAAGACATAATATCTACAACAGTCTTTTCCAATTGTAGTTGATAAATAAACTTCTAACATTACACTCTAATAACCTAGATATACAAACTGTTTCATTCACAGAGCTTTTGTACCTTTTTTTTACCTGACAAAATGAAATTTGATTTTGTCCATTTGTTTCATTCACCATTTTGATTGCTTCATTAATATTCCTAACATACAGAAAAAATATTACTACAAAAATTTATTTCGTTGGGTTCCGATTTATAAACGTTCTCGACATACCTGATCTAGGCAATTCAGTTTGTTGTTTCTAGACAATATAATACCAGGCAAACAACTGATTTTCCACTGTGTAACCTGACTCTAAATATACAATGGTTACATGTTCAGCATAATCATCTGAAAAATTATGTTATTTCAAGAATAATAGATTTATGCGAACCTCAGTCAGTCTCACGAATATTAATACACCTTAGGGTACCGTTCAGAAGTGAAATTGAAACCCTATTATGGAATGCCATTTGGAGACCTTATTCAGAAACCAGCTTTGATAACCACGAAACTACGAGAACAATAAGAAACAAAAAGAGGATTGGAATGTTATGAATAATAAGAAGTATGATTAAAAGTATATATGCTCATTTAGCAGAAGTTTGCTTCATATAGAATTGATAGATCGCAGTACCTAACTGCACACTGCTCTATGCTCCACTAATTGTGCAGTACCATTTTTTAATCATTTCTGTTACCTATTTCAATAGGATTGTTAGACAGCCTTGCTATAATTGATACCTTTCCCATTTTACTCAAGAAAAAAGAAAAGTATGTTTAATGTGAATCACCCTTTTGGAAGGTACATTATTTGTTGATCATGAAATAAATAAGTAAAATTATCGTTGGAAAGAATGGAAAGTGATTCGCTTGAATCATTCCAACCGGTTATGTTATGAATGTTCGTAACGAGGATGAATACAGACACAAATATAAATCTCAGTGGTGAATTCTTATCTACGTAAGTGAAGTCTAAATTCCTTGCCAGGATTTTATCTAAAGAGAATTTTATACAAGCTAAACTACACTCCTGTTTTGTCCCTTAAAATGCTATATTTGTTCGTCCTGTTTTTTATATTTTATGATACTTCATTAGGAAAGACCAGTGGCTAAAAAACTCGAAAATTGTCCATATAATGATTTTAGGTTCATATTCGGTGTTAAAAGTTCCACTTAGATAATTATTATTACTGGAGTTACAATTTTCAATTAGAGGTGTCGTTATTTACGGTAAACACTTAAGAATTTCTGACAGTTAAGGAAATTGCCAGGAAACAGTAGTAAATGTTACGTCTTGTATGTTGTACTATCGACAAGAAAAATGAATATACAGTTTTCATTAGCTTTCGTTCATCGAATTTCTCATTTGTTTTTTACTGGAAAGACACAATTTCGCTAAATTTACTCTAGAATATGAAAATACATTGGAAACTAAATCATATAAGTTGAAACTTCAAAACAAAACCGTTCAGATACTTAAAAAACGATATATGTCCGAAGTAATTGGAATTTCTCAGATGGATTTGTTTATAGAGATCTGGTAGATGGAATGTTTCTGATTGTAGTACTATGTATCACGACGACAATATTTACTCGTTTTCCTTTATGACCGGGAATATTATCGTATCAACGTAAATGGTGAATGTAATTATTTTAGTTTCTACAAATTTATGTTTGTATGCCAAATCGTTTAAGTTAGCTGACATCAATGCCAGTCAATGTTGCGACGGCTAAGGTAGGTTGAGCAAATCTAGTTGCATCTGCAAGAGCGTTTTCTATTATGTGAGGAGGAGCCCTAGAACCTCGAGGGGGAAAGCGCAAGTCACTGGATACTGGCTTACGTAACGGATTTCACACTTTGATTACTTTGACGTTGACATGTATCGAATGCTAATGCTGTTTACTAAACTATTGTCTTTAAAAATAAATCTTTATCAAGGTTAAAGTAGCATGGCAGTTCAAAGATTTGCTGGCTATGCTCCCATTACAAAGCAGTTCGTAGTTAGCCTACATGACTGCATTACTTTGCCGCGCTGTTGAAAGATCTCCCAACACATCAGCATTTCTTGCACGATATAAAACTTTAATTTTCTGTGCAATACATATTGAGTTACTTGTGGTAGTGAATATTTTTACTTACAGCTTTTTTTGTGAATGATTTTCAAAAGTACAGACGACATCAAGAGAGCAAGAATGACCGTAGCCTGTGTTTGAAATTTTCCACGTCTTTTTACAACTTTTGAATGTTACGGCAATTGTCGAATGAAATCAAGATTAGGGTACGAATTTCTAAGAGAATTAACATGAATACCATGGTCCTTCAAATTTTATCTAGCATAGTACAGCACGATTTTGGCAAGCCATATCACCGTTTCCCAGACATCTGTGCACCGACTCACTGCTCTTTCTTCTGCTTTTCCTCATCACAAGTCCGTCACCAATACTATAACTCTCTCTCTCTCTCTCTCTCTCTCTCTCTCTCTCTCTCTCTCTCTCTCTCCTCTTTCCACTTCTAAAACATATTTTGAAAATATATAGCCACTCAATCTCCCAAAGAAAATATAATGAAATTAAGCAGATTTTGCTCTCTCTCTCTCTCTCTCCACTTTTAAAACACATTTGAAAAAGATATTATCACTCGATCTCTAAAACTAAATACGATTAATTAAGTATCTCTATAGATAGGCCTATGCTTGCGCTCTCTCTTTCTCTCTCTTCCAAGTTTCTTTCCCCATCACCACCTCTCTCTCTCTCTCTCCACTTTTGAAACACATTTGAAAAAATATTATCACCCAATCTCTTAAAGTAAATATAATGAATTAAGCATCTCTATCGATAGGCCTATGCTTGCGCGCGCTCTCTCTCTCTCTCTCTCTCTCTCTCTCTCTCGTCATAATATTTTATTCTTTACTGTATTGTTCCGCACGATTTCCAGAAGTACTGCCGAAAAAAAAATCCTCTCATTTTTTAAGATCCGTCTTCAATTACGCATGAATTTTACGTCAGTTTTGTTTCAAACATTACATATAAGTAAGATTTCACAGTAGGTTTTAAAAAAGGATAATAGATATTCAGCTCTGAATTGAGGTTATCAAACCAACATTAACGAATAATATAGAGCCTGTTACTACATTCAAGTGTAAATGATTATACGACTTCTGCAGAATCTTTATGGTGTAAAGTTAATGGAAATCTAAAAAGCAAAAAACGCAATGATTTTGAAGGTCCGCCCCCTTTCTAGAGTTGCCAGGTGTGGTATTATTGAGCAATATGTGTCAGAAGATTTAAGAAAACTGTATCTTCACTATTCATGCCGACTGTACATATTGTGGCAATGTATATGGGAATCATTTACCCCCAATAAAATCTAAAATATTTCCACCTTCAATGTCTTGTCTTGTGTATGTTGAGGCAATGTGTTGAATGACTGATTTAACTCCAGTAACGTTAGATATATTTCCATTTTCAATGACTTTGAAATTAGCTCCCAGAAATATAGTTTCCTGCTACTGGCGAAATTCTACTTAGTAATTAAACCTTGTTTTTACCCAGCCTCCTAAAAAATAATTTTCCAGAATTTAGATGGTTTAATAGAAACAATTCGACAATAAGTAACTGTTATCCAGTCCAAATCCCCTCTGAATAAATCAAATTAGAGCTTAGCGGTTTTAAGGATTTTAAATTACTTTTTACTAATTAGGTCGAAACTTTCTTAATTTACTCTCACAGGTAAACAATTGCCTATATGCGTGGGAGAAGAGTAGTTCTTCCTAAAGTCTGAGTCTTGAATATCTCAGTTTTAACCTTATTTTCCTCTATTTTATAATCTAGAAGACTTAAGGGATTTCTCTTCTTTTAGATAGTTTCTTAGTAGGAAAGTTAGCAAGAATAATTTTTCTAATCATACATTAATTCCAGAGTATTACATCTTAGACTAATAATCTTATATTGATTTTCTTATTTGTTTGTTTTACTTTCATTTATTTCGCTTAATCGACAGTATCTGTCCGAATGATGCATAAAAGCGTTATTAGTAGATATGAACTGCGAAGACTTTGATATATTTCTGAAGCCTAGTGCAAGTAGGTGCGATCTTATTTCGACCTTTAATGATGAGCTGCATTTCTTTCACACGACTCATCATCAAGATAAAGATAACAGATAAATATAGAATCAGCGAAGTTGGCCTTACATAATGAAATATCAGCTGCGCAAAGTCTCACCCCTACCCTCTACTTTCCCTACTCGCGTTTTCGCTTACTCGGGGCGTAAGCCTACAAACTACTTTTGCTGTTGTTGTTCTTGTTGGGAAGGTAAGAAAGCCTACAAAGGTCTAAAAAGGGGAGTTTCGCATTTAGTTAAAGATACAGGAACACTAGAATAGGATATTTATCATTTATTTATTAGAATGAAAAGGTAAAAAAAAAAACAAATAATGTGCATGTTTAAAAAGTACAGAAAAGTTATTTCTGATACAGTATAACATTATTATTTTAATTTTCGTTGGTGAAACAAGGATCTATTTGACAGTAGAGTTTAATAATATAATGTCTACAACTTATGTGTGAGGGAAAAAAATCTTGCACACATCTTGAGTAAGATGGAGGTTGGTTCACGCTTTGTTTCCTTAGGACAATTTAATCGAACTGTCTTAACATACTATGGTAAATTCACATCAACCGTGCATCTGATGTCTAGGCCAGTCCTTTACGAAGCTCCTTATTGGCTGTCGATAAGCCAATCACAGGGCTGAAAACTATCAGTCTCTCGAGAGAATTCGCATAGGTAGGATGTATGTTTCGCTTCTCCTGAAGGATACATCTTTCAAAAGTATCCCTCAGGAGAGGTGGAACATACATCCTGCCTAAGTGAACTCTCGATAAAGACTGAGAGTTTCCAGCCCTGTGATTGACTTATCACCAGCCAATCAGGAGCGTCGTAAGGGACTGGCCTAGACATCAGATGCACGGTTGATGTGAACCTACTATAGCTTAATTACCGAAAATAAGCTGCACGAGACTATTTTACCTCAGTAACAAGAATATCTGGCCTTTATGATCCTTTGGCTCTCGTACATATGCTAAAAAAACAGGAAAAGAGTGAGAGAGAGTGAGAGAGAGAGAGAGAGAGAGAGAGAGAGAGAATGGGTGATATTAAACATTTGTTCTTTCATGCTGATTAATTCTATTGAACACAATTTTACTCTTGTTAACCACATAAAAACTTGATATAATCCTATGTTATCTGAGATTATAACCTGTGATGAGAAAGTGAGGGAAAAAAAGATTATTATTTAATCCAGATCAGCTTCTTGTAGCATCGCGTCGATACCAAGATTATCAAAATATAGTTTCATTGGAAATATGAACAAAACCAAGTGAAGGGATCATCCTTAATATTAGGTAATATTTCTGTTACTTTTCCCACTAATTCCAGTTAGTGGAACTCTCCATGCTTTCTCTCGTTTTATCCATTTAATTACACATTATAACTGCAACAATGGTAACTATTTAATTCTAACTTTTAATATGAAACTAAAATTTATTATATAGGAAACCTTCGGGGTGTTTAGCCCTTGATCGTATTCTTTGGCTTCTTAAT
>NC_087200.1:67833119-67878119 GCF_015104395.2 Macrobrachium nipponense
CACACTTCTCTCTTTTCAAAGGCAACTGTTTCTAAGTCATTTAAAATATTTGCCATACCTTGAGATGGGGGTTTTTCTCCCGACACTTGGCGTTTGCTCAACCATCTTTCTTCCTATCACAAAGGAATGTGTCTTTCCCTCAAGTGCCTCGATCGGTCAGACCTGTGACCGTACAAACGAATGTACATACCTACCACGCCTCTAAACCCCCCCTGGCAACAGTACGAATTGCCACCAGCTTAAAAACGTATGCTCATCAGATTCCTTCATTCAAGGAGGCTGCCTCTACAGCTCACTCTGTCTCCAAGCAAGAGTAGCTGACACGATATGTAATTCACTAACACATGAATTCATAGCTGTAAGATGGCTTGGCCACCTATCTCCTTTGTGTACTCCTGTCGCACACCACATCAGCATCTAATGCACAATGTATCAATTTGCCACATGATTTAGGGCTACCTCTGTTGCTGGAGTCCTTGTGCCTCGCTGGATGCACAGAAGTTTAAGAACTCCTAGCGCACAAATTGTGATCAGTGTAACAACTAGCATGACCACTATTATAGGAATTGTGTAAAGTTCATTGATGGAAAGCTCATCCTCGTCACTAAGATAAGCAGAACTCGATGAATAGTTGTAGACGCAGGTCAAGTGCGTAAACCACCTCGAAACAACTCAGCATGCACCATTATTCAGTGTCTATAACCCTCGTGAGTGTATCCAACACCCCATCGTCACAAAACTGTAGAATTGATGTTTTCTACTGAAGGAAACGTGGTCACCACCCCGTGGTCAAGGAAATATCCTGTGACTTCCATGCAAGTGCTACTCGTACCCACCTCATAGAAGATTGTAGACTCAGGATTTATCCCAGAATGTATCCTGAGATGATATGTCAACGACATCTCATCCGTTGCAAAGGCAGTCCATAGAATCGCCATTCGTGTGTAGACTCGGCGCGACCTCTGGTACTGTAGAACGAAGTCGTTTCCATCGTTACCATCACATGAAGTTGGGAATTCTCCAAAGTCATCGTGTGTCCGTATTTAAATAGTCTACATGATCATAAAATAACTAAAGTCTTGGTTTACCCCACAAATCCGTCATCAATTAATACACTCAATCTCCCAGTCAAATATTAAAAATATCCCACTAATCAAAATATAATCTTTACCCACTGAATCCTCACAAGTAATCCCCTATCTGACAAACACACTATCAAAAGAGAACCCATAATGCCTAACAGCAAAAACCCCTTTTATTGTTTATATAACTAACCTCCATGAAATAAATGCCGAACACCCCTTCTATCTAACTCACATACCCCGACAAATTATATCTCCTATCTAAAATAGAAATACTATTTAGATCTTAACACCAATTACGACATCTCTCGTAGGAAAAGAAAAAAAAAGATAATAATAACAATAATAAGTGAACTTTCCCCATTACACAGCACACATAAGAGAAGAAAAAACATATATAATTCAATATCTTTCCCAAAATGCAATATCTACCATTGCAGAATTTGCTACCGCAACGATCCCATAGACCAGAATTGACCGGAAAAGAACCCCCTTACAAAGAACACTTCAGTGGAATGCTATTGTCAACAGAGAATAGTGCAAATCTCCGAGTAATCAACTCCAAAGGGAAAAATCAGCAACCAGATTCATCACAGCATAATCAGCAAAAATCCACCTGTGAACACTATAGATTTTTTTAGGCAGACTTGCACCGCCAGAAACCATCATGCCCCAAATATCCTACACACAGGAATTATCACATATATACCATCACGTTTCTCAGCTAAAACAAAAATTTACCGTATTTCCAACAACTTCCCACGTAAAATATGAATCCCAAAATCTTACGCCAAAACGCCACAGATTTGCGCATAATAAGGAAAAAACATTAGAAGGAAATGAAAGAGAGAAAAAAAACGTTAAAGCATTTCGCCACCAAATTGCAAAAAAACAGACAAGAAAAAAAGAAAAAAATTGCAATTGTGCAAAAATGTATTAATCACCACAACCAATTCTTTTCAATTTCGAGATATGTATTAACCTCGACAGACCTGTTTTTTCCTCTAAGACTACAAATCTGTTTCCAATTTTCTCCTCAATGACTTTAAAAGGACCTTCAAACTTTGGGCCTAATTTGTAGTTCAGTTCATTTCTCACGTTAAGTTTTAAAAATACTTTGTCTCCAACATTGATCTTGGTATCAGATGTTTTACTAATACTTTTCTGTACCATCTCTCTGGTTGTGGATTCGAGATTACGGTTGAGACAAGCATGTCTCTCTCTCACTGTGGATACCAACGCCTCTATCGTATCCCCCCCATGATGGGCAAGCAAACAAAGCTTCAAATGGAAACATTTTAAAGGAATCACTAACCATAGTGTTAATACTATGTCTCAGAACATACACATATCTGTCCCAATTCTTATGATTACCACCTACAGTTTTCCAGAGAGCCTCGAGCACTTTCCTGTTTGCTCGTTCACACAACCCATTAGCCTCAGGTCTGTATGGAATAATTGATACTTTCTGTATCCCTGTGACTTCCGCTAAACATTCCAAAGTTTTATTCACAAGTTTTCTACCATTGTCAGTCAATAGAACTTCGGGTGAGCCGTATCTGCAAATGATACTATTGAAAAATGCTACGGCTACTTCTTCAGCTGCTTTATGCTTAAGTGGGAAAATTTCTACTAACCTTGTAAGTTCATCTATTATCACTAACAAGTACTTGTTCGCATACCTATACTCACAAAAATTCCCCAGGATATCCATATGTATTCTCTGAAAAGGTCTATTCAGTATAGGATACGATCCTAATTTGCATGAAGTTATTCTTGCAGGCTTACATGCGTTGCACACAGTACAATTCCTCACAAAATTTTCCACATCTTTCCCCATGTTTTTCCAAATGTATTTAGCACGAACCTCATCATATATTTTTTTCTATTCCAAAGTGTGGACTACTGAACCTGCTATAAACTATATCCAAAACCACTGGAATTAGGACTTTTGGAATTACGATCTGTGTCGTATCTGCTTTACTCTCACTGGTTCCTAATTTATATTTAATTTTTCTAACCAATAGATTACCTTCTAATTCCAAACATAAAAAGGCAACTTATAACGTTTCATGACTAATTCCCCTCTAAGAAACGCTTTCGCGTCTGCTAGAATCTCGTCTTCATCTTGCCTTTTCTCTATGAGACCCATATCCTATTGTATAGCCTCGCTAGTGACTTGCGCAACTTGGAATTCCCCCGTGTCATGAAAACTTCTACTAAGAGCATCTGCAACTACGTTTAATTTGCCCTCTATATATTTGAGCTTTGCATCAAAATCTCTGATAGTCAAAAACCATCGAGGTCTTTTAGGTGACAAATCGGGTTTATTAAAAAGATCTAATAATGGCTTATGGTCTGTAAGAACTTCTACTTTGTTCCCCATCAGTAACATTTTAAAATGAACCAAGCTCGACATTATTGCAAAGGCTTCTTTATCTATGGTATCCATTGATCTCTCGTTGCTGCCCTTTGTCCTGAACTTCCTGCTATAAAAGGCTATGGGATGGAATTTCCCATCAAACTTTTGCATAAGGCAAGCACCTATACCTTCCTGACTGGCATCGGTCACTAATGTAAAAGGTTTGCTAAAATCTGAAAACTTCAAAACAGGGGGATTCATAAGCGCGTCCTTGAGCTTTTGAAAACTCTCTGCCTGGGGTTCCTTCCATTGAAATTGAATGTCTTCCCGCAATACATCTGTTAGGGGAGCTGCTATATTAGAGAACCCTTTCACAAACCTACTGAAGAAACCGGTGATACCCAGGAATGACTTAATCTCTTTCTTTGATCTGGGGGTGCGAAAAATCGCAATTGCTTTGACTTTTTCGTCATTTACTCTAACCCCTTCCTTAGATATGACATGGCCTAGATATGTAACTTGCTTTTTCAAGAACGAACACTTGGCTAGCTTAATCGTGTAAATTCATAGTGTCCCTTGGGCATTGAAAAAGCGATATATCCCTTGCTACTTTCACTAAGAGTTCCTGCAAAAAACTGCACCAAATCAATTGAGCTATAAATATTATGTCCCGATTTCAACAAAAAGATCTGGTATGCACGCGACTGGATAGCAGTCGTGGATCGTCTTTTCATTTAAACGCCTAAAATCAACGCATTCGCGGACTGAACTGTCCTTCTTAGGCACCGCTAGCATGGGAAAGTTGTAAGGAGACACGCTAGGTCTAATGATTCCTTCTTCCTCCATCTGTTGACTGCTTTCTCTACCTGTTCTTTGATTTTGAAAGGTATGCGATAAGCAGGAATATTAATAGGTTTTGTGCCACTCTCCAAATTTACCTTATGCTCTAACACATTAGTCAACCCCAATTTATCACCTTGTAAGGCTACCGTATCCCCAAATTCTGCCAAGAGCTCGCTTACCGCTTCAACATGTTCACTATAATCACCATTAGCTGAATGTTCTCTAAATATTCGTTTCCTTGATTGCATTTCTGCCTCTGAAAACTCAGGTTTCCCCTCTACGATAGCCACTGAACCTGTATCACGACTCCATTCTTAGAAATTCAATATATATGTATTCCTCAGGTATCTCCTAACTGTATCATTACAGTTTAGTATGCGATAAGCAGGAATATTAATCGGTTTTGTGCCACTCTCCAAATTTACCTTATGCTCTAACACATTAGTCAACCCCAATTTATCACCTTGTAAGGCTACCGTATCCCCAAATTCTGCCAAGAGCTCGCTTACCGCTTCAACATGTTCACTATAATCACCATTAGCTGAATTTTCTCTAAATATTTGTTTCCTTGATTGCATTTCTGCCTCTGAAAACTCAGGTTTCCCCTCTACGATAGCCACTGAACCTGTATCACGATTCCATTCTTGGAAATTCAATATATATGTATTCCTCAGGTATCTCCTAACTGTATCATTACAGTTTAGTAACTCCAACCACATGGTCCCATCCATGGATACCCTGTTCACCGATGCCGTGCTAATAACCCCTCTAAGCCTCTCGCTATTTTCAATAACACACACACCCGTAGGTTTTCTCACTTCCTTCAATTTGACTTTTACCATAGTCTTTGAACCAGGAAATAACATACTATCCTCGGATAAAACACCTCTATATTTGTGGTTAGTATCTCCCCTTTCTACCACCCCATACACATTACCACCCTCAGTATCATCCCCAGCATTGTTAGTATCAGAAATAACATCAATATTAGTATCCACATCCCCATCCATAATATCATCACCACAATTGTTATCACCGTGAACTCCGATAGAATCCCCGCCATTATTACCACCAAGCACATCTCTTTTTTCAATAATCTCCATGTCCTCCATTCTAATCATGTCCTCATAAGGAAGAAAAACATCAGATATTCTGACTATCATCCCACTAACACCCGCATGATCAAAAGTAATTCTTTGTCTGAAGTAGGTTCAATTTTTTCATCAAAGCTATTCACTATTGCATACGGTACATCGTGCAAGAGCATCGAAAAATGGATCAGTTTATGTAAGTTATCAAGTGAGACACTACTTCCTGTAACCCATTTAGATGTTTTCAATTTTCCTACCCAATCTGCCACTGAGTCAAAAAGTTTTGAACTATGTTCTACGAGGCTATTAGGGCCCTTCCGTATTTATAAAGACCCCTAAGGTCCCTCACCATATCTCCGGTGTTCCTTTGAGCCATAAGCTTTTTTCAAAAATACTTGCAAATCAGTCCAGGTACGACATTTTGCATATTGGAAGCTTCTGCAACGATAGGAGAGATCGCCTTTATTGAAATCTAGCAAAGCTTTCGCCTCTCTAAACGCCTCTATATCATCCGTTATATTCTTTGCGCTTAATTATTCACACCTTCAATAAATATGGCTGAGGCAACACACTGTCTACAATTCCCCTGAACGGGCTCACGCCCACACTCACGTTCGTTACGTGATGTAGCAGCGTTGTGGTAGTCTTAGCATCCACCATTTTTCTCTCTTTACGGAAGCTCTTATGTTCTATAAGATTCCCCGATCTCAATAACATCAATGTATTTATATACACACAAAACCCAATCCAGAAAAATTAATACAAATTTTCCCCCAATAATGGATAACAAAAAACAAACGCACCCAGTACATTATCTCACAAAAACAACAACAACAAAAATAGGGAGGGGATAGAAAAAGGAAAAAAGGTGCAAAACGCTTACTAAGCAATCCAACCCAGCGACAAGATCCCCCGTCATCCAGACTCACACACACAAACTCTTGCCTCTCTCTCTCTCTCTCTCTCTCTCTCTTTCTCTCAGGGCGTGACTCACAACAACCAAAACCCTCACTCATATGATTACAATGTCCGTCGAATTTCGAGAGACATCAAAACAAAAACACCCTTCGAGTAAATTCACCACAAACAAAAAAGAATGAAAACAAAACAGAAAAATAAAAAGAGGAGAAGAGAATAATGAAAATTTGAAAATACACTCACATCTCCATATAACTGGAAACCGAATTCATATACGCATCGCAAATAAGCATAGCCTGTTTACCACACTCGCGAAACACTTTAATATGTTAAAAATTAAACTTTTTCACCTCACGTTTTAAAACACTGGTTTTCATGAACCATTAACCGACTAACACTGAGATGCAGAGAAATATCCGAGTAACCCGACGCTTTCAACACCACACCAAACCATTGAATCATCAAAAAGAACCCCGACTTGCCTGTGACATGATTATAACCCCTTTTCCTACCAAAAAACATTTGTCTAACTAGTCACCAATCTCTTCGTTAGCGTACCTACAGCCTATAAAATGTATAAAAAGCTTGTTAAACCGCTGCCACCACTCTTACCCCCCCCCCCCCCCCCCCCCCCCCCGTTTTCCCCCCCCCCCCCCCCCCCCCCCCCCCCCGTTTTGACAAAACTACACAAATTAAAAATTCTTATCTGTGGCAGCAGGCGCCCTCTATCTGCAAGCATGTCACTAGGCTATTAAGCTCACATAAATATTAAAAAAAAAAAAAAAAAAAAAAAAAAAAAAAAAAAAAAAAAAAAAAAAAAAAAAAAAAAAAAAAAAAAAAAAACAAAATAAACTATTTATTACTGAAAGCAGTTGAACATAAAATAGAACAAAATGATTAATAAGTTTATGGTGCATAAAAACCCAAAGAATCTGCACCCACAAAGAAAACTATTAAGTTATCATTCCACTCTCATGGCTAAGTATTCAATCCCAGACTCAAAATGTCAATTGTTACATTGTATTAGTCAAGTTAGAGCATCCCATCTCTAATATCATGGAATAGAGCCTATCTGTAATAAAGATATATAACACAATATTAAGTAAAGAGATACACTTCACACTTCTCTCTTTTCAAAGGCAATATTAAGTAAAGAGATATATTTCACACTTCGCTCATTTCAAAGGCAACTGTTTCTAAGTCATTTAAAATATTTGCCATATCTTGAGATGGGGGTTTTTCTCCCGACACTTGGCGTTCGCTCAACCATCTTTCTTCCTATCACAAAGAAATGTGTCTTTCCCACAAGTGACTCAATCGGTCAGACCTGTGACATCCGTACAAACGAATGTACATACCCACCACGGCTCAAAACCACCCCTGGCAACAGTACGGTTAGTTACCAGTTTAAAAACACATGCGCATCAGATTCCTTCATTCAAGGAGGCTGCCTCTACAGCTCACTCTGTCTCCAAGCAAGAGCAACTGATAAGATATGTAATTCACTAACACATCAATTCATACCTGTAAGATATATATATATATATATATATATATATTATAATATATATATATATATATATATATATATATATATATATGTATATATAAATATATATTATATATATATATAGTATATATGTATATATATATATATATATACATATATATATATATATATATATATATATATATATGTATATAATATATATATAGTATATATATGTGTGTGTGTGTGTGTGTATGTATATATTATAAAGGCTCGTTTTTCCATCACCAGAATACACCAATCAAACCTGTTCAAGCATCCATATACCATAGATATAGACTCCACAATAGGGTGGAATCATATAAAAAATTCAGTTTTCAAAATACAAGGGTAAATTCAAGGGGGGAGTAAACAAACACAACGAAAAAACCATAAATCTAAAACATGGATAAACAGATAGAAATTACACCTGAACCTCTTGAGTACAGGAAATAAATGAACTAATATTGCACTTAATAATAACAACTCAATCTACACATACAAAATAAAGATAGTAATACAACACACTCAAACAAAAATAAGGAGGTCCAGAAAGAGAAGGAAATCATAAAGAAAGAATATCCTGACGAAATTCACGCTAATTTTCCTATAAATAAACTTATCACTATGAGTTTCTTGAAACGTAGATTATTAATTTTCTTCTTGAAGAGCAGAGGTACCCTCCGCCTCTGGAGTAGAGCAGGTGGTTAACCAACTCGGGCCCAGTCGAGCAGTCATAACAAATTGACAGCCGTGATTAAATAACAATTAAAGGTATCAAAAACCTCACCATGGGATAGCGAGATCCCACTGTCTTTATAACTGAACCAGAGGTGGTGTGGCGAGTTGCATAGGAACTCCAGACAGGTAATCCGGAGAGATCTTCCAATTTGAAAATAACGGCTATTCAATATATATATAAATCCTCAAGTTCTGAAGATTAGGGAAATTAACAAGCTGAGGCTGCAACCACCAAGAGGGAATTGACGATAGTACCTTCATCCAAGGAGCAAGGCAAAAATGCTCTGAATAGGAAAAGTTCCTCTCTTCGCAGAGCTAAGAAGTCAACCCCCACCCCCCCAATTATCCACGGGTGAGGGACCATACACACAACCTTCTTATAAAACAAACAACAACGTTAATAACAAGCAAACAGTTGTTATACTCGAGAGGAGGTTAAGCCACAAGTGAAACTTACAAACCAACAAATTGAATAACAACATATAATTTAATAATACTTAATGAATATATATATATATATATATATATATATATATATATATATATATATATTACAGTCAAAGTGTGAAACTAGCCATTTAATGTATTGCCTGGAAATTTTAGTCGTTTCACGAAATGACCATTTCACTCGGGCATTTCGTGAAACGACGAAAATATTCAGCTATTACGTGAAATGGCTGAAAAATTTGTGTCTCATTACACAACCTGGCTAAAACTCAGTTTAAGTGGATTATGATATACCAGTGCCACTTAACAAAATTTGTGATACTTCGACCTCTTATATCAAAATGAGTAGCTAAAGTTGCCTTTCAACTGCTCGACATCTTGCTGTTTGGTGCTCCTGCAATCCTTCAAAGTGACAATGGTTCTGAATTTACAGCTCATGTCATCACAGAACTAAAAGATCTTTGGCCAGATCTCATCGTGGCCCATGGAAAACACAGAACTAAAAGATCTTTGGCCAGATCTCATCGTGGCCAATGGAAAACACAGATCCCCAAAGCCAAGGTTCTGTGGAACGTGTCAATGGGGACATCAAGGATATGTTGATTGCTTGGATGTCAGACAACAATACACAGGATTGGTCCATTGGTCTTCGTTATGTCCAAAACATGAAGAACTCCGCTTATCCCTCAGGTATCAAGTGCACTCCATACAAATCTATGTTTGGTTGTAATCCCAAAGTTGGTCTAACATCATTATGTCTCCCTTCAGAGGTTATTGAGAGACTTCAGACAGAAGATGACTTGCTTGCCCTTATTTCAAGAACCAACAGAAGATATATATATATATATATATATATATATATATATATATATATATATATATATATATATATATATATATATGTGTGTGTGTGTGTGTGTGAGTGCGTATATATATATATATATATATATATATATATATATATATATATATATATATATATATATATATATATATATATATATATATATATATATATATATGTATATATATATATATACATATTAACATATTTCTATATATGTAGTACATATATAATATATGTATATACATATATATATATATATATAATATATATATATATATATATATATATATATATATATATAATATATATATATATACATATATGTGTGTGTGTGTGTGTGTGTATGTATGTATGTATATATAAATCCCAGTTGTATATTATTGTCTTGAAAGATAAGGGGATAGCTAATCTTGTCATGAACCAGCTTCCCGCTGTTGACGAGATTCTTCATATTAAACTTGTTTTTACTCATAGAAATTACTTTTTCCAGAATTCTGATGATTAAAAAAAATTATACTAAGTAACTACTATCTAGTCCAAATCCTTTCTGAATAAATCAGATTACAGCTTTGCTGTTTTTAGGCTTTTAGATTACTTTTTGCTAATTAGGTCAGAACTAATTCAGGCCTCAAAGAAAATAATCGCCTAAAGTTTAGATTAATAAGTAAGTTTAACCGTATTTTCCTTTATCTTGCATTCCATTAGCTTAAGTAGATTTCACTTCTTCAAGGTAATGTATTAGGAGTCTATTGAAGAAGAATTATTTTAATCCTATTTTCTTTCAGTGTTATTACATTCGCGAGCGACGTTACCACATTTATTCTTCTTTTTTTTTATTCATTTTGCTTATATGACTGTCTACTTGATGCATAAATGTTATCAATGGAGATGAATTCCCAACACATATATTTCTTAGGGCAAGAGCAGATTGAATATGAACCTTTCTTGACGATTAGGTGTTTAATATTTTGCCTATCTCTTACACAATCCGTCGTCAGGTTACCATAACATCTGGAATGCTTCAGGTAAAGTAAGCTTTAACCTGGCATCAACGAGACTGGCTTTACATAATGAAATATTAACTGTATAAAATCCCCTTCCTACTCTCTACCGTTCCTCTGAGAGCTTGTTCCCTACATAGGGCACCGTAATCGTTAAGACTAGAACAAGTTTTCAAGTTGAAACCTTAGTGGATGAAACTTTGAAAGGGATCTTGAACTTGGGTGTTCAACTCCGGGAGACTCCATCGAATTGTCTCAGTATACTATCATAATTACAGAATATAAGCTGCTCGAGACGATTTTACCTCAATAAAACGAATTATATGGATTCAACAACTAGCTTTTATAGTACTTTGGCTTCCGTACATTTGCAGAGAAATAATAAGAGAGAGAGAGAGAGAAAGAGAGAGATAGAGAGAGAGAGAGAGAGAGAGAGAGAGAGAGAGAGAGAGAGAGAGAGAGAAAGATTAACTGGGACAGTGGTATTGAACACTTGTTCTTTCACTTCGATTAATTTTATCGGATAGAATTGAATTAAATATTTGATATAATCTTTCGATGTCTAAGATTATAATCTGTAATGGATGCGTAAAAATGAAAGATTACTACATTATCTACACCAGTTTTTTGAGGTATCGAGCCAATAAGTCAACATTTTTATTTATTCATACTTCCAATCAATCTTTATTTCGGTAATCCCCGCATTGACTCGATACCTCAAAAAGCTGGTGTAGATAATGTAGTAATCTTTCATTTTTACGCATCCATTACAGATTATAATCTTAGACATCGAAAGATTATATCAAATATTTAATTCAATTCTATTTGATAAAATCAATCAAAGTGAAAGAACAAGTGTTCAATATATATAATATATATATATATATATATATATATATATATATATATATATATATATATATATATATATATATATATATATATACATATATATATATTTAAATATATATATATATATATATATATATATATATATATATATATATATATATATATAATATATATATAAATATATATATATAAATGATATATATATATATATATATATATATATATATATATATATATATATATATATATATAGATATATATATATATATTATATATATATATATATACTATATAATATATCATATATATATATATATATATATATATATCTATTATATATACATATGTACATATCTATATTATATATATATATATATATAATATATATATGTATATATATATATACGTATATATATATATATATATAATATATATATATGGTAGACCTTAAAAATTATAAGTCAACGTTCTTATTTATTCAACAATTTATTGTTTAACGCTGCAGCACTGTTTTATGATAAATATTGATTTTTGTTTCAATGTCCCTGTTTTTTTTTTATATTTTTCGTCACTAATCTAATCATAAATCGAATAATAGATTAAGATGTTCTCCGAAATATGAAACTACTTGCCTCCAATATTCACGTTTTCCGCTTGCATAAGTGAAAGCAAAGACAAAATATGCTTTATCTTACAGTGCAATGCTATTTATACACTTAGCATGGCTTCTCGAAATACAATGAAACGAAAAATAATCAAAATATGCTTCCATAAATCAACTTATATTTAGAAAAATCTGGAGTTGCACCGGCTAGATGTGTTAATGCCGATTTTAGAGCAGTATATAATAATAATAATAATAATAATAATAATAATAATAATAATAATAACAATACAAATACCTGGGAATAATGGAAGGAGGGGATATGAAACACCAAGAGATGAAGGACACGATCAGGATAGAATATATGCAGAGACTCAAGGCGATACTCAAGTCAAAACTCAACGCCGGAAATATGATAAAAGCCATAAACACATGGGCAGTGCCAGTAATCAGATACAGCGCAGGAATAGTGGAATGGACGAAGGCAGAACTCCGCAGCATAGATCAGAAAACCAGGAAACATATGACAATGCACAAAGCACTACACCCAAGAGCAAATACGGACAGACTATACATAACACGAAAGGAAGGAGGGAGAGGACTACTAAGTATAGAGGACAGCGTCAACATCGAAAACAGAGCACTGGGGCAATATCTGAAAACCAGTGAAGATGAGTGGCTCAAGAGTGCATGGGAAGAAGGACTAATAAAAGTAGACGAAGACCCAGAAATATACAGAGACAGGTGAAAGACAGACAGAACAGAGGACTGGCACAACAAACCAATGCACGGACAATACATGAGGGGGGGGGGACAGACTAAAGAACTAGCAGCGATGAACAATGGCAAATGGCTACAGAGGGGAGAGCTAAAGAAGGAAACTGAAGGAATGATAACTGTGGCACAAGATCAGGCCCTAAGAACCAGATATGTTCAAAGAACGATAGACGGAAATAACATCTCTCCCATATGTAGGAAGTGCAATACGAAAAATGAAACCTAAACCACATAGCAAGTGAATGCCCGGCACTTGCACAGAACCAGTACAAAAAGAGGCATGATTTAGTGGCAAAAAGCCCTCCACTGGAGCCTGTGCAAGAAACATCAGCTACCTTGCAGTAATAAGTGGTACGAGCACCAACCTGAAGGAGTGATAGAAAACGATCAGGCAAAGATCCTCTGGGACTATGGTATCAGAACGGATAGGGTGATACGTGCAAACAGACCAGACGTGACGTTGATTGACAAAGTCAAGAAGAAAGTATCACTCATTGATGTCGCAATACCATGGGACACCAGAGTTGAAGAGAAAGAGAGGGAAAAATTGGATTAGTATCAAGATCTGAAAATAGAAATAAGAAGGATATGGGATATGCCAGTGGAAATCGTACCCATAATCATAGGAGCACTAGGCACGTTCCCATGATCCCTGAAAACGAATCTAGAAAAACTAGAGGCTGAAGTAGCTCCAGGACTAATGCAGAAGAGTGTGATCCTAAAAACGGCACACATAGTAAGAAAAGTGATGGACTCCTAAGGAGGCAGGATGCAACCCGGAACCCCACACTATAAATACCACCCAGTCGAATTGGAGGACTGTGATAGAGCAAAAAAAAAAAAAATAATAATAATAATAATAATAATAATAATAATAATAATAATTATAATAATATATGCTGGAAACAGACCTTCCTTCAAACATGTTTTATTGAAAATAATGGCGGAACTCACAGAATTAATTCTATACAAAATTCTTTCAATTCTCCTTATGATTTGTCTTTCTGGCACGCTGGTATTACAAAACAGCTGCCCGATATTCATCGTGCTGTAAGTCGTCAACGGAATTTCAGGCTGGTATTCAAGGCAACGGGGTTTCAGGGACAGGCTAGGGGACGTCAGAAAGTATATAGGTGTATCTCGTAGGTCGGGAAAAGGCCGTAGTCGGCAGGGGTCTATCCGGTATTCCTTATGTCTTTTCTTCTGTTCAGGTTTTTTCCTATACATGTTTCGGCCACCTCGTTTGGCCATCATCGGGACGGGATCGCTAATTGCAATGGTCTGTATCGGATGGATTCACGCTATTTATTACATTCGAGTGCTTTGAGGAGTCTTGTACCTCACTTTTCATTGGGCAATACCTGTGGCGTCACGAGCGATGTCATCAGGAGGCCGGCTGCCGAAGCCTCATCCTTATTGGTGATGGTGGAGGTCCCCTCGAAGGGCGTGCTACTAGGTCGTCCTCAGGGCGAGAGCCTGGGCTTCAATCATCCTCAGGGTTACTAGGGACGCCCTCAGGATGAGAGCTAACGCTTCTATCATCCTCAGGATCCCTCTGGTGCAATGCTTCTTGTGGGACGTTGTCTGCTGCTCTCATGACGGCGGTGGGGAGGAGCAAGGTCTCCTGTGTGATGTTCATACTGGGCTTCTCCCTTCCGATGTGCAGCGCTTACAAGATTTGCAAACGACATAGATCGGGTGCTTGGCCAATAACCTCGAAGTTACCGACGATGTCGCAGCGGCGGATTCTTTTATTATGTGCAGTTCTTGCATGATTGAATATTGTTCCTTCCTGTGCGTGATAGGAGATCCTCTTGGAGAGACGCATTGACGTCATCCCGATGTAAGTTCCGAGGTATCCTCGGGTTGGGCATGTATATATGTAGATGACGTTCGTCCTCTTCAAGGGATCCTGCGACGGTGCGGGATTATGCTTTATAATAAGGCTGCATGTCTTCTTACTGTTATAGAATATGGTCAAGTTGATCTGTTTTCTGTTGTCGGTCTGGGAAACGTGATTCTTGATAATTTCCCGTAGGTCTCGCACATCTTCTTTATGTCGCCGATAGAAGGTTCCTTTGTAGAAAATATTAATTTTCTGGTGGGGGTCTGGGCGGGGTTCCTGTAGGTACCATTTCTCCATACTCTTCCTAAAGACGTTCTGGATGCTGCGATTGGTGTGTCCGTTGTTTACTAGGACCTGGGCTGCACGTTCCATCTCCTTATGGGTGTCTGTCCATGTTGAACAATGGGAGTAACGTTCAGAGCATTCACTCTCGCCTTTCAGACACATTCCCAGGTTCGTAGGCTTCGTGTAGACCCTTGTGGCGAATGCACCCTACTTCTGTTCAGGCAGGACGTCCAGGAAGGGAAGACGGCCATCACGGCTATGTTCAATGGTAAAACGTAGACAGCTGTGGGTATGGAAGGTTTGTCGTATTTCATCGATCTTCTCCATCGTTCCTGCTTGGATGAAGGTATCATCTATATATCTTACGTAACACCAGCCTGAAATTCCGTTGACGACCTACGGCACGATGAATATCGGACAGCTGCTTTGTAATACCAGCGTGCCAGAAAGACAAATCATAGGAACTGAAAGAATTTTGTATAGAATCAATTCTGTGAATTCTGCCATTGTTTTTAATAATAATAATAATAATAATAATAATAATAATAATAATAATAATAATAATAATAATAATGATAATAATAGCAGAACAACTCCAGCATTGTATCTCAAATCACCAAGCACCCAAATGGATGACCACAGGAAGAACATCCTTAGTACAAAAAGACAAGAGTAAGGGAAATATAGCCAGTAACTACAGGCCTATCACCTGCCTACCAATAATGTGGAAGTTACTAACAGGTATCATCAGTGAAAGGCTATACAACTACCTAGAGGAGACAAACACCATCCCCCACCAACAGAAAGGCTGCAGAAGGAAGTGTAGGGGCACAAAAGACCAGCTCCTGATAGATTAAATGGTAATGAAGAACAGTAGGAGAAGGGAAACCAACCTAAGCATGGCATGGATAGACTATAAGAAAGCCTTCGACATGATACCACACACATGGCTAATAGAATGCCTGAAAATATACGGGGCAGAGGAAAATACCATCAGCTTACCTCAAAAATACAATGCGCACTGGAATACAACAATACTTACAAGCTCTGGAATAAGACTAGCAGAGGTTAATATCAGGAGAGGGATCTTCCAGGGCGACTCACTGTCCCCACTACTCTTCGTAGTAGCCATGATTCCCATGACAAAAGTACTACAGAAGAAGGATGCCAGGTACCAACTCAAGAAAAGAGGCAACAAAATCAACCATCTGATGTTCATGGACGACATCAAGCTGTATGGTAAGAGCATCAAGGAAATAGATACCCTAATTCAGACTGTAAGGATTGTATCTGGGACATCAGGATGGAGTTTGGAATAGAAAAATGCGCCTTAGTCAACATACAAAAAGGCAAAGTAACGAGAACTGAAGGGATAAAGCTACCAGATGGGAGCAACATCAAACACATAGATGAGACAGGATATAAATACCTGGGAATAATGGAAGGAGGAGATATAAAAACACCAAGAGATGAAGGACACGATCAGGAAAGAATTATATGCAGAGACTCAAGGCGATACTCAAGTCAAAACTCAAACGCCGGAAATATGATAAAAGCCATAAACACATGGGCAGTGCCAGTAATCAGATACAGCGCAGGAATAGTTGGAATGGACGAAAGCAGAACTCCGCAGCATAGATCAGAAAACCAGGAAACAAATGACAATACACAAAGCACTACACCCAAGAGCAAATACGACAGACTATACATAACATGAAAGGAAGGAGGGAGAGGACTACTAAGTATAGAGGACTGCGTGAACATCGAAAACAGAGCACTGGGGCAATATCTGAAAACCAGTGAAGACGAGGGTGGCTGAAGAGTGCATGGGAAGAAGGACTAATAAAAACAAGTAGACGGAAAAGACCCAGAAAATATACAGACAGGAGAAAGACAGAAAGAACAGAGACTGGCACAACAAACCAATGCACGGACAATACATGCGACAGACTAAAGAACTAGCCAGCGATGACAATTCGGCAATGGCTACAGAGGGGGAGAGCTAAGAAGGAAACTGAAGGAATGATAACAGCGGCACAAGATCAGGCCCTAAGAACCAGATATGTCCAGAGTACGATAGACGGAAATAAACATCTCTCCCATATGTAGGAAGTGCATACGAAAAATAAAACATAAACCACATAGCAAGTGAATGCCCGGCACTTGCACAGAACCAGTACAAAAAGAGGCATGATTCAGTGGCAAAAGCCCTCCACTGGAGCCTGTGCAAGAAACATCAGCTACCCTGCAGTAATAAGAGGTACGAGCACCAACCTGAAGGAGTGATAGAAAACGATCAGGCAAAGATCCTCTGGACTATGGTATCAGAACGGATAGGGTGATACGTGCAAAACAGACCAGACGTGACGTTGATTGACAAAGTCAAGAAGAAAGTACACAACATTGATGTCGCAATACCATGGGACAACCAGAGTTGAAGAGAAAGAGAGGGAAAAAATGAATAAGTATCAAGATCTGAAAATAGAAATAAGAAGGATATGGGGATATGCCAGTGGAAATCGTACCCATAATCATAGGAGCACTAGGCACGATCCCAAGATCCCTGAAAAGGATCTAGAAAAACTAGAGGCTGAAGTAGCTCCAGGACTCATGCAGAAGATGTGATCCTAGAAACGCACACATAGTAAGAAAAGTGATGGACTCCTAAGGAGGCAGGATGCAACCCGGAACCCCACACTATAAATACCACCCAGTCGAATTGGAGGACTGTGATTAGAGCAAAAAAAAAAAAAAAATAATAATAATAATAATAATAATAATAATATAATAATAATAAAAAAGGAAACATATGACAATACACAAAGCACTACACCCAAGAGCAAATACGGACAGACTATACATAACACGAAAGGAAGGAGGGAGATGACTACTAAGTATAGTGGACTGCGTCAACATCGGGAACAGAGCACTGGGGCAATATCTGAAAACCAGTGAAGACGAGTGGCTAAAGAGTGCATGGGAAGAAGGACATAAAAGTAGACGAAGACCCAGAAATATACAGAGACAGGAGAATGACAGACAGAGGAGAGGACTAGCACAACAAACCAATGCACGGACAATACATGAGACAGACTAAAGAACTAGCCAGCGATGGCACATGGCAATGGCTACAGAAGGGAGAGCTAAAGAAGGAAACTGAAGGAATGATAACAGCGGCACAAGATCAGGCCCTAAGAACCAGATATGTTCAAAGAACGATAGACGGAAATAACATCTCTCCCATATGTAGGAAGTGCAATACGAAAAATGAAACCATAAACCACATAGCAAACGAATGCCCGGCACTTGCACAGAACCAGTACAAAAAGAGACATGATTCAATGGCAAAACCCCTCCACTGGAGCCTGTGCAAGAAACATCAGCTACCTTGCAGTAATAAGTGGTATGAACACCAACCTGAGGGAGTGATAGAAAACGATCAGGCAAAGATCCTCTGGGACTATGGTATCAGAACGGATAGGGTGATACGTGCAAATAGACCAGACGTGACGTTGATTGACAAAGTCAAGAAGAAAGTATCACTCATTGATGTCACAATACCATGGGACACCAGAGTTGAAGAGAAAGAGAGGGAAAAAATGGATAAGTATCAAGATCTGAAAATAGAAATAAGAAGGATATGGGATATGCCAGTGGAAATTGTACCCACAATCATAGGAGCACTAGGCACGATCCCAAGATCCCTGAAAAGGAATCTAGAAAAACTAGACGCTGAAGTAGATCCAGGACTCATGCAGAAGAGTGATCCTAGAAACGGCGCACATAGTAAGAAAAGTGATGGACTCCTAAGGCGGCAGGATGCAACCCGGAACCCCACACTATAAATACCACCCAGTCGAATTGGAGGACTGTGATAGAGCAAAAAAAAAAATAATAAAAAATAATAATGATAATAATAATAATTTTTATTTTCAGCTCAAGGCTGTATACATGGAACATACAATGAATAGACAATAACGTAAGATACATAAGATAATATGATAAAAAATTAATCGGCAATATCTATATTTGCTGAGATAGTATAAAAGATAGGCAAAATAATGGTCATAACCATACTAAGATTGAGAATAGTTAAAAAATTCAATGTAAAAAACATATTGATTATAATCACAGTCTTCTTCTTCCTAGCTTAAACCCATTTTTATATGGGGTCGCCATTGCGAATGAGTCGTCTCCATCGATTTCTGTCTTGTGCCTCGTTCTCATTTATACCTTTCAATTCCATATCTTCCCTTACACAATCACGCCATCTCTTTCTTGGTCTTCCCTTCTTCCTTCTACCCCGCACTTCCATTTCCATCATATGTCTTCCAACATGACGTTCCTCCCTTCGTAATAGGTGTCCATACCATCGAAGCCTTCCTTCCTGTATTTTCTTCGATATTTCAGCTACCTTTGTCGATCCTCTTATATACTCATTTCTAATCTTATCTTCCCTTGTTACTCCCGACATCCATCTCAACATTCTCATTTCTGCTACATCCATCTTCTTCTCCTCTGTTTTCCTCATACTTGCCGTTTCTGTTCCATATAACATTGCTTGTCTGACCACCGTCCTATGGAACTTTCCTTTCAATTTCAGAGGGACCTTCTTGTCACAGAGTATCCCTGATGCAGACCTCCAGTTATTCCATCCTGCCTGAATTCGGTGTCTCACCTCTTGGTCCATGCTTCCACTACTCCAATACGGACCCTAAGTACTGAACTTCTGTACTTTCTTTATTTCTTCCCCACCCAATCTTATGCTACTTCCACCGTCCTCAGTAATACTAGAACACATATATTCAGTTTTTGATCTGCTTATTCCTCCATTCCTCTCTCTCAAGTGTGCTCTCCACCTCTCCACCTCCCCTCCAACTCTTCCTTCCCCTCTGAACACAACACAATGTCATCCGCATATAAAATGCACCATGACACTGCTTCTCTAACATCCCTGGTCATTACATCCATCACGATGTTGAAGATGAATGGGCTAAGTGCTGACCCCTGGTGTAATCAACTCCTATCTCAAATCCATCCGTCTCACCAACACTACTCCTCACTCTAGTATACACATTCCTGTACATCTCCTGAATAATTCTGACATACTTTTCCGCCACCATCTTCTCCCTCAAACATCTCCATATTTCTTGCCTTGGCACTCTGTCATAGGCCTTTTCAAGGTCTATGAATACCAGATGCAGGTCTCGTTGTTTTTCTCGAATTTCTCCATTAGCTGCCTTATGCAAAATATTCTATCCGTTGTGCCGCTTCCCTTCATAAATCCTAACTGTTCCTTCCCTATTCTAACTTCCTCTCTCAGCCTGCTATATATGATTCTTTCCAAAATCTTCAACGTGTGAGACATTAGTTTTATACCTCTATATTACTGCATTCCTGGACATCACCTTTACCTTTAAATATAGGTATCAATATGCTTTCCCGCCATTTTTCTGGTATCTTTTCCTGTTCGAATATTTTTACCATCAAGATCATACAAGATGTCTACCCCTTCCTCTCCTAAGGCTTCCAAACTTCGACTGGGATTAAGTCAGGTCCTGTTGCCTTCCCATTCCTAATTCTTTTTAAGGCTCGTATCACTTCATCCCTAGATATACCCATTACCCATTCCCATGTTTACTTGTCCATCCTCTTCAACAAGTCTTTCATTTTCCTTCATTTAGCAGTTATTCGAAATACTCTTTCCATCTTTTCAGGATGTCTTCTTCCTTTTTTACGACCGTACCATTCCTATCTTTCATTTGCTTAATATGGGTGATGTCCTTTGTTCTTTTATTTCTTACTTTTGACAGTTTGAGCATCTTACTCAACCCTTCCTTGGTTTCCAGTTCATTATAAACCTCTCATATGCCCTGCCTTAGCTTGAGCTACCACCCTTTTTACTTCTTTGTTCTTTCTCTTAATCTTTCTCTGTCCTCCTGCAGCTGTGACTCTTCAAATCTCTTCTTTGCCTCCCTTTAACCCTTCACACATCCCCCCCACTCTCCCCACCACCAGCTCTCCTTTTCCTCCCATACTATTCCAGATGTTTCCCCTAGTATCTCCTTTCCCAATGTCTTCTAATCACTGATGCATTATGCCTCCACCATTCTCCCACATCTTCAATTCCCAGATCAAACCTCTCCAGCACTCTTCTCCTGAACTCTCTCTTCTTATCATTATCCCTCCCTAACAATTTATACCACTTGATTTTCTTTACCCATTCGTTTTCGTTTTCTTTTCTCTTTTCATCTTTAAATCCATACAAAGGAGCCTATGTTGGGGGGCCACGTGGTCACCTGAGATAACTTTACAATTCCTAACTTTCCACCAGCCTTGATCTATTGTAAAGGAGGTAATCTATTTGTGTGCACCTACCGCCACTCCTGTCTACTATACTCTCTCCTTCTGGGTTTCTCTCCCTAATCCCATGTCCTCCATGCACACGTTCAATTATCATTTTCTTTTCATTTCCGACATGTCCATTAAAGTCTGCCCCCACTACAGTCCTCTCCTGCTCTTCCAGTTCTTGCGTTACCTCACTCATTTTATTCCAAAAACGGCTCTTTTCTTCCTCTGTGCAGCCCACTTGTGGAGCATAAGCGCTAATGATGTTCATAGTTTCCCCTCCATAACATATCTTCACTCTCATAATGCGGTCATTCTTTCTATCACTTCCGTCCACTGCATCTTCATTTCCCCCGACAGCACTACACCAACGCCATTCCTACCCTGCTCATTTGCTCCACTATAGATTAGCTTGTAGCCATCCCCCAGTTCTTTAGCTTTATTACCCTTCCATCGAGTTTCCTGCACACACAAAATGTCCACTCTCTTTATCCTCATCAACTCTGCCAACTCTCTTCCTCTTCCTGTCATAGACCCAATATTGAGCTGGCCTATTCTGATCACATTTAGAGCTCGCTTCTTTAGCTGCACCCGCTCATGATGCAGTAGCCCTAGCCTTGTCAAAGAGTTAGGGCGATGTGTCTGTGCGTCGTTTACGGAGTACGCCCTAGCACTATTCTCACCAATATCACGACTCATTTCATTGGTTCTGGCGTGGGTTTTTACAGTCGGATGCCCTTCCTGACACCAACCCTCCCTATTTATCCGGGCTTGGGACCGGCACCCATTGAGGCTGGCTTGCCTCCACAGGTGGCTAGATTATAATCACAGTAACAATGAAAAAAAGGAAAATACCAGTAATGACAATAATCGTAGCAATACAATAATAATGACAGATACTGCAGATAACAATTTGCAAAAAACAGAGATTAAGTCATTTAGGGAACAAACGCCTCATTTTCCCATCTTCCCCACAATTTAGATCATCTTCTTGTCTCACTACTTAGGATGCTTTGTATGAGCGAATTGCTGCTGCTTCGCAGTCGGTTGATCAGACTGGACATTGTTCCCTTACAATGATTTTTAGATTGTCCAGGTGGTTTTCTGTGAACATCTGTATGGCGGAGTGGTAGCGAGGAGTGTTTGTAAGGCGTCTCAGAATGTCGTCGTGAACAACAGTGATGCGTCTCATAGTCTCCCTGGTGTAGTTCGTCCACAGGGAATACCCATAGATACTGTAGTAATACGAGCGGAAGAGCAGCAGTTTCACGTCTCGGTGACAGAAGGTAAACCTCCTTGCAATCATGTTGTCAGTTGCACATAGTTTACGACGCCTTTGCTCTATGTCTGCCGTATCTTTCAGGTCGTCTGTGATAATGTGACCCAAATACGGACATTCGTGAGCGAATTCCAGCCGATGATTTCTGAGCAAAATTTGTGGTTCTGCAATATGCTTAAGCGATCTCTGGAGCAGCGATTTGCACTGGATATTGGTTTCGTTGTATAGGGAAATCAGAACCATATCGTCTACGTATCAGAGGTTGTTTATAATTGTTTCATTGACTATGCATCCGGTTGGGAGTGAGTTCAGTTTGACATTCAAGGCATCTGTGTACGTATTAATCAGGTATGGAGAGAGAATGCCCCCTTGCCGAACCCCGTTTAGGGAGACGAAGGTGTGCGACAATACGTTACCCCATACGACGCAGAATTGCTGTATGGAGAACCAGCAATATAAAATGCCAATTGAACATAGGGGTGTGCCTCTTTTATGCAGCTTTAGGAAGAGTTTTAGAAGAACTTATTTTATTTATCATAATAAAGCATCTGGCTTTGTCCTCGGACCAATACCGTGGAAGATATTGTACCATTGTGGTAATCTCATCAATGTTTAAAGCTAATTGAAACGGTTCATGAACGAAGTAGATGCTTAATGTCAGTAGTCTTGTCATATAATTATTCAACAAACTACAGGGAACCACAGGGTAATGTTATAGCAACTTAGCTGTTGACCCTTCTCTTAGATTTTGATATTTGAGAAGAAAAGAAGTATTTGGATATGATAGATGTTTCAACTGGAGTAACAATTAGAACTTGAGAGACTTGGAATATGCAGACAATGTAGTTTTAATCTGCAAAACATAACAAGATCTGCAAGCGTTCGTGCAATAGATACTACCATAAGGACATGAATCACGATAGGACTTTGGAACCGTCTACATTTTATCGCTTTGACATTGAAGAAGAATATGAAAAGACAGTGGCATGATAGAGTGACAATTGATGCTGTAAGGAATACTACGGAAGCAATGTAATTTGGTGAAGTAGACAATAATGAAGGGGAGATGGAGATATTTTGGCTATGCCATTCGCATCTTGAAGAATGATGCGTAATAGTGGCAGCTGGGCTCCTGCAGTCTCCAGAAGACTTGACAGACCCTGACCCACCTTCTTGAGAACTATGAGGCAGGAGGATGAAGATGAATTGGGGCTTTATTACTTTCATAAAAGACAATCCATGGCTACACAGGCCAAAGTGACACAACAAGCGGCCGAGGAAAGCATACCTCTGTTGCCGTCAGTAAATAAAGCATTCATGAGACTTTTTTTTATTTACAATTCTTCTTGTTAACAGACAAAGAAACAGAACGGCGAATATATTACCGGTAATAACAAATTCATAACGCTCGTATTCATAACAGGAATCTACTTGTCTAATAACTCATTGTCAGCCATGTTGATATCCCGCAGGAAAAGCAGCAAATTATGTTCCATCTTCACGATATATTAACCAAAGGACTCCTACTCGTGTCAGCAATCAAGGTCCCGCGACTCGAGGAATGACTACGATTCATCACTGCTACTTGGCGATGTTGTTGCTTGTCGCAGATTATGAGATGATTTACGAAAGGATTCTCTCCTTGTTCGTTAATTGTTGCATTCATCGTCGCCTCCAACGCCGCCTCTTCTGTCCTAATGGGCCTCCGTGACATCACATGAATTGTACTAATATATTTCATTATTCCATATAAGTACAATCACCATTCGGTTTATTCTAGGAAATTTATGATTTCCTGTGAATAATAATAATAATAATAATAATAATAATAATAATAATAATAATAATAATAATAATAATAATATTTTGAAAGATGAACCCAATTGCTTCATCGAAAAATTGGTAGTATATTTGTGGTTGGGATAATGCTACCCCTTCTCAATTTCGTGTTTAACCCATAGCCGTTTGCTATGGGAAGCAGCTTTGGTGCCCCAGCTGTCAGCCAAGAGTGCGGGCAGTAAACATTGACGCTAACAAAACTGTCAGCAAATAGTTAAAAACACAACAGGCAACTGTTCTCCCGGACGCGCTATCTTTTGAGTGCAGGGTGGCTACATTAGCTTATTTTCAGTTTCTGTATCTTATTTCCATATATTTTAACTCATATTAAATCTATTAACATACATACGACCGTTCCCTTAACCACTGTCACGTATTTATATGTCTGCTCTTTCCAGCCAAAATTAATAATAATAATAATAATAATAATAATAATAATAATAATAATCAAATAATAATAATAATTAATAATAATAATAATTTATCTCTTGGCTATAGGATTATCAACGTGGGGCCATTGGAAAATAACATTCTCTTAGAACAGACACACGTGCATTTTTTCGTGTAAGGAATTTTTTCGTTGTACATAAAACCCTTTCTTCTTTTGACGCTCTATAATTTATAAATAATAGGATACAACACTTGCCCTTCGAATTATTGCTCTTACAAATCATCAAATTTTTCTTTGACAAGCCATAATAATGGTATGTAATAAAGTTGATTCCAAAAGTATCTGGCATTTTGTAGTCCGTATAATCCAGTCTTTAGGCTGAAGCTAAAGCTAGGTTTTGTTATGAATTCTACATCATCCACGATGCATGTCCGTTTTGTACATAGAAAAAAAATAAGTGAGATTATATATATATGTATATATATATCTCACTCAGAAATTCTATACAGTTTACTTTTATTTAATATATATCTATAATATGTGTATATATATATATATATATATATATATATATATATATATATGTATATATATATATATATATATATATATATATATATATCTATAAATATATATATATATATATATATATATATATATATATATATATATATATATCAAGAGAAAGGTAAGCTCAAGAAGTTATATTACTAATATGAAGAGTGGAAAATCCTGTGGGAATTATATATATTCACCGATTTTAAAAATATAATAAGAAACAATGGGAATTGTTTAGGGTGAAGCCACATAAACGTTACATGTACTGAACACAAAGTAAAATTACAATCTTTCAGCTGAGTCTGTGATTTATTTATTTCACTTACAATAAATGTCAATAAAATAGAAATAATTAATTATCATTACCTTGAATATGCCTCTCCTCTCTCTCTCTCTCTCTCTCTCTCTCTCTCTCTCTCTCTCTCTCTCTCATCTTCATATATATATATGTATTATATATATATATATATTATAATATATATAGATATATATATATAATATTATATATATATATATATATATATATATATATATATAATATATATATATATCAAAGAGAGAGAGAGACAGAGAGAGAGAGAGACAGAGAGACAGAGAGAAGCATGTCAAAGGTAAAGATCAGTTGTTGTTTTCATCTCTCCTTTCCTTCCACCTGCATCGAGTTTGGTGGGTGGAACCACTCGAGCATTCGTTAGAATGTTGTGCCTTGGATTATCCAGAGTCCTTTTCACCGATTCCAATTCCTTGTTTCATGGGCAATGGCGGATTTAATGATCTACCTTTTGTACAGTTAAACGACTTTTACTGTCCCCGTGACTTTTGACCGTCGACAAGGGAATTCCGAACTGACCATCGTCAATGATAGAAGGAACTGGAATCTTTCAAAAGGACTCGTTATAATTTTCCAGACCTATACCAAGCGCATCAAATTTGTCACGGGTGGGAGGTAACTGGAGCTGTAAACAACAACAACCGATCATTTCATTCAGTATCAACTACGGTGCTGCCGTACAAATTTCTGTATTCGCCAGTTATCCGTATCATTGTCAAACCAAAATTACCATGGACATGTACATTTTAGACGCTGCTACTTTTCCCAGGTTTTATTCATAAAACCTTGCTCAAAGTTCGAATGTCGTGAAGATGTGGCGGAAACACGCCGCCACACCTTTCCATGCTAAGTTCTACGTATCTAACCGTGAAGAAGTAAAATGTACAGAAATCTGAAGAATTGAAATCATATAGTAAACTGCTTTGATAAAAAGGTAGGGTGAAGATAATCTAGTTTCTAATCACCTAAATAAATCATACGAACTCCCAATGTCTAGCCCAGATTCACCGATGACAAAAATGAAACGAGGCGATGAAAAAAAAAATACAGTTGTTTTTCCTCAAGCGATGACCTTGTCCCGGAACCTCTTTCTTCTGGACGGCCCGGGGGAGGGATAAGTAGGATTTTATGACCAGATTAAAGAACCCCCAATTGTGGGATGCAGATTATCTGTATTGAGGTTGTAAGTCGGGAAGTGTTTCTGTGTGCACTATAAATGTAATTACATACATAGCACTCATACATATTCATTCATATATACATATATATATATATATATATATATATATATATATATATATATATATATATATATATATATATATATATATATATATATATATATATATATATATATATATATATATATATATTTTATCAATGACAAAATTGTTAGGTTCGAATTTCTGTATATAGCATCAGTGTTCAAAGGGGGAGGTACAGTAGAATACCAAAGAAAACAGTTCTCTCTCTCTCTCTCTCTATCCTCTCTTCTCTCTCTCTACACGACTAAAATCTTAGGAACAGGAAATTACTGGCAATCATTTACCATATCTTACTTTATTGTCCTTCACCTTGCTTTAGCCTGTTTTCGTTTTCATCATTCTCACTGTCGCATGAATTTTCAACAATGTTTGTTGTGTAAGAATTTTGTACATTACTTTCATTTAGAGTATTGTTTCATGAATGAAAGTTTGTGCATCCTACATCTAACCTTTTGTTCTGTAACGTTTCAGTTCATTTTTTTTATATTTCAGTGGGAAAAATGTCAATAAACTACAAGTACGTACTTATCGCAATTCATTTGCGCTAGGGCTGGAAAGGAAAAACAGACGAAAACAACTCACGGCCGATGCTAAGTTGGCTTATAAAGGATTATAGCCCTTTTACCCCCTGCGTTGAAAGACCAAAATTCCGTGTAAATGAACGACCAGCCAGCAGCGTGTTCTCTCGCTACATAGCGACTCAGCCAAGTGATTGGCGAATTCCCGCTTTAGATATACAAAATCAGGAAAATTAAGATAAAAAGGGGTTCGGGAGGAAGTGTTTTTGTTTGGATAAGGTCAACAACACTTCCTCGGACCTAGAGAGAATACATTATGGAGGATTTACCTTGAAAGAAAGGCAGGAAAAATCAATCGTATATATACGTACTACACGTCACGGCCAAAACATCTGCTCTCCGTATATATACGTACTAAACGGCTCAGGTAGCGTTGGCGTGCTACGTATATATACGTACTAAACGGTTAAAGGGTTAAGAAACTTACACGCCCAAAGTTCAGAAGGTGCAATATAAGCTGAATGGTATAGAATTACTGTCCTCTTCAGTGAATTAATAATTAATAATAATAATAATAATAATAATAATAATAATAGTAGTAGTACTGTTATACACGATGTGTTGAAGGTGATAGCTGCATCAGCGGCATTCAGTTTCTATAGAATTTTCTCTATTTTCCTGATAATTGATTTTCCTAGGTTACTGCTTTCTGCCAGTAACACGCCGATATTCGTCCTACTTGGAGATGAGAGCAGGTTGCAAAACCGGATAGTTTTATTTCCGAGGAATAGGTACAATATAGCAGTTACAGAATACGTTAGTAACTGAAATCGGGAATTCATCTTCCATAGAGTTGTTCCTCAGGCGGTAGTCTTTTGTGTGTGTGTGATAATCGAGGTACGTTTCCCATGGCCCGTGTTACGGACCGAGATCCGCTCAGGTTCTTTATTATAATAAACAAAAAGGATTCAAATATAGGGATACGAATACAGAAAGAAACTCCTACAGAACAGAAATTTAATCACAAGCTAATTTACAAAGATAAATACAGAATGGTTTCTCCTATTTACATAACAAAATTAAATCTGACAATATGTAAAAAGGGGGAAACAGTGCAGTAATGCATTACTTGCTGATCAGTTTTGCAGCTGTGGAGAACAATGCTCGAAGCGAGGGCTTCACAAGAAGGGTCAGTTGAGACTTCAGACGACTTCTTATCTTCGTACTGCATGAAGGAATGCCTTAGTCTTGAAACTTAAAGGGCAGGTTACTCCTCAAAACCACTTGTAGGACGTTTCTTCTTCAACGTTGGGATCTCTCTCTCTCTCTCTCTCTCTCTCTCTCTCTCTCTCTCTCTCTCTCTCTCTCCGGCTATGAGCTGGGAAATTTACTTGTTTCCGTTCTCACTGTCTCTCGTGTGTCCTCTTCCTCTCTTACCGTTTGTCTCTTCCTTCTTCTCTTATCTCTGATGATCTGATCTCTTTACTTCCTCAGTAATATATATCTATATATTCTATTATATAATAATATATATATATAATTATATTATATATATATATATTATATTATATACGTCGATCTCGGGGCGGGGGCTGAAAAAGGGATGGAGCTTAACCAGCGAACGTCACTGTCGCTCGACAGGAACTTTTTAGAAGGCTTTCAACGAAATGTGACGGCCGCGTGCTGGAGTTCCACAACACAACCTGAGTATCCTCGAGCTATCATGAGAACAGATGCCTCACACACGTGCAGGAATTCCTCCTTGCTGCAGAACTACCCAAAGAAGGTATATTTTCCTTTCTTTAATATATATTTCTTCGCTGTAGAGCGATTACCATGACACGTTCCCCGCCCGACCCCCCCCCCCAAAAAAATGATATCAACTGATTTTATATTTTTTAAATGAGGAACAAGAATCAAACAACAGGGGAACAATTCTGCATAAGGTTTTAACTCAGTTAAAGAAGCACACTTCTTAATTCATTCGCCCAGCCGTGCAAAAATAGAAAACGATCATCAGGCTACTCATTCCAAAAAAATCTCTAGAGAGGCTATCAGCTATAACATTATCCTTTCCCCTTGTAATTCTGAACTCCAACGCATTAGACGTTTATTCTTATTCTTAAACCTCTCCAAATAAATTAACGGATTATGATCAGTACACACAGTTAAAACAGAACTACTACGTGCATAAATCTCAGTGTTGCAAGGCTGTAACTAAACTAAACAATTCCTTTTCAATAGTTGAATAACTCTGCTTCGCTTTATTCAGTTTCTTTGAATAATAGGCAACTGGAAGTTTCATTACATTCACTTCTTGTAACAAAACCCTTCCTACGCCAATTAAATTAAATTCCTTATCGAAATCAGGTAATAATAGTGAATCATTATAGCCTTTAACTTGTTGAAAGCTTCTACACATGCGCCATCAAATACAAAACTGCGTCCTTTCCTAAATAGATTAATTATGGGAGCGCTTATCTCTGAGAAATTTGGTACGAATATACGGAAATACGAAACCATTCTGAGAAATCACATGGCCTGTTTTTTTAATTTTCAGGAGTGGGAAATTTACGATGGCTTCTATGTTCTGATCTTTTGGACAGATTTTCCCAAGACCTACTTTATTTCCTAAATAAGTAATAGAGGCTTTTCCAAATTTGCGTTTCCTTAGATTAAGAACGAGATTCGTTTTTGTAAGGGCTTTCAAGACTCTTGCTAAAATCCTTACATGATCCTCCCAAGTCTCTGAGAATATTACAAGATCATCTAAGTACACGACACAGTTGTTGATGCCATTTAAAACTCTATTCAGTAACCTTTGGAAGGTACTGGCTGCGTTCTTCAAGCCAAAAGCCATAACTTTGGGCTCAAAATTACCAATGGCATTATAATGGCAAATATTTTCCAGGCTCGTTCACTTAAAGGTACTTGCCAATAACCCTTAGCCAAATCTAGCTTTGAGATGAATTTGGAATTTCCGATTCTATCTAAGCAATCATCAATCCTGGGTAAGGGAAAATTACTTTGCTTAGTTACACTGTTTACTTTCCGGAAATCATTGCACAATCTATCTGATCCATCTTCCTTTTCCACCAGAACCACCGGGGAACTCCATTCACTCTCGCTAGGTACTATCAAATCATTATCTAGCATGTAACTAATTTCCTTCCTCACAGATTCTGCTTTTTCTGGACTCAGACGATATGGACATTGCCTAATGGGCTTTGTTTCCTGCAACTCAATATCATGTTCTAAAATATTGGTTACGCCTAGTTTGTCACTAATAGTTTCAGGATAATTCATTAAAACATTACTTATTTCCCTCAGTTTTTCCTTTTCTAAACCCTGATTAAAAACTTCGAAATGCTTAAGTACCTCAGAGTTTTTCTCAAAAGTAATTTCTTTCTGTGACAACGTTACTACAGGCAAGGGGCGTTCGCTATATTTCTTGAGCAAGTTTACATGCAGCCACTTTGCTCTACACTTACCCATATCAATTAAATAATTTAGAATTCCCCTCTTTTCTAAAACTGAAAAAGGACCTTCGAACTTATAAGATAAAGAGGGACCTTCTTTCTAGATTAATACTAAAACTTTATCTCCCATACAGAAACTTCTCTCTTTAGCTCTAAGATTATGTGTCCTTTTAGCTTCCCCTTGACTTTCACTCTCGTTCGCCTTTGCTAGTTGCCAGGCATCTCTTAAATTGTTTTCATAATACTCTAGATTAGTTCTGTAGTCCTCCCTTCCTTCTTTAAGCATTAAATTACATTTTGACATTTCCAAAGGACCTTTAGCGGTTTGACCGAAAAGCAGCTCGAAAGGACTAAATCCTGTAGTGTCATTTGGTGCCAACCGTAAAACTAACAAGACAAAAGGTAACTTTTCTTCCCAGTCTTGTTCAAGTTATTACACAGCTTTCGTCAACAACTCTTTAACGTTTGGTGAAACCGCTCCACAATGCCTTGTGATTCAGGGTGATAAGGTGTGGAAGTTACGAGATTAATACCTAACTTTCTCATTCTATCCCTGAAATAATTGGATACAAAATTACTGCCATTATCACTCTGTATAATGCGAAGCAGACCAAACTTGAAAAAATAATCTAACAAGCGATTAATTGCGGCCCTTATGTTGCAGCTTCTTACAGGTATCGCCTCTTGATAGCGAGTTAGTCTATCAATGATTGTTGACAGATATATACTCCCTCCCTTACTTCTAGGCAACGGTCCGACCATATCGATAACTACATTCTCAAAAGGTTCGCCTACTGAAACAATATGACACAATGGAGCTCTGGGAATTACTTGATTCGGTTTTCCGACAATTTGGCATTCATGACAGCTTAAAACATACTTCTCCACGCCACTTCTCATTTTAGGCCAAAAGTACGCCCAACTAATACACCTGAAAGTTTTATTTACTCCCAAATGTCTTTGTTCATCATGTGCTAACTTCAAAACTAGCTCACGAAGCTTCTTAGGAACCACTAATTGTTCGGTGATCTCCTCTTTGCTAGTGGACTTGGAACGAACATAACGACACAAAACTTCGTCTTTTAAACAAAACGTTTCCTTACACACATTATCGAGATCATCATCCAGCTCACATTAAAAAATTCGGGTTAGTGTCTCATCCTCTCTCTGAAACTTGACTAGCTCATCCTCATTCAAAAGATTAGTGCCTAATTCATCACAGTAACTATTACTTGATTCCACTACATCGACTACATTATTCTCGACAGCTACACCTTCAGCTTGGCTATCACTGTGACCACCTATAGAGTCAGGTCTCTCAGCCACACTCATGCCAAGATCAACCTCGCCGCCTCTATCACACTCGTTCGAATCCACGAACAAACTATGACCGTAGTCTATGTCTGTATTTAAACCTGACCTAGTTACTACTATTTCAGGCACTGGAATCTCACTCACAACAGGATTCACATACTTGGATAAAGCTAAGTCATTACCAACGATAATGTCAACGCAATCAATGGGCAAACTTTCAATGACTGCTAGTTTCACCTCTCCTGACACTGCCTGACTTTCCAAGTTTACCTTCAACAAAAGACAAATAACACAAGTGTTCGGAAATTCACATAACATGACTTTTTTTCCATGTTGATTTCTGCCTTGTTTGGCACACTCTCCCCTAATTAGGGAGACAGCAGTTCCAGTATCCCGAAGCAAGACTATTTCTCTTGAGTCTCCTCCCCTAAGAGAGGAAACTACACCTTATGACAGAAATTCTCCATAAACTTTCCTAGTTCCTCTCATCACATCATTCCTACTTGACGAAAGGTTAACTAGAGACACTGGTTTCTTAACATCCTTCCTTTCTACTGCACAATTTCTTGCTAAATGTCCTTTCTCATTACATCGGAAACAAGTTAATTCTGAGCTACTAAATGCTCCTTTATTCTTACAAACCTTAGACGTATGACCAGGTTTTCCACATGCATAACAGTAATAGTCACTTTTACTGGCATTGCTATTACTAGAACTGAAACTTTCACTGCTTTGTATTCTACCAGACAAAGGATCATTTCGCTTTTTACTGACACTTAAATAATGAGTCAAAATATATTCGTCCGCTAACCTAGTTGCAAAAGATACTTCTCACCTATCTTCTATTTAGAGCTTAATCTCAGGGGATACGAATACAGAAAGAAACTCAAACAGACAGAAATTTATTTACAAGCTTATTCACAAAGATAAATGCAGAATAGTTTCTCCTATTTACATAACAAAATTAAATCTGACAATATGTAAAAAAGGGGAAACTGTGTAGTAATGCAATACTTAATGGTCAGTTTTGCAGCTGTGGAGAACAATGCTCGAAGCGAGGGCTTCACAAAAAGGGTTAGCAGAGACTTCAGACGGCTTCTTCTCTTCGTGCTGCAGGAAGGAATGACTTAGTCTTGAAACTTGAAGGGCTAGTCAAACCAACTTGTAAGACGTTTCTTCCCTGAAAAGGTTGCTCAACGTCAGAATCTCTCTCTCTCTCTCTCTCTCTCTCTCTCTCTCTCGTCTCTCTCTCTCGTATGCCCTCTTCCTCTCTTATCCTTCATCTCTTCCTTCTTCTCTTATCTCTGATGATCTGATCTCTCTACTTCCTCAGTCATATATATATATATATATAATATATATATATATATATATATATATATATATATATATATATATATATATATATATATACGTATATATATATATATATATATATTATATATATATATATATATCGTATATATATTATATAATTATATATATATATATATATATATATATATATATATATATATATATATATATATGATATGTGAGGAAGTAGAGAGATCAGATCATCAGAGATAAGAGAAGGAAGAGATGAAGGATAAGAGAGGAAGAGGACGCACGAGAGAGAGAGAGAGAGAGAGAGAGAGAAGAGAGAGAGAGAGAGAGAGATTCTGACGTTGAGCAACCTTTTCAGGGAAGAAACGTCTTACAAGTTGGTTTGACTAGCCCTTCAAGTTTCAAGACTAAGTCATTCCTTCCTGCAGTACGAAGAGAAGAAGCCGTTCTGAAAGTCTCTGCTATGCCTTTTTGTGAAGCCCTCGCTTCAAGCATTGTTCTCCACAGCTGCAAAACTGACCATTAAGCCTTCTAAAAAGTTCCTGTCGAGGGACGGTGACGTTCGCTGGTTAAGCTCCGCCCGTTCAGCCCCGCCCTGAGATCAACATATATATATATATATATCTATATATATAGATATATATATATATATATATATATATATATATATATATATACGTATATATATATATATATATATTTCTTCTTATGATATATATATACGTATATAGTATATATATATATATATATATATATATATATATATATATATATATATATATATATATATATTATATATATATATATATATATATATATATATGTTGATCTCAGGGCGGGGCTGAACGGGCGGAGCTTAACCAGCGAACGTCACCGTCCCTCGACAGGAACTTTTTAGAAGGCTCTCGACGAGATGTTACATCATAATACGCGGCATTTCTAGCGACGGCCGCGTGCTGGAGTTCCACAACACACCTGAATATTCTCGAACAGACGCCTCAAACACGTGCCGGAATTCCTCCTTGCTGCAGACCTACTCGAAGAAGGTACATTTACCTTTCTTTTAATATATATCTCTTTGCTGACAATGATCACGCCGAAAGACGGGAGTAGACTGTTAGATGGGAACTTGTTTATGCTGATAACGAAAATATCATTTTTGTCTGCGTTCAGGGCAATCGCATATCAGTGTATATAAGAATGAAAATCAAAGCAGCATCAAATGAACAACAGAAATCAAAGAACTGCCGTAACTGTTCTACTAATCCTTATATATAAATATATATATATATATATATATATATATTATATATATATATATATATGTATTATATACATATATCCTTTATATCATTATATCATTATATATAATAATATATATATATATTATATATTATATATATAATAATATATATATATATAACAACACACATAATATATATATTACCATATAATATATATATATATATATATATATATATAATTATATATATATATTATATATATTATATATATATATATATATATATATTAATATAACATATAATTCCTTTATATCAGCTAACTCTTTCTAACTATAATGAAAAACATATCTACGATTATGACTCACCAATCAGTATATTAATATTTGAAATCAATGAAAACCTGCTACATCATTTCTATAGGGAACTTTACATTCCATGTGCAGTAAATTAATTACAAAAGAAATAAAATGCGGCTATATACGCAGAGTGATACGGGTATTATTTGTACCTAACTAACCACCGAATTCCAATTAAAATAGAATCAACAGGTTAGTCCTTCGTATTTGTTTTTCATAGGTGACTAAGCACCACTCACTGGTATGGGATGAGTTTTATTTGCTGGCTGCAAGCCATGTGCAACAAGCCTGCTGTAGTCACTTATTTATATTTGCTTCCGGGTTAAATCTATATTTGTTCGTATTCCCTCTTATATATATTCTATATTCTGTTTTTTGTTGCTTATATTTTCAATAATCAATAATAATAATAATAATAATAATAATAATAATAATAATAATAATAATATGATAATATACTTAGGAAGCAGGCCCTCCCTTAAGCATACTTTATTAAAAGTACTGGCTACTTCAGCAGCGTTATACTTGTCCAGATTATTCTCTATTTTCCGAATAGCGGCTTTTTCCGTGCTACTTAAACATGCTAGTAGAGCGCCTATAGAGGTCATGATCAAATGCAGTGTCAAAATAGGTGTAAACATTTGGATTTTACAGATAAACTATGATATCATAGTCATCAGTCGTTACGTGAACCGAACCTGGTAGATACAGCGGCGCCTCACATCTACAACAGGCATTCTCTCTCTCCTCTCTCTCTCTCTCTCTCTCTCTCTCCTCCCGCCCATCAAAGGAGACTACAGCCTGAGTTATTTATACGGCAACGTAAAACCCACAAACAAGGAAACCCCTTCGGCCGATCATCAGCCAGACACCCGCCCCTATGTACGCCTTGGCTAAACGCCTTAATCAAATTTTGACCCCCTACATCCCGAGTCGGCACAGCCTGCAGTCTTCGGCAGAATTCCTAGAAGCCACCAAGGACGCCCCTGGCACCGGGATTATCGCCTCACTGGACGTGGAGTCCCTATTTACGAATGTGCCTGTCGACGAAACGATAGATATCATCCTTGAGCGTGTCTATAGGAATCAGTCGACAGCGCCCCTCAGCATACTCAAAGCCTCACTCCGTACGCTGCTGGAGATCTGCACGAAGAAGGCCCCTTTCTCCACCCTCCATGGCCAGATGTTCTGCCAGAAGGACGTCATGGCGATGGGCTCCCCACTGGAGGTCCTCTTCGCCAACTTTTATATGGGCACCGTGGAGGAACGGGTCTTCTCCAGGATGTAGCAACCCCACAGACATGGCCGTTATATTGATGATATCTTTGTGCAAGTCGACAACGAGGATGAGGTAGAAGCCCTCCGTCAAGTATTTCAACAGTGCAGTGTGCTGAATTACACAGTTGAATACAGCTCCGACGATCGGCTCCAAGACGACTAACCTCGGACTTTGCCTCAACGGTGACAGGGAGTGCCCCACCAGATTCAAAACCACCACCGTCAGGGCCTTTGTCAGGAGAGCCCTCTCCCACAGCTCGACCTGGCAGGACATTCAGTAGGAACTCGACCGGGCCTCCCAAGTACGTGTGAATTACGGATATTCAAATAAACTAATCAGTAAGGAAGTCCGCACAGCCATGGAGAAATGTTACGGCAGTGAGAGCCCACAGCCCTACCCCCAGGATAATATCAAGCTGTATTATGGTCTTCATGAGTTCCCATAACCATGAAGAAGAGGACTCCGTTAAGAAAATGTATCCCTGACCGACGACACCAAGAATATCGACTTGATCATATACTACCAGAGTCGAAGGATGCGCAACCTTATTATGAAAAATAACTCCTCTCCACAGGTACAACACCCCCTGAAGCAGATGTATGTGGCATACCAGTATACATGCCCAGTCCGCTGTTGCACTGCCGCCTACTTAGGTATGACTAGCATGCGCCTGTCTAAGAGACTCTCATGCCACGCCCAAAAGGGGCTATCAAGAATCATGCCCTCACCAAACATCAACAGGCCATCTCCCGGGATGTCATCATACAAAACACGAAGATCATCAGGAAGGCCCCTGATACCCGTTGGTTACGCCTGCTGGAGGTGTTTCTCATCCAGCAAATAAAACCAACACTAAATAAGACGCAGGAAGAATTTCTCCTCCCTACAAGTATGAGAAGACCTGCCACCAACAATGACACCATCGATCACGACAACTCTACAGAAGACAAAGCCCCCAAACAAGATACTCCTGCAGCCAATGAAAATCAGATTAGCTGTGACGTCCCGCAGCATAACGCAACGTCCAACAACAGCTGCAGAGCCTGCAGCTATGCAACAATCAACTCGGCAAAAGTGACTTGAGACCTGGCTCAAGTCACCAATGAAAAAGAAGACATACCGCCACCAGCCAATAGGAGATCAGCATGGGTCAGACCCCCTACTGACGACCCCAAATATGAGGAGAACGGACACCACACCAAAACACGCACAGTTGCTACTCCGCACTCGTTGCAGTAACTTCTCCGCTCCTGCACTGCCTGCAGACTCCGCCCAGATTCGTTCGCCGGCCAATCACAAGCCAGATCCCAGCTCCGCCCAGACTCCTCCCACTTTCGGCCGCTGACCAATGAGAAGTCAGAGTTAAATCTCTCAAGCTTCTTTCAAGATTTCAAGCTTATACTTTTCTGCGACTCCCTGTAATTTAGCCATGCTGACTTTATAGTTTGTGTGCTAAGTAAGGGAAAATAAGACTTGAGAGAGCTCACTCACTATTTTGTAAGTGATTCCAATGGCTCCTTTTACTTGTCTTTCTTTTTAAAAATAACCTTCCTACACTAACACCGTCTCTCTTGTGGAAAATTTGGTAGCCATTGTGGTGTTAAAATTCCAATAGAAACAAGACTCAAGAGACAAAACGTTCTACTGTCGCAATACTATATTGCAAATAGCATAGGAAAAACATAGGCTGGCGCCTTCTATAAGCCAGAACTCAAATGAACTGATAACACCCAAGCCCTCAGGCAACACAATAAAACTGCAAAACACAGTCAATCACTCATCTACCCACACCTCTCACAATATCCTCAGCCCCCTCTCTACTAGAATCACAAAGACATGGCATCCTCACCCCCAGCATCTCCCACCATCATATCTCAAACTCAGCCAGATATCATCTATGCCGAACCATCAGACCCCCAAACATCCATGACACCTACGACCAGAAGACAGACTAGATCATGCACCATCTCCCCCACCTCAGACAAACAGGCGACACAGACCGCGGATTCACTCTCCCCTAGGAAACACAGAAGACAAACCCACACACACAGAAGAATATCACCCCCCCCCCCCCCCCCCCCAGCTCTGACACAGAACATGATGAACCTGCACAAGAAAACGACGGCTTTCAAGTAGTACACAACAGGAGGAAAATAAGAAAAATTTAAAAAACACCAGAAAACACAGTCACACAACCTCCGGCAACATCACATGCAGACACCCACATAAACGCACAATCAATTACTGAATTCCTTCCCTGAACAAGGAGAAACATTGTACGCAGCAATAACTGCCATTGAAAATAGACATCCCGACATAAAATTCCAAGCACGACCAAACCAAATGGGACAATTTACACTCATACCTGCAGACAAAAAAGCAGAAGACGTACTGAGAAATTACCAACAATGTAAAACTCTGGACCCAAATGACAAAACCCAAAAAGGACTCATCTGTAAACACCCCACAAACTTTCCAATTGACCCCATAAAAAACTAACCTTTGTTACAGACACTGTCAGATGTACAAACAAAGCAGGAGAACCGACACAAAAAGTTCTCGTGACATTCCAAGGAAAAAGGCCCTCTGAGGCAGACATACCAATATGGAAAAAATTCCCCACTGAAGAATTTACTCCAGATCCACTAAGGTGCTTCAAGTGCCAACGCTTTGGACACCATCAAAGAGAATGTAGCTACAAGCATATATGTGGGATATGCAGTGGTAAACACTCCACACAAGACTGCATAGACAGATACAAACGGAAAGAGAAGACAATAGCAAAATGCCCAAATTGCAAGGGACAACATCCCGCCTGGTATAAGGGCTGCTTAGAAAGACTAAAGAGGATTTGGAAAATGAAAGGCCTAAATCCTCAAACCACCACAACATTGCAACAGCAACACTGCCAACCCCTACCACAACACAGCCCGCCCCCACAACACACATCACACCCTCAACACCTACAGCAACAACACACATCAAACCGTCAACACCTACCACAACACAACCCACCTCCACAACAATACCCACAACACACATCAAACCCTCAACACCTACCACAACACAACCCACCACTACAACAACAACACCCACAACAGCACAGGAACCTAGCCCATGACCACAGACAAACACAACAGAAACCCCCCCACCGAACGAAAGCACACAATTCATAGGGACCCCAGACAGACACAAAACCATGCCACTCACAACCCACCCACACTGGCCTCAAACCCCATGACCTTCTCCCCCTACTCCACATCACTTCCAAAAACACCCCTACTTCCTACCCCAACCAATCACACTTTCACACCCCCACCCCCAACTTCACCCATGATAGTAGCAACCGTGCTAACAGTCAGAACAGCACCACAGAATACTCACCAAAGAAAGGTTCCTTCCTTTTCACTCGAGAGAAGTTCAGAAGGGAAGTAGACAGAATTGTAAAGGAAATATTTCATCAATTATTTCCAAAAGAAAACCTAGTAGCTGACATCAGGAAACAGATCCTATCACTGACAGCCTAAGATGGAAAGGAATAATCGATATCAAACACGCCCCCAGAACACTGAAGACAATTCACACACCAGCCTAAAAATACTGCAATGGAATATAAATAGTGCCAACACAAAATACGCCATAATACAATCAAAAGTACTCTCAGAAAGACACGATGTCATCCTGCTACAGGAAACACAAATTAGGGAAACCAACAAATTCATACTCCAAGGATACACAGTTTACAAAACCCCAAATACAGATGCAAACAGAGGGCTGATCACCCTAATAAAAACAACAATTTCCTCTGAAAAAACAAGAAACATAGACTGCGGTCAAGGGATTGAGACGCTAAGTGTCCTCATAAGACTAGCAAACACATCACTCACCATACACAAGATCTACAAAGGGCATGATAAAACTTTTGAAGCAGAGAATCTCTTCATTGCAGCCTCCAGAGAAAACACCTTCTTCGCACGAGATTCAATGCACACCACCCATGCCTACAGTTGAGACAACACACAAATGCAGCAGGCAGACACATACACATGTTAATGGAAGAATTTCGTGACGTTGCACTACTAAATGACACAAGTAATACAACACACATATGAGGTGGCAGACTACACTTAAGCTTCATAACTGGAAACCTAAAAGAAGACTGCACATGGAAAATGCACCCAACACTAACCAGTGATCACTTCGCAACCGAAACAAAACTAAAGATAACGAAAATTCCCCCACCACCACCCCCTACAGCAGGATGGAGACCAGACCTAGCAAACTGGCTAACATTTCAAAACCATATGAACACATGGGCAACACAGTACGTTCTAAACCCAGCCCTAAATATAAACACACTCCAACAGGATTTTGTAGAGAGCTTGCACAATGCAGCAAATATTTCCATGCCAAAGAAAGCCTTTAGAGCAAATGCAACCCCACACAAGGACAGCTGGTACTACAGCTTTCTGGAGAATCGAAGAAATGAACTCAAGATTAAACAGAATAAGGAAACTATTCAGACAAAACCCCACCAATAGTTGCACACTATCTTAAAAGAAGTCACAAACCATGCGGCCCAAACTGTTGAGGAGGTTACGCAGGAAACCTAGCTAAAATGGTGCTCAGAAACCACCGGACTGACTCACATTGCAAAGATGTTCAAATGGTTCAATAAAGTATCAGAAAAGACCAGGGCAACACAGGTACACCATCCCAACCATCAAGCTGAAGTGAACAGTCTAGCACAACACTTTGTGGATAGGACCAAATCGACACACCTACCACCAGGCACACAAGAAAGGCAAGTGGCACTTAATCCAGAAAGATGGAGAATCGTCAATACAGCCTGCAACAATTCCAATGCCACAGACACACCATTCACACTGAAAGAACTTGACAAAGCCCTCCAAAAAGGAGCAGACACAGCACCAGGAGCAGACATGATAACACACAGCATGTAGAAAAACATGGGCACTGCAGCAAAAACAGTGCATCTCCACATAATAAACAAAACATACACAGAGCAGATCAGACCCACACAATGGAATCAGAAAAACACACAACCAATTCCCAAACCCAAGGAGCCAAACTCCTACAGACCCATTTCTCTCATCAGCTGCACGAAAAAGACGACAGAGAGAATGTTAAACAGATTGCTGTGGAAAACAGGACCCTTACACCACCGCTTATATGCCTACAAAGAGGGGATAGGCACACAGGAATGTCTAGCAATAAATGACAGGAAAGCAATTGTAGTATTTTTTGACCTAGAAAAAGCCTATGAACTTGCCAGCGCAGCAGCCATCCTGGCAGCCTTAGCTGACAAAGCAGTTAAAGGCAACCTTCTAGCATGGGCCAAAGGATACATGCAAAACAGACAAGCTAGAGTTACTTTTCAGGGAGGAACCTCCGAATTCCTCAATCTGGAAAATGGAACACCTCAAGGAGGAATACTCAGCCCCTTCCTCTTCAACATACTCATGGAAAAATTAGCCAACAGCAACTTGCCAAATGGAGTTGAAATATTCATATATGCAGACAATGTGTGCTTGGTTAGCACAGACAGGCACAGAGCCCACCAAAACATGCAAATTGCAATAACACAGATTGAGAACAAATGCACAGTCCTAGGAGTAAAAATCAACACAGCAAAAACCAAGGCAATGGCAATCAAATATAATGCAGACCTGAATCCAATACAACTCATGGGAGAACCCATTGAGTGGGTAGACAACTTCATGTATTGAGGAGTCAACATCAACAAACAACTCTCACCACGCAAAGAAATAGAAACACGTAAGCAAAAAAAATCAAATGCAGACAAAATGCCATGAAAAGAATCACCTCACTAAGGCAGGGAGCTGTATACCATGCCTTCAGAATTTTCTACATACAGACAATAGGATCAACAACAGAGTATGCTGCACATGTCCTCACCAACCTCACAAGTACTGAACTAAAAAGTTTTTAAGTAATCCAAAACAATGCCCTAAGACTCATTACAGGAGCACCAGTGTGGACCAACCTATGCATCCTGAGACATGAAACAAAACTACATTCTCTGACACATAGGATAGATCAGAGAAACACATCCATCCTGCTAAAAACCTTAAAAAAGGACAGAGACTGTCCACTCAAAAAGGAAATCAAGAAATGCATTAATCTCCATGAAGAGCCATAACCTCCCAAAACATATGCTGGCAACCTTCTAGATACACTAAGAAGAGTAGGCATGCAAAATCATGCTGCAGCCATCAGAGAAGACACCCCCTTCAATGAATAAACAGAACCAGCTCCCTGGGAACCAGAACCCTTTAACACAAACTAAACAATTCTTCCAGCAAGCAAGCAAGCATGCACCACCCAGCAGCTAAAGCAAGCAGCACAAGAAGCAATACAAATGACAACAGCCACAAATAAGTACTTTACAGATGGATCAGTAGACCTCAACGTCCCAGTGGCAGCAACAGGAGTCTACTCAACAACACTCAAAGGGAGCTGGAGGCTCTCTGACAATGCCTTCACACTCCAGACAGAGTTGATAGCCATCGCTAAAGCACTGGAAGACTCCTAACACAGACTGGGGGACACTACAATACATACTGACTCGAAAGGAGCAATACAAGCCATCACAAAAGAAAAGCAAGAGAAAACATTAAACTCCTAACAAGCATATGGGTGCTGGCAAAACTCCACCAAAACAGGAACAGACAAATTATTCTCAACTGGATCCCGAGCCATGTAGGAATACAAGGAAATGAGAAAGCAGACTCCCTGGCAAAAAGCGGGCTACACATAAACAATGTCAACATCAAAATCAACCACCTACTAACTCAACTAAAAAGCATAGCGGCAGCATACTACAAAACACAAGAAGAGAGCAAAATCAGGGGAGCCATCTTTGGAGGCTCCAAGACAGCAAAATGGTATGCAGACACTACAAAACTGCAACCACACAGCATACCAAAGAACATGGCACGAACACTAGCAGTAATAACACATCGGCTAGGATTCGGATACCAATGCACATGACAAAGAATAGAAAGCGACCCCAAACCATGTCAATATTGCGAAACGATTACAGAAGAACCACTGGAACACTATATATTACACTGCCCAGAAACACAACAGCTAAGAAAAAGCTACGAAGGAAATGAACAATCAGTCACTCAAATAACAAGGCATATCCTGACCAACACCCAACAGCTTGCAAGCTTCCTATGCTCCTACCCACCACCAAGGTAGGTGCAAGACACTGTCCTGACTAACATCACACGGTGTCATCAGACAAAACAACTTCCACATCCCAATATCTCTATCTACTCATATACAAACCATAAAACACAGAACAACAAACGACCCACCTAATGCATGACTGACACAAAGACTCGCCAACATCAACCTTCATCACCAAACATCCAAAAGCAAAGCACCGACTCTGATACTTTTCACCACCCTTCACCTCATCCACATCAATCCTTCAGCCTCACACATCATACAACACATACAACCACCCACTGGAAAAAGGAATGGAATAAGGAACATGCTTACAGACCTCACAAGCTAACGAATTAGCAATCTTTTCCTCAGACTCAAGCCCTTCCTTCTTCCAATCTGTTGGCCTCCCTGACTTGCCAACACTCGCTACTATTACACTTTTCCTACCACTGAAGGGCACCATAGGGACAACCTTACCCATCAAATGTTTCTTTCCAGCATCACACTCATCAACACCAAATAAAGGCTCATATCCTACCATTACCACATTCTCACCATCTTGAATTACGGGCTGCTCTATGAGCAAGAGCCCGTGCTGACACAAGGTCAGCTTAATCAGAAACAACAACAACAACACGCCAAAAGCACTCCACCCTCACCTTCCTAGCCTAGAGGGTGTCTGACAGCTCCAGAAGAAATCTCGGTTCAAGAAAGAGGGAGAGAGAGAGAGAGAATCGTTAATGACTGATGACTGTGATATAGTTTATCTGTAAAATTCAAATATATACACGTATTTGACACTGTATTTGATCATGACCTCTATAGACGCTCTACTAGCCTGTTTAAGTAGCACGGAAAAAGCCTCTATTCGGAAAATAAAGAAGATTCTACACAAGTGTAACGCTGCTGAAGTAACTATTACTTTTAATAATAATAATATATAAAGAAGACGAGCGAGCCCTACGGGAAATAATCAGGAATCACGTTTCCCCGACCGACAACAACAAGCAGATCAACTTGATCATATT
>NC_087200.1:67880619-67903119 GCF_015104395.2 Macrobrachium nipponense
ATATATAATATATAATAATATAGATTGTTGATTGATTGACATATCGATAGATCGACAGATAGATATATCGATATTTTATATACATATATATGTATGTATGTATTTATATATATGTATATATATATATATATATATATATATATATATATATATATATATATTTATATTTATATATAGCTATATATGCATAGTATATAAATATACACATACATAAAAAAAATACAGACATACATATAAAATTCTTTCCATGTTGGTGCTTCCTCTTCCTGGTGGAATAAAGTAACTCACACCTTGATCATTTCTACTTTTCATATTCTGCTCGTGGTTTAGATTAAACAGAAAAGCTAATATTTATTATAAATTTTATTAGTATGAAGAGCATATTGTAAAAATGTACACGTTTCATTCATTGAATAGATTTCATGAAGCTTCTGGTAAGATCAGGATCCTATCTATGAGTAAGTTTTCTCTCTGTAAGCATGTAACCCATTTAACAATTGATAACAAAAAAGCCTCGTAAGGGGACCGTCAATGCACCTCTTGTGGTGCACTGTGGCACTACTTAAGGCTCTTTGCAGCTTAACTTCGGTCCTAGCTGCCACCCCCTTTTGTTCCTTTTACTGTACCTCCTTTCATATTCTCTTTCCTCCGTCTTACTTTTCACCCTTTCCTAACAACAGCGACTGCGAAGTTGCCTCCAGTTACACCTTTCAGACCATTTACTGTCAACTACCCTTTCATTGCTGAATGACCTCATTGGTCGTAGTGCTTGACCTTTGGTTTAAATTCTGTATTTAGCTTAATTATGAGTATTTTTATCAATAGAATTATATATGCTCTGTGCAGATATCCATAAATTAAAAGAAATAGACAAAGAGTCAGACAGAGACAGGCAAACAGGGACAGTAAAAGGCAATGAGACAGTCAGAGGTAAAGATACATGAGGTCGAGAGACAGACTAGGGTCAGGGTGACAACTGACGTCTTCAGCTGATTGCTTAACTTCAAAAGCTCCATTAAGTTCAGCCTTTTTTTTGAAGGATCAGTAACCAATCTACCCACCTGTTTGCCGTGCCGTGGTGGATTGGAGTTGTACCCTTAATTATTCTCAATCATAAAGATACTTCAGATATAGCAGGGTGCAAATCATTGCGAATGTGAACATACTTTTTTCGGTTTCTCACATGATGACCAAGTCAGGGAACTATACACCCACTTAGCCAGGCCTCCAAATGAAATGCTGCTTCTCCTGGAAGGCCAGACTCACGAGTTCTAATTGGAAACTAAACGAATTGGCTGTGGGACAAAGGAGGGTAGGTGACGATTCGATTTAGGCTATCAGTCATATTAAGACGTACAGTATCTCTGATATGTCTGAGAGAGAGAGAGAGAGAGAGAGAGAGAGAGAGAGAGAGAGATTTAAAGTATTGTGACAGTGAACATAACCATCCTTTTAGCGAGAAAGATATAAGTCGAGCGAAATTGGTCCTAACAAGAAACACCCTTTTTCAGACCTTTTTAGGCTTTTCCACCCCCCCCCCCCACCCCCCAACCCCCCTAAAACAACAACTACAACAACAACAACAACAAAACAGATTTTAGGCTTACTCCCCGAGTGAATGATAAAAAAAGAGTTCTTTGTTTCATTAGGAGGAGCATGTGCATTTATAGCATAATAGTCAGTCATTTTTATGTGTACGAAAAGGCTTTTTTGGACCTCGATGATAAGTTTGGCAATATTTGTAAGTTGGATATAATCTGTATCGTTAGTTTGACACTCCAGGTAAAGCTCTGAGTTATCCTGGCTTATGCATAATACTCTTCATGTATCTGTAACGTCATCTTATAATTTCAATATATTTCTTTAAAAGGGATGGTGACTGAATTTTAAAATCATGGTCTTCATAATTCTTAAATGCTTTGTATATTATTTTTTTTATCTGATAATAAATAAAAAAAGAATGGAAGTAAATTCAATAAACAGAAGGATTATCCTGGTTTCCGTATCAAAATGCTTGTTTTATGAATAGTGATCTTAGACAACGACTCAGTGATAATTAAAAGCAGAGGAAATATAATAATTAAAAAGACCAAGAATGATATTCAGACATGTTAATATTAAGTACAAATTTATTGAAATGTAAGTTCCTTTCTGATTTATGTATTCCGACAAATGTTTCATAGATTTGCCATGAACAAATTTTAGCCTCTGCTCTATAGGGTGCAGTAATCTGCATATCATACACTCATATACGGCTCCCTCCCCCAAATCACTCATGCAAGTGAGAGGGGGAGGAGTTGTTCCCTAAAACTAGTTCAACCTCTTTTTTTGATCTGCGCAAACCCGCAGATGCAAATTACAACTTGGGAGGTATTTACGAGGGAACGTACTTTCGCAAATATGCGCGCTCTGAATCATAATGCAAGCGTATCTTATCACGAACTATTTTCAGGTTTACGACACCACGCACTTCAGTTACCAGTCGGCCAGTAGTAGTGGCGGTTTACTGCGGTCGTATGTCTGTGTTCTCAGGAATCGTGTTGTAAATCTGTTGAAATGGGAATTCATGTACTCGTATGCTGGGATAAGAGCGCCTGAGCTGGTATTTTAAAACGTGAGTGCAAACATTGTTCCCTTCCAACTCATGGTGTGTATGAATTTGTTGGTGTTCATGTTAGTATGCATGTATGTGAGTGCAAAATATCTGGTACTGGTTTAGATTCAACTAACTTCGAGAAGAAACTATATGAATCAATCAGTTCGTAAAACAAATCCTCATTTGAATTTTCCTTTCCTTTTTATCTTTAATTATGGTCTTCATTCCTCATTTAAATACGTAATTATTTTCCTTTCAAATCTTATCAATTTAAAACAAAACCCGAAGACCAATTTTTTAACACCAACATTAAATGATACAGTCACAATCAAATATAATATCACAGCAAATGCCACATTAGAACGTTATTGAAGTCAAACATAATCGACTTTATTTCCATAAATAATAAAAATCGATGGAGGTAGTATGAAGTGCAACAGAGTGCCGCTTGATGTAACTGCCAGTTTCTAATAATTGGAGGGGTTCATACGATATCGTATCACACCTAAAGCTTAATTGCTATATGTCAGAGACCCTTAACTATCATAGTCTATACATGGTTGAGTAGTGCGTCAAAAGGGGAAGGGTAGGAGCGATTGGGATATATAATATAATAATAATAATGGCTCCGTGTTGTCTATCTATATATATGAAAGGAAATTTTTGACTGTATGTTTGTCTGTCTGTTCGTCATACACGCCCATACTATGAAATCTAAGGCTACCAAATTTCTACCATAGACTCCAAGGAAGGTTTTAGTCGAAATCCGAAATTCGAGGCCTGTCTTCATACCCCCTCATTTTTTATAACTTTCGGAGTTGACGGCAAACTCTTCGGATTTTGCGCAGCTTCTATAGCTTGACAGGATCCCAAGTGATTACTTATTCTGGAAGTGATTGCACAATCCGTGTTGCAGGGGTTGTCATCACGGACGGCATGGCCCTTTTTATCCCGACCAACGCCGGGTACAGCAGCGCTAGTAATCTTATCTGACAAGTAAAATTGTCAAAGGAGCATAATATGAGGAACCTGAACTTATCGAAGAAAACAGATATTACATTTTATTTGTATGTCCGTAGAAATCAATTTAATGTATGATCATCCATTTCGTTGAAAAAATATGGACATTCACGGAATTATTTAATAAATTGTTACTACGTCATATGAAGATTATTGCTCAACAAGTTTAACTTGCAAATAGAACCACCTTAAAAAGCCATAAAAAGTAAATACGATTTGTTTTAAATGATTAGAAAAAGCATCAAAATATGGTACGTTAGGAATTGTTCTTTGTGCAAATAGGATTTCAAAGAAAATATATATTGGCTGGTAGTTATGAATATATGTGTGTATGTGTATATATGAAAACAATCAGAGGCTAAGTATTGGAATGAAAAGGTCAAATATAAATTCATTCACGGTAAGGAAAGATACCGCTACCATACCTAAAAAGTGATAAACCGGCAAAAATAAGAGATATATAAATATTTGTGTGTGCGTGTGTGACATATAAAGAAGTCTTAAAAACAGGAGGAGGAAATGGAGAGCAAACGTCAGAGACAACACTGAATAAGGAATAAGAAACAGATGAAAATGTCGCCACTCGAATTGAAACTTTGAATATACCAGCTCATGGAAATAAAAATAAGTTGTAAAAAAACTTATCGCCACGTCAATTTACCAGCACATGGAAAGAAATAAGTTATATACAGAGTTCGTCTACGTGAGACTAGGAAAAATAACACTCGAGAAATTGTGAGAGGAAGCTTAATTACTGAATACTTGCGTAATGGCAGGCGAAAGATCAAACAATTTAGACATTTGATTGCTGGCTGTTCCTTGACATTTTTTTCTGAACATAAAACATTACAGATAAATCGACGAGAAAAACAGGTTTTCATTCGTTAGTTGATGATTCTAAACCTTCCGTAGGTTCTTTGATGTGATAACAGTGGGCTAGTTACAGTTTTCACGTACTCGGGGAGTAAGCCTGCAAACTACTTTGTTGTTGTTGTTGTTGTTGGGGTTGTGGAGGTAAGAAAGCCTAAAAAGGCCTGAAAAAGGTGTTTCGCGGTGAGTTAAAGATACAGGAATTTTACGATAGGATATTTATTGTTTATTTATTAGATTGAAAATGTAAAAAATAAATAAAGTTCTTGTTAAACAATACATAAATATTATTTCAAAGATATTATGGTGTTTTTATTCTAATTTTCGTTGGTGATACAAAGCTGTATTTGACCGTAGGTTTTAGCAGGTGCTCCGAGTAAGGTGGAGGTCAGATCACTTTTTCTTTCTTATTGTTATGTATGCTATGCTCCGGTGAATGAATTGCTCAAAGAAAATCACCCGAAACCAAAACCAGTCAACCATTAGCACAAAACATGCGGCGGTTCCTTGTCTACCCTAAACCTAACGCAATTAGGTCGCGGTAACAACTTTCAGTGGAATCTCCCAATACCAGGACGTTAACATTCTCTCTCCTGTTATTGGAAGTACATTGAATATCGAAATCCTTTTATCCAACCTGAGCACTATCAAAAGAGATTGGCACACAACAGAGAAACTTGTATGGAAAGGAACAGAGAAACTGTGCTGTTTTAAGTAAATTTTGCCAAATGAAATTTTTTACCTTAATTTCATTCATTTCCAGCAACATCAGCAATATTGAAGAGAATATTAATCCTTAGAAATTCAGATGTCATGTGAGTCTTAAATTAAAAGTACATCATAAAATAGGCTCGTTATCTTTTTCTTACATTTTTTTTTGTACGATGCCCATGAAGAATTGATCGTCGATAAACTTTCATAAGATAGAGAAACTTAACTTTATTTCGAAGAATATGGGAGGAAAAGTGCAGATAACCGGAAGAGAGAACAGAGAATCAGCTGACGAGAGTCCACTGGAACCAATTAAACAGCAGAACTAAACTATAACAATTAAGTATTGGAGTCTCCCAATACCAGGAAATCAACGTACTCTGGCGGTACTGGAAGCCCATTTTGATATTTAGTGATTCAAAGGTCATCTGACACTTACAATAGGATGAATATAATGATAGAGGGACTTCTTTCCTAAAACATGAAATTTTGGTTTAGAAAATCCATCAAGAAGAATAGGTGGTGACTGTAATTCTTGGTCAGTATAAATAAATAAGAACTTCTCAAGCTTTTGATATTTTAAAGGTGCAAAGTAAAAGCAATAATAAATTGGATCATTTCGTACCATTAAAAAAATTACGAAATTTTACCAAGTTGGTCATTGCAATGCATATTGTGAAGAATGGTTACACATCCAAACGGCACCTATATAATTAATTCCATCCTAAGAAAAAATCAGTATTTTTTTCCAATCAACAGACGATTAGCCGTTGTTATATATCAACTTCTCGAACTTCTACGAAACGTTAACCTTCTGTTTTGTAAAACAACATTCGAGGCTAGGAATCATTTATGGTATTTAGAAAAATTAAAATGTTCATTAGATGTACACATATCGTTCCGTGAATGATAAGAGTATTGTCTGATATCAAGTGACCATTCTGCCTAAATAAGTGAATTATTTTAAGAACTAGACGCTTTGTTATAATTATATTCATGCATGGTCGCCATTATTTCCAATAACATTTATATAAGAAAGGGCATCCTTCCCAACAACAACAACAACAACAATAATAATAATAATAATAATAATAATAATAATAATAATAATAATAATAATATAATTTACCTGTTTTCTGGACAATGAGGTATTTGTTGATCAAACGTAATGAGATAAATAAAAAAGGAACAGATGACTATATCACCATGTGCCATGAAACTATATATTTATCATTTATTGAATGCGTATATGCAAATACTATGAGCAGCGATTTCACTTAAAAGGTCTGAAAAAGTAACAGTCACAAAGCCGTAAATGAATCAATCACTCTTTGTACTCTTAAAATAATACGCGATGCAAGTTGAGACATTTCAGCCATTAGATAATTGATGTGTGTACACTATAAAAAAAAACATTTATTTTGTAAGTTTATTTTGAAATCAACGAAGCGTAATAATTCTTTGACGCGAGAGCAACACGTTTTCACTCGTGATCTGACCTTCCCTAGGTTCTCTGATCCGAGAACATTCAGCTCCTCATACCTTTTTATTTTCTTATTACACTTTACAGGTCCCGCGTTGTCCGAGTGGACTTCGCGCTCGGCTACTAATCCGGTGGTCCGAGTGCGGTTCTCGGCTCGGCCAACGCTGAACCAGAGGAATTTATTTCTGGTGATAGAAATTCCTTTCTCGATATAATGTGGTTCGGATCCCACAGTAAGCTGTAGGTCCCGTTGCTAGGTAATCAACTGATTCCTAGTCACGTAAAAATATCTAATCCTTCGGGCCAGCCCTAGGAGAGCTGTTAATCAGCTCAGTGGTCGGGTAAAACTAAGATATACTTACTTATTACACTTTACCTCCGCGGATAAATCAGCAAGAGAAAATCCACTGAGTTCATTTACCTCAGTAGAGCAAACAAGCAGCAGATACTTCTGCGTCCTTAGACTGCGACAATTAGGTCACAAGAGCAACTATAAATGGAACCACCCAAATATGAAGTGTCATCTGCAGACTCTTTATTATTATTTTTTAGTCTATCAAAGTCCTCCAATCCTGGAGGTACTTCAGCCTCTAGTTGTTTCCAGATTAATTGTCAGGGATCTTGGAATCGTGTCTAGTATTCCTATGATTATGGGTACAATTTCCACTAGCATATCCCATAATCTTCTTATTTTCTATTTTCAGGTCTTGATACTTATCCATTTTTTCCCTTTCTTTCTCTTCAACTCTGGTGTCCCATGGTATTGCGACATCAATGAGTGATACTTTCTTCTTGACTTTGTCAATTAACGTCACGTCTGGTCTATTTGCGCGTATCACCGTATCTGTTCTGATGCCATAGGTAGCTGGTGTTTCTTGCACAGGCTCCAGTGGAGGGCTTTTGCCACTGAATCATGCCTCTTTTTGTGCTGGTTCTGTGCAGGTGTCGGACATTCGCTTGTTATGTGGTCTGTGGTCTTGTTTTTCGTATTGCACTTCTTGCATATGGGAGAAATATTATTTCCATCTATCGTTCTTTGAACATATTATCTGGTTCTTAGGACCTGATCTTGTGCTGCTATCATTCCTTCTATTTCCTTCTTGAGCTCTCCCCTTTGTAGCCATTGTTTCATCGCTGGCCAGTTCTTTAGTCTGTCTCTGTTATTGTCCGTGCATTGGTTTGTTGTGCCATTCCTCTGTTCTGTTCATCATTCTCCTGTCTCTGTATATTTCTGAGTCTTCGTCTACTTTTATCAGTCCTTCTTCCAACTCGTCTTCACTGGTTTTCAAATATTGCCCCAGTGCTCTGTTCTCGATGTTGACGCTGTCTTCTATGCTTATTAGGCCTCTCCATCCTCCCTTTCGTGTTATGTATAGTCTGTCCGTATTTGCTCTTGGGTGTAGTGCTTTGTGTATTCTCATATGTTTCCTAGTTTTCTGGTCTATGCTGCGGAGTTTTGCCTTTGTTCATTCAACTACTCCTACCCTGTATCTGATTACTGGTAGTGCCCATGTGTTTATGGCTTTTATCATATTTCCCGCATTGAGTTTTGACTTGAGTATTGCCTTGAGTCTCTGCATATATTCTTTCCTGATCGTGTCTTCATCTCTTGGTGTTTTATATCTCCCCCTTCCATTATTCCCAGGTATATCTATCCTGTCTCATCTACGTGTTTGATGTTGTTCCTGTCTGGTACCTTTATCCCTTCAGTCCTTGTTACTTTGCCGTTTTGTATGTTGACCATTCTGATATCCCCGGATACAATCCATACAGTCTGGATTAGGGTATCTATTTCCTTGATGCTCTTACTATACAGCTTGATGTCGTCCATGAACATCAGATGGTTAATTGTGTTGCCTCTTTTCTTGAGTTGGTACCCAGCATCCATCTTCTGCAGTACTTTTGTCATGGGAATCATGGCTACTACGAAGAGTAGTGGTAACAGTGAGTCGCCCTGGAAGATATCTCTCCTGATATTAACCTCTCCTAGTCATTCCTCTGGTCATCCATTTGGGCGCACGGTGGTTTTTGATACAATGCTGGAGTTGTTCTGCTATTCGTGGGTGTAGGGCCTTGAAGTTATTATTATTATTATTATTATTATTATTATTATTATTATTATTATTATTATTATTATTGTTGTTGTTGTTGTTGTTATTGTTCTCTAAGGATCAAAATAATGATACTGCGTACCTCAGTAGCAGATTTATTATTTTGCTGAATAATATCTAATCAAATAATAATTGAGACTTCTGCCCATTATTGTTATTACTTTTTTTTTCTTTTTTTTTTGCTCTATCACAGTCCTCCAATTCGACTGGGTGGTATTTATAGTGTGGGGTTCCGGGTTTGCATCCTGCCTCCTTAGGAGTCTATCACTTTTCTTACTAGTGTGCCGTTTCCCACCGGATCACACTCTTCTGCATGAGTCCTGGAGCTACTTCAGCCTCTAGTTTTTCTAGATTCCTTTTCAGGGATCTTGGGATCGTGCCTAGTGCTTCTATGATTATGGGTACGATTTCCACTGGCATATCCCATATCCTTCTTATTTCTATTTTCAGATCTTGATACTTATCCATTTTTTCCCTCTCTTTCTCTTCAACTCCGGTGTCCCATGGTATTGCGACATCAATGAGTGATGCTTTCTTCTTGACTTTGTCAATTAACATCACGTCTGGTCTATTTACACGTATCACCCTATCCGTTCCGATACCATAGTCCCAGAGGATCTTTGCGTGATCGTTTTCTATGACTCCCTCAGGTTGGTGCTCGTACCACTTATTACTGCAAGGTAGCTGGTGTTTCTTGCACAGGCTCCAGTGGAGGGTTTTTGCCACTGAATCATGCCTCTTTTTGTGCTGGTTCTGTGCAAGTGCCGGGCATTTGCTTGCTATGTGGTTTATGGTTTCATTTTTCATATTGCACTTCCTACATATGGGAGAGATGTTATTTCCGTCTATCGTTCTTTGAACATATCTGGTTCTTAGGGCCTGATCTTGTGCCGCTGTTATCATTCCTTCAGTTTCCTTCTTTAGCTCTACCCTGTGTAGCCATTGCCATGTGTCATCGCTGGCTAGTTCTTTAGTCTGTCTCATGCATTGTCCGTGCATTGGTTTGTTGTGCCAGTCCTCTGCTCTGTCTGTCATTCTCCTGTCTCTGTACATTTCTGCGTCTTCGTCTACTTTTATTAGTCCTTCTTCCCATGCACACTATAGCCACTCGTCTTCACTGGTTTTCAGATATTGCTCCAGTGCTCTGTTCTCGATGTTGACGCAGTCCTCTATACTTAGTAGTCCTCTCCCTCCTTCCTTTCGTGTTATGTATAGTCTGTCTGTATTTGCTCTTGGGTGTAGTGCTTTGTGCATTGTCATATGTTTCCTGGTTTTCTGATCTATGCTGCAGAGTTTTGCCTTCGTCCATTCCACTATTCCTGCGCTGTATCTGATTACTGGCACTACCCATGTGTTTATGGCTTTTATCACATTTCCCGCGTTGAGTTTTGACTTGAGTATCGTCTTGAGTCTCTGCATATATTCTTTCCTGATCGTATCCTTCATCTCTTGGTGGTTTATATCCCCTCCTTCCATTATTCCCAGGCATTTGCATCCTGTCTCATCTATGTGTTTGGTGTTGCTCCCATCTGGTAGCTTTATCCCTTCAGTCCTTGTTACTTTGCCTTTTTGTATGTTGACTAAGGCGCATTTTTCTATTCCAAACTCCATCCTGATGTCCCTAGATACAATCCTTACAGTCTGGATTAGGGTATCTATTTCCTTGATGCTCTTACCGTACAGCTTGATGTCGTTCATGAACATCAGATGGTTGATTCTGTTGCCTTTTTTCTTGAGTTGGTACCCGGCATCCATCTTCTGTAGTACTTTTGTCATGGGAGTCATGGCTACAACGAAGAGTAGTGGGGACAGTGAGTCGCCCGAATTGTAAGTATTGTATTCCAGTTGCGCATTGTATTTTTGAGGAAGCTGATGGTGTTTTCCTCTGCCCCATATATTTTCAGGCATTCTATTAGCCATGTGTGTGGTATCATGTGTGGCGCCGTGGCAGAGTGGGTTAGGTCGTCAATGGACTGGTTAAGCAACATTGGGGCTGGTCAGTCATTGGATGGGTGACCGCTCTCCTTGGCGTTGATTCCTTTGGAAAGGATCTTTACCATAATTTCCCCAGTCTACTCAGCTGTAAATGAGTACCTATCCCGGATGGGGTAGGGTCCAGCTATGGGTTAAATAGCAAAACTCATCAATGATGTTAAGAAATGAAGGAATAAACGACAACGACGTAAATGGAACCTCTGGCAACAGAGGAGCTTCGTCAGGCAGCCAGGTATTCAACCCAATTGAAGGGGAAGACGGTCAGGTACTTGGAGGTCGTCATCCAGCAACTGACCACCACAACGACAATTATTATTATTATTATTATTATTTCTTTATTTGTTTTTTTTTTTTTTTTTTTGTGTGCTCTATCACAGTCCTCCAATTCGACTGGGTGGTATTTATAGTGTGGGGTACCGGGTTGCATCCTGCCTCCTTAGGAGTCCATCACTTTTCTTACTATGTGTGCCGTTTCTAGGATCGCACTCTTCTGCATGAGTCCTGGAGCTACTTCAGCCTCTAGTTTTTCTAGATTCCTTTTCAGGGATCTTGTGATCGTGCCTAGTGCTCCTATGATTATGGGTACGATTTCCACTGGCATATCCCATATCTTTCTTATTTCTATTTTCAGATCTTGATACTTATCCATTTTTTCCCTCTCTTTCTCTTCAACTCTGGTGTCCCATGGTATTGCGACATCAATGAGTGATACTTTCTTCTTGACTTTGTCAATTAACGTCACGTCTGGTCTGTTTGCACGTATCACCCTATCCGTTCTGATACCATAGTCCCAGAGGATCTTTGCGTGATCGTTTTCTATCACTCCTTCAGGTTGGTGCTCGTACCACTTATTACTGCAAGGTAGCTGATGTTTCTTGCACAGGCTCCAGTGGAGGGCTTTTGCTACTGAATCATGCCTCTCTTTGTACTGGTTCTGTGCAAGTGCCAGGCATTCGCTTGCTATGTGGTTTATGGTTTCATTTTTCGTATTGCACTTCCTACATATGGTAGAGATGATATTTCCGTCTATCGTTCTTTGAACATATCTGGTTCTTAGGGCCTGATCTTGTGCCGCTGTTATCATTCCTTCAGTTTCCTTCTTTAGCTCTCCCCTCTGTAGCCATTGCCATGTGTCATCGCTGGCTAGTTCTTTAGTCTGTCTCATGTATTGTCCGTGCATTGGTTTGTTGTGCCAGTCCTCTGTTCTGTCTGTCATTCTCCTGTCTCTGTATATTTCTGGGTCTTCGTCTACTTTTATTAGTCCTTCTTCCCATGCACTCTTTAGCCACTCGTCTTCACTAGTTTTCAGATATTGCCCCAGTGCTCTGTTTTCGATGTTGACGCAGTCCTCTATACTTAGTAGTCCTCTCCCTCCTTCCTTTCGTGTTATGTATAGTCTGTCCGTATTTGCTCTTGGGTGTAGTGCTTTGTGTATTGTCATATGTTTCCTGGTTTTCTGATCTATGCTGCGGAGTTCTGCCTTCGTCCATTCCACTATTCCTACGCTGTATCTGATTACTGGCACTGCCCATGTGTTTATGGCTTTTATCATATTTCCGGCGTTGAGTTTTGACTTGAGTATCGCCTTGAGTCTCTGCATATATTCTTTCCTGATCATGTCCTTCATCTCTTGGTGTTTATATCCCCTCCTTCCATTATTCCCAGGTATTTGTATCCAGTCTCATCTATGTGATTGATGTTGCTCCCATCTGGTAGCTTTATCCCTTCAGTTCTCGTTACTTTGCCTTTTTGTATGTTGACTAAGGCGCATTTTTCTATTCCAGACTCCATCCTGATGTCCCCAGAGACAATCCTTATAGTCTGGATTAGGGTATCTATTTCCTTGATGCTCTTACCATACAGCTTGATGTCGTCCATGAACATCAGATGGTTGATTCTGTTGCCTTTTTTTCTTGAGTTGGTACCCGGCATCCATCTTCTGTAGTACTTTTGTCATGGGAATCATGGCTACTACGAAGAGTAGTGGGGACAGTGAGTCACCCTGGAAGATCCCTCTCCTGATATTAACCTCTGCTAGTCTTATTCCAGAGCTTGTAAGTATTGTATTCCAGTTGTGCATTGTATTTTTGAGGAAGCTGATGGTTTTTTCATCTGCCCCATATATTTTCAGGCATTCTGTTAGCCATGTGTGTGGTATCATGTCGAAGGCTTTCTTATAGTCTATCCATGCCATGCTTAGGTTGGTTTTCCTTCTCCTACTGTTCTTCATTACCATTTTGTCTATCAGGAGCTGGTCTTTTGTGCCCCTACACTTCCTTCTGCAGCCTTTCTGTTGGTTGGGGATGGTGTTTGTCTTCCTCTAAAGGTAGTTGTATAGCCTTTTGCCCACTTGATGATACCTGTTAGTAACTTCCACATTATTGGTAGGCCGGTGATAGGCCTGTAGTTACTGGCTATATTTCCCTTACTCTTGTCTTTTTGTACTAAGGATGTTCTTCCTGTGGTCATCCATTTGGGTGCATGGTGATTTGAGATACAATGCTGGAGTTGTTCTGCTATTCGTGGGTGTAGGGCCTTGAAGTTTTTGAGCCAGTATCCATGGACTTCATGGACCTGGGGCTTTCCAGTTTGGCATTTTCTTTGGTTGGTGTCTGACTGTGTCTGTCGTGATCTCTGTGAATTTTTGTTTTATTCTCCCTGTTTCTTCTGCCTTGACTTCCTGGAGCCATGTTGCATGTTTGTTGTGTGATACCGGATTGCTCCATATGTTTTCCCAGAGTCTCTTACTTGGTTCGGCTTCAGGAATTTCTGGGTGGTTGTCTTCCCCTCTTAGTTGGCTGTATAGTCTTTTCTGGTTGGTTCCGAATAGTTTGTTCTGTTGGTATCCCTTATTCCTGTTCATGTACCGTTGGATCTTATGTGCTTTGGCCTTAAGCCTCTGTTTTACATCTTCTATTGTGTTGTTTAGTCCCCTCTCGTGTACTTTGTATTTCTCGTTGAGTTCCTCCCTTGTTTTCTTGTTTCTTGTCCTTTTTTCTGCCATCTCTTTCAGTTTACTCAAGTCAGATCTCATCACCATGATTTGCTTTTCCAGGCGCCTTTTCCAAGGATGTTGCTGTTTTGGTTTCTGTTGGGTTGGTTGTGCTGGTGGTGTTGGTGTTCGAATCTCCATCAGTTCTGCTACTAATCTTGCTCTTGCATATGCCAAGTTATTTGTTTCTATGATACTGGTGGTGTGTATTATGCCCATTATTTCATTGACCTCACTTGTTTTCTCCCTTAATTTCTTGGTGTTGTACGCTTTCATGGAGGGGATCTTTGTTCTCTCTGTATCTGGCCCCATTCATTGTCTAATCTTTTCTACCCATTCCGTCCTCTCTGTTACTTCGTCGGTGTTTCATCGTGTGTCGTTGTTTGATACCTCATCCTCCCTGTCGTCTTCTGTGGCATCGTCTCTCAGTTCGTCTAATTCGTTGTCGTGTAACATTTCCCTTTCCAGTTCTTCTCTTTCTGTTGGGGAGAGCCAGTTCTTTTTCTTTATGTTCCTTACTTGGTCTGCCAGCCTCTGCTCTGTTTGGGGGGTGTTATTCCTCTTATTCCAGATGTTGACAAATCTTCTTCTATATCCTCTCTCCGTCGGGTTGCTTCTGATGTAGCATCTCCATATTTCCTTATTTTCTTCTCTTGTCCATTTCTTCCTTTTTGCTTCTGTAGCTCCAATCTCAGGCTGTTCATTACTGTCGTTGTGGTGATCAGTTGCTGGATGAAGACCTCCAAGTACCTGACCGTCTTCCCCTTCAATTGGGTTGAATACCTGGTTGCCGGACGAAGCTCTTCTGTTGCCAGAGGTTCCATTTACGTCGTTGTCGTTTATTCCTTCATTTCTTTCCATCATTGCTGAGTTTTGCTATTTAACCCATAGCTGGACCCTAACCTATCAGGGATAGGTACTCATCTACAGCTGAGTAGACTGAGGAACTTATGGTAAAGATCCTTTCCCAAGGAATCAACGCCGAGGAGAGCGGTCACCCATCCAACGACTGACCAGCCCCAATGTTGCTTAACTTGTCTTAAGTCCATTGACGACCTAACCCATTATTATTATTATTATTATTATTATTATTATTATTATTATTATTATTATTATTATTATTATTATTATAACTCTAAGTTTGTTGTTATTATTAGTATTATCACTGTGATTAGTATCGCTATCGAGCTTTACTACTTTCAATTTTGTATTTAGCCCTCTGGACTTGACTTCTGTTTACCATGAATTCCCCTAGCTAGGAAATTAATTGTATGCGATTATATATATATATATATATATATATATATATTATCTTCTTATATTTTTTTTTAACGCTGTTATTCCCAGCATAATTACTGTCATTACCATTATTATGAATACTATTCTTTCACCTACTTCATCAATCATGTGGATGTTGCCGATTACCGTTTTTAACAAGTTTTTTGTGTATCTAAACTGGGCGTTTTGTCCCCACTTCATATACAGCAACTGACCACCACAACGACAATTATTGTTATTATTATTATTATTATTATTATTATTCAGGAACTTAACTTACGCTCAGGCGGTAATACAAGCACACATATAAAACATCGGAATCCTATTTTCCACCTTGAGCATCAAAAGAGATTGGCAAACTATACAGAACTCCAAAGGATAGAAACGTTGAAACTGATTCTTTTTTGAAGTAGAATTGTCTGAATAAGAATTTAAATTGATTTAGAGCATTACCAGTAACACTTACGGGAATTTAAATACACCTAAGATTTACAAATGTTTCTCTAAAACTTTGGCTTTTCCAGGATGTTTTTGATACGAATTTAACTTTGAATTCCTTTCCCAACGGTAAAGCTTCGCTCATGATAAAACTGCTCACTTTAGCAACAGGTATGTAGGAGGTATTTTTTTCCGCCAAGTTTAGTTTTGTCCTTTTTTTTTTTTGGTCAAAAATTTACTATTTTAATTTGCTATCAATTTACTTTTCTTTATTTTTGTGATAAATATCATTCTTTATTTTAGCATGCATTTGTCATTATTTTCTTTTTAGATGTTTTCAATAAATCCGCCATTCAAATTTTTCATACTTTACTTTTCTTTTTTGTAATAAATATACTTTTATAATTTGTCATAGATTTCTTTTTTTTGTGTGTGTGTGTCAAATATACTTTTTTAATTTGTCAGAAATTTTATCAGCTTTTGTAAATAGTTTAAGAGATTAGCTATTTTCAATAGCTAATCTCTTGAAAATCATCAAAACCATGCAAAACTTTCCTCTGACAGAGATCATGTCCAGAAAAATGTTTGGATTTCCGCTCTTGGGAGATGGAATTAGTTTATGAAGTTCCCTGTTACTTTCAGCTCCTATAACCAGACATCACGAAAGCAATTTTTTGCTTAGTTAAAAGTATGGAAATTTTAAGTCATGGATATTTTTTGCATAGAATAATTAGTTTTGGTACTATTAGGCTACTCATTGCATAAGCAGTGTATTTATGATGCTATCTGCTAACGTTAAGTTTGGATGTTACTCTATGAACACAGACGATGAGTTTGTTACTCTGTGAACATAGACAATAAGTTTGTTACTCTCTGAACACAGGCAATGGGTTCGTCACCCAGTGAACATAGTTAATAGGTTTGTTACTCATGAACACAGGCAATGAGTTTGTTACTCTATGAACATAATGAATAAGTTTGTTCTATGAAGACAAGCAATGAGTTTTACTTTTGAACACAATCAGTGAATGTTATTACTATGAACACAAGCAAAGAGTTTTTTCTGTGAACACAATTAATGAGCTTTACTCCATGAACACTAGCAGTGAGTTTTTCTCATGAACACAAGCAATAAGTTTTACTCTGTGTAGACAGTGACTGTTACTATATGTATACAAGAAATAAGTTTTACTATATGTACAAAAGCAATGAGTTTGCAACTCATAAACACAGAAATGAGAATGCTTAGGTGGATGTCTGGGGCAACAAGAGAGGATAGGGTCAGAAATGACTACATAAGGGGGTCGACTAAGGTGGTGGAAATATCAAAGAAAGTGCAGGAGGGGAGGCTGAGGTGGTGTGGACACCTGTTGAGGAGAGATGAGGACCACTCTGTGAGACATACTTTGGGGATGGAGGTTCAAGGAAGAAGAAGAAGAGGGAGACCAAGAAAGAGATGGAAGGACTGTGTGAGAGGAGACTTACATAAGAAGGGAATTGATGAGGCAGAAGCGCAGGGTAGAAATAGATGGAAACTGCTCATCTGAAATGGCGACCCCATATAAAAATGGGAACCAGCTCCGAAGAAGAAACACAGAAAACAACTTTGATACTCATGCTCAAGCAATGAGTTTGGAAATTACTCTTGAATACTACCAATGAGTTTGTAATTCTATTCATGAACACTGGCAATAGTTTTGTAATGTTACCAACGAATACTGTCCATAGTTTGTGATGCAATCCATGAACGTGGCCAATGAATTTAGTTTCCTTGAACCCTGTCATATGCGTGTAAGGCCATCCATTAGTACCATGAGCGCAGTTAAATGTATTGGGAGCAAAGAAATTTCATAAATTTCGTAATTTTACTGCTTAAAAACAATGTGTAATTAGGAGGTAAAACTAGATATCAAATTATTTGTTTCTTAGAGCTAGTACAAAGAAATTATTTCAATTCATTGGTATGTTTGTTTGTTTGTATGGTGATTTTACGTTGCATGGAACCAGTAGGTATTCAGCAACGGGACTAACGGCTTTAAGTGGCTTCCGAACCACGTCGAGTGTGAACTTCTATCACCAGAATTACACATCTCTCACACCTCAATAGAATGCCTGAGAATTGAACTCGGGGCCACCGATTTGGTACGCCAACACCATACCGACCACGCCATTGAGGTGCCAATTCATTGGTATGAAAAAATTTGATAATGAGCTGGTCAGCTACACTTTCATTGACTAAGGTCTTAAGCTACGTGGCTAAATATAGGATTTAAAGGAGGGGGAAAGAACTTTCAGTTATATATAATAAAAAAAAAAATTCTGAAATATCGGAGTTAATGTACATGGTTAAATATAGGATTTAACGCAGGGGGAGAGAGAATTTTAAGTTATAGATTTAAAATGAAAATTCTGAATTACTAAAGTTAATTGAATTCTTTTTAAAGTATTGAAATTCATTATGCATGTTATCATCAAGAAGCATTTTTTTTTATTTTTATTCTCGCCACCACTTCGGTTTATTGGAGTATGTTTATTCATCAGAGTATGCTTGTTGATCATTTTGCTTATTGACTTTCATGATTCGTGGATTTCAGTGAAATTTATGAAGCGGTAAGATGAATGTCAGAATATTTCATACTTTAACAAGCGTGAACCGACCTCCAGCTTACGCAGGGCGCCTGCTAATGTCTACTACGGTCAAATAGCCTGTTATTTCAGCAACGAAAATTAAAATGAATACGGCACATCTTATTAGAAATAATTGTTCTGTACTGTTTAATATGCACGTTATTTATTTTTTACATTTTCATTCTAATAATAAATCATGAATATCCTAACCTAAAATTCCTATATCATTAACTCAACGCGAAACACCTTTTCCAGACCTTTTGAAGCTTTCCTACCACCCAACAAGAACATCAGAGTAGCTTGTAGCCTTACTCCACGAGTAAGCAGAAATTATCTACACAACTATGGTAATTAAATTCTTATGTCAGAGAATTCCCTCTTACTCTCCCCTCACAGTCAATCTTCCATGGCTTACTATGTCCAATAAAGGGTTGAAGGATTACCCTGCAATATAGTAGATCTTAAGTAATGAACTTTAGGTTAAATCGTATATCTTCCAATATTCTGCCTTTCTGGGATCCTTAATGTTGCATAATAAACTTATTCAAGATAATCTGTAGAAACATATTGCAGCTTTTACTGATCACATAATATATTACCTTTCCTAAGCTTATCATGATCGCTTAAACTCGTCCAACCATTTTGCTTCTATATGAATACTATAGACACTGAACGCTTACCCTTAAGAGAGGGCAAACTTTACAACTGAGAAACATCAGGGGATGAAACGGGATCGATCCCATTAAACTTGGACACTTAACTGTAGAAAACTCCATCAAACTGCGTCTGAGAAGTAGCAAAATTACCGGTTATAAACAGAAGTAGTATCATTTAACTTCATGACCAACACAATTATAAGATTTTAATCTCCCTCCTTCGTGGTACTTTGAACTCCTTAATACGGGTAGAGGGAGAGAGAGAGAGAGAGAGGGGGGGGGGGAGAAAGAGAGGAGAGAGCGAGAGAGGGGGGGGGGGGGGGGGGGGGGGGGGGGGGGGGGGGGGGGGGGGAGAAAGAGAGAGAGAGAGAGAGAGAGAGAGAGAGAGAGAGAGAGATAAACTTACTATTTGATATGAAAACATCTTCCCATGCCACTTAGCGATTGACAAACGATTCGGACACTTCTTTAGTTTTCAGTATAAAACAGATTACCACTGAAAAAAAATGAAACATTTCATAATAGTTGTACGGTTAATTGCTAAGACTTTATTGTTTCTTTGTAAGTCACGCTGTTGATCAATGTACCTAGGGAGTGCATGAGTGTTAGGATATTATTGGTTCAACAGGGTTTATGTAATTTGTATGGCTTTTTCATCATCACTCAGTCTGCCGCTTATTTAAAACTCCAGTGACTCATGTTGTAACATAAAACATACTGATATGGAGCGTTTGAGATGTTTGTGAAAAAGCGTGCACATTTACTAAGTAGACGATGCATTGCGTCACTGAGAAAATAGAGGTAATTGAAGCACCAATGTTGAAACACTGCTCATGAGTTTTCGTTCCACTACCAAAAGCAGTTGATTCTACAATAGATCTCTGCAAAGATTTCCATTAATTTAGAAGTAAAATAAAATTATATTTGTCCTGCCTTACATTGGAGTCCGAATACCAGGAAAAGGGAAGGATATGATGTAGTGGAATATGTGGAAGAATGCACACGAGGTACTAGACTGTTTCAGATAATACCTCTCAAACAACAGTTACTGCAGTCATAAAAAGCAGTTTTTATATAATAGAACAGACAAATACTCCAGTATCGTGATAAATGTACAAGAACCCAAATAATCCTCGGTGGCACCTTCCATCCTGAAACGATCTACGTATCCTATAAGGTCAAATAATTAAACCTCCAATTGTTTTGTCTCTCCATGCTTCTTAAGTTCATAGGCTTCTTTACTGCACCATGACTCAGAATTATCATCTTTCTCACTTGCCACAGGCAATCGTGAGCTTTGAAGTGATTATTATGATCAAATAATGAACATAGTGTCAAGCCTGAGCTCACTACGAAAGAAAACAAGGCGTGATCAAACCTTCAGCTTACTCGGGTCCGTGCTAAAATCTACGGTCAAATAACACGTTGTTCCACCAACGAAAATTAAACTAAATACGGTATACTTTATTAGAAATAGTTGTTCTGTACTGTTTAACATGCGCATTATTTATTTTTTTACATTTCCATTGCAATAAATAAATCATAATTATTGTATCCTATAATTCCTGTATCTTTCACTCAACGTGAAACACCTTTTTCAGACCTTTTTAGGTTTTTCCATAGGGCTCTCCTACACCCCCCACCCCCACCCCCATCTAGAGCAACAACAGCAAGAGAGAGATAGAAAAAAAAAGTAGTTTGTAGGCTTACTCCCCGAGTAAGCGATGATCAAAGTTTAGCGGAAGATATGTGAAAGGAATCCCTCCATGGTAAAGCAATTATCATGATATTTCAACCAATTAAACTTCCATTGTTAATAAAACCTTGCCTGAATAGAAATTGGTGCTTTTGCTTAAAATCACAACTTTCGTAAAACTCAGCTGAGATGACGGCACTAAAGTATCAAATTTTGGATATATATATTTTTTTCATGAAAAAGGTAATAAAACATTTTTAAGAAAGCATACAAAATCTATATGTTATATATGCATTGGATAGTATGGCCTGTCCTTCTCTGTTAGCTTAGCATTGAGTAAACAAACAAGGCAACAGAAAAATTGAATCGGTAGAATATTGCAACGTTAATGTGACTGAAAGAATGGTGATGTCCTTAAATGTTCTCTGGTTAAAACTCTTTTACCTCTTATTCAACACTTTTCAGATCAGAATTGCATTTACCAGACTAATAGAAAGAACTTCCTCTTCAAATACGGTCAGCTTTTGATGTTTCTTTTGTAGTATATTTTGATTTTAGATCACCCTTTTTGATGTAAGCAGCAATTAGTTCTTCAAAAAATCGTACACTGTTCACACATAATTTTCGCTTGTTCTGGGAGTAAGCCTACAAACCTAAATAGGTCTGAAAAATGTGTTTTGCGGTGAGTTAAAGATACAGGGATTTTAGGATAGGATATTTATGAATTATGAATGCAAAAAAATAAATAAATAAAATAATGTGCATGTTCAACGGTATAGAAAAATTATTTCAATTGTTTTTATTTTAATTTTGGTTGGTGAAATAACGCTCTATTTGACCGTAGATTTTAGAACGCGTCCCGGGTAAACTGGAGGTTGAATCACGCCTTATTTACTTATAGTTTTCAACCTCTTAGCGTTATATTATTTATTAACTAGCAGATATCCTTAGTTAAGCTGGGGTTCTGTTGCCTTCATGTTCTTAAAAGCAGGTATATTTTCTCTATAGGATGATATGAATCATGGCATTTAGCGATGCAGTTATTTGTAATTATCTAATGTTTCATAAGGGAAATTATTAATTGAATTTAAGTTAGTAGGATTTATTCAAAATGAAGCAGTTTACTTATTTTGGTTGCGAAAGGTAAACCCCAAATAAAGCATCTTTCATAATTCAGTGATATGTAAATGAATACAACCAATTACTTAATATATTAGTGTGATTGGCATAACGACTTGTTAGTGATCTGTGAATTGTTAGAAAATACTTTTGATTCTCTCTCTCGTTAAGGAAATGTGAGCTATCTTAGAACCAAAATGAAGGGTGGGTCCTTGTGCAAATATCTTCTCCTCTGCCGTGTTGGATATCATTACTGTAAAGAACCAAATTTTGCTTTTCGTCTTCCCGAACATCTGACATTCCGTTTCCGTTGGCTGATGTTGCACCGTTTGGTTGTTTGTTTTTCTGTAGGTTGTCGTTGTCTTCAAGTTGAAAAAGGTACTTTTTGGGAAGACTACTGAAGACTCAGTCTTGGCTAGGTCAGCCTTGCACTCATCAGGTTTTCTGATGAGTGATATTGGAGACCGTTGAGGTTTTAATTATTTGTTATTCACTCAACACATATTCTTACTTTTCTCTCCTTAAGAACTTACTATTCTTTCCTAACAAAGATGATATTAAGTAGGACGTCTGAAGGTTCAAAGATACACTTAAGCGTTCGTTCGGTCATTCTCTTATTAAAAAATAATTTAAAAAATTGCAACTGAACTAACAAGATCTTGACAGCAACCGTCTTTTACTTAAATCGATTCATCCTCACTTATCCTGGGAATTTTCATTTTCTTACCACTAAATCCAATTTCCCGCCAACGTAAACTGATTCAAAAACTACATTCAACTCTCCTCAATGTCAAGAATCAAGAAATAGGAGAGAGAAAAGGTTTCATACTCTCCTAAAATCGGGCGCACAATAGGCTAGCATTTCCCAGAGAATTTTAAAAAAGAAGTCTTCATGCACAGGTCCTAT
>NC_087200.1:67910619-67923119 GCF_015104395.2 Macrobrachium nipponense
TTTGTTGTGCCAGCCCTCTGTTCTTTCTGTCTTTCTCCTGTCTCTGTATATCTGGGTCTTCGTCGTCTCTTTTATTAGTCCTTCTTCCCATGCACTCTTTAGCCACTCGTCTTCACTGGTTTTCAGATATTGCCCCCAGTGCTCTGTTTTTGATGTTGACGCAGTCCTCTATACTTAGTAGTCCTCTCCCTCCTTCCTTTCGTGTTATGTATAGTCGTCCGTATTTGCTCTTGGGTGTAGTGCTTTGTGTATTGTCATATGTTTCCTGGTTTTCTGATCTATGCTTGCGGAGTTCTGCCTTCGTCCATTCCACTATTCCTGCGCTGTATCTGATTACTGGCACTGCCCATGTGTTTATGGCTTTTATCATATTCCGGCGTTTGAGTTTTGACTTGAGTATCGCTTGAGTCTCTGCATATATTCTTTCCTGATCGTGTCCTTCATCTCTTGGTGTTTTATATCTCCTCCTTCCATTATTCCCAGGTATTTGTATCCTGTCTCATCTATGGTGTTTGATGTTGCTCCCATCTTGGTAGCTTTATCCATTCAGATCTCGTTACTTTGCCTTTTTGTATGTTGACTAAGGCGCATTTTTCTATTCCAAACTCCATCCTGATGTCCCCAGATACAATCCTTACAGTCTGGATTAGGGTATCTATTTCCTTGATGCTCTTACCATACAGCTGATGTCGTCCATGAACATCAGGGAGATGGTTGATTCTGTTACCTCTTTTCTTGAGTTGGTACCCGGCATCCATCTTCTGTAGTACTTTTGTCATGGGAATCATGGCTACTACGAAGAGTAGTGGGGACAGTGAGGTCGCCCTGGAAGATCCCTCTACCTAATGTTAACCTCTGCTAGTCTTATTCCAGAGCTTGTAAGTATTGTATTCCAGTTGCGCATTGTATTTTTGAGGAAGCTGATGGTATTTTCCTCTGCCCCATATATTTTCAGGCATTCTATTAGCCATGTGTGTATCATGTCGAAGGCTTTCTTATAGTCTATCCATGCCATGCTTAGGTGGTTTTCCTTCTCCTACTGTTCTTCATTACCATTTTGTCTATCAGGAGCTGGTCTTTTGTGCCATACACTTCCTTCTGCAGCCTTTCTGTTGGTGGGGGATGGTGTTTGTCTCCTCTAGGTAAGTGTATAGCCTTTCACTGATGATACCTGTTAGTAACTTCCACATTATTGGTAGGCAGGTGATAGGCCTGTAGTTACTGCTATATTTCCCTTACTCTTGTCTTTTTGTACTAAGGATGTTCTTCCTGTGGTCATCCATTTGGGTTGCTGGTGATTTGAGATACAATGCTGGAGTTGTTCTGCTATTCGTGGGTGTAGGGCCTTGAAGTTTTTGAGCCAGTATCCATGGACTTCATCGGGACTGGGGCTTTCCAGTTTGGCATTTTATTTAGTTGGTGTCTGACTGTGTCTGTCGTGATCTTTTGTGAATCTTTGTTTTATTCTCCCTGTTTCTTCTTCCTTGACTTCCTGGAGCCATGATGCATGTTTGTTGTGTGATACCGGATTGCCTCGCCATATGTTTTCCCAGAGTCTCTTACTTGGTTCGGCTTCAGGAATTTCTGGGTGGTTGTCTTCCCCTCTTAGTTGGCTGTATAGTCTTTTCTGGTTGGTTCCGAATAGTTTGTTCTGTTGGTATCCCTTATTCCTGTTCACTGTACCGTTGGATCTTATGTGCTTTGGCTTAAGCCTCTGTTTTTACATCTTCTATTGTGTTTGTTTAGTCCCCCCTCTCCTGTACTTTGTATTTCTCGTTGAGTTCCTCCCATTGTTTTCTTGCTTCTTAGCCTTTTTCTGCCATCTCTTTCAGTTTACTTAAGTCAGATCTCATCACCATGATTTGCTTTTTCCAGGCGCCTTTTCCAAGGAGGTTGCTGTTTTGGTTTCTGTTGGGTTGGTTGTGCTGGTGGTGTTGGTGTTCGAATTCCCATCAGTTCTGCTACTAATCTTGCTCCTGCATATGTCAAGTTATTTGTTTCTGTGATACTGGTGGTCTGTATTATGCCCATTATTTCATTGACCTCACTTGTTTTCTCCATTAATTTCTTGGTGTTGTAGGCTTTCATGGAGGGGATCTTTGTTCTCTCTGTATCTGGCTCCATCCATTGTCTAATCTTTTCTACCCATTCCGTTATTATTTGATATTATTATTATTATTATTATTATTATATTATTATTATTATTATTTATATATTATATATATATATATATATATATATATATATATATATATATATATATATATCAGCAGTGAACAACGAGGCTCATTGACGTCAGTGCCACAAATAACCCACTGCACTCTATTTCCAGCGTCCATGAACCTCTCTTTTGCATTTCAGCAGCTTTTTTTGCAGGGTCTAAAGTTCGGAGTTTATTGAACAATTCTTTTCGCGTAATGGTTATGTTCACACATAAAACGTTTGCTTTGAATGTTTGTTGTTAGATACACGGTGGATTTGTTGTGTAAACTGTTCGATTTTATTAGAGTGGATTCTCACTTCATTTGAGCTCTGTATGGTTTTGTGTTCGAATAGATGATAATAATATCCCGGAAATATGTCGTAAGTTATGGCGTATGCAGCGTTTCCCCATACGTTATCTCTCACATCAAAATGGTATAGTAGGGTATATTTCGGCTTCCGGAATAAATTTGCTTACACATCCAGATATATATATATATATATATATATATATATATATATATATATATGTGTGTGTGTGTGTGTGTGTGTGTGTGTGTATACATATACATATCTATATATATATAATATATATATATATATATATATATATATATATATATATATTATGTGTGTGTGTGTGTGTGTGTGTGTGTGTGTGTATATACATATACATATCTATATATATATATATATATATGTGTAGGTGTGTGTGTGGGTGATGTGTGTGTGGTGTGTATTTGTGTGTGTGTGTTGTTGTGTTGTGTGTGCGTGTGTGTGTACGATGTAAGTTTAGAATATACCAAATGAAAATTTGAATCAAAGAATATGGTTTTAACCTGTCTCCCTATAAAGGCAGTTTCAAAAGAAGACAGATGTACGGATTAGACGAAAACCTTATCGGTCTGGACAATCAGCAACAAGTAACGTTGAGGCTCAGAAGCAAGTAATTGAGCAAAGTCACTTATGATTTTGCTTCAAAACGATATTAGAAAGAAACGTCAGGGTAAATATTGGTGTAAGATGGTTGTTGGGTCCTAATAAGATATGACTAAACAAATGCCCGACGTTTTGGAAATTAATGAGCTTTTTTAAATGCAAATATCTAGCTTGCTTCTGAGTGTGTTTTTTTGTTTGTCTCGGTCAAATCTCGTAACTCAATTTCCGACTTGATCCCTTCTCCCGATGGTGACAATACAACCTCACATGATCAGTAGGTCAGCAGTGACTTCTCCCTGTGTCTCCGGTTTTCGACCTGATCCCTTCTTCCATCCCGGGGGCAAAACAACCTTACATGATCAGTAGGTCAGCAGTGACCTCTAGTGACCCTACAGTGATCTCCCCCTGTATCTCAGGATTTGTACGAAACTCTTCGGATTTTACACAAGTTCTTTGACTTGATAAATAACCTTTGGCTCGACAGGCTATCAATTTCGTTGGCTACAATCATAAAACGGTTAAAATTACTGCCATAACTAAAAAGTAAAAATGAAAAGAATTTAAATAATTAACCTGCTATTAAAACGCGTTTAAAAGTGAAAAATAAATTTCTTGAGACATCAGGATATCCTTACGATTAATCATGTCTGAAAAAATAAAAACGGGGGGGCCAAACATTTACCGAAACGTTACAAGATATAAGAAATATATATTTCTTTTCTTGTAGCATTTCCTTCCTGTTTGGCGCTCATGCTTTTATTTCTTTAGACATGATTAATTGTGAGAAAATCCCGGAGTCTCCAAAAATGTATTTTTCACTTTTTTGTGCATTTTAAGATCTTTATTTTTTAAACTTGTTCTTATTTTCTTGATAATGCGGTTATTCGAAAAATATATTATTGCAAAACAAAATACTTCTTTGAGTGCTAATTACAGTATGTTAAACGCACAGAAGTACTTATCAATTATATGTATATATAATATATATTATATATATATATATATATATCTATATATATAATATATATATATATATATTCACTTTTTTATTTACATATTTATATTCAAAGGTTGAAAAGAGAGAGAGAGAGAGAGAGAGAGAGAGAGAGAGCGAGAGAGAGATGATGTTGGGGGGGGGGTGCGAATTTATATGTGGAAATTGACTCATTACGGAAACCATATATTCGAATCCTTTTGTAATAAGCAAAAAGTAATGTATACATTTTATTTGAAAATGTAATATAGATTCCAAATACAAAATAAAAACTCCAAAACACAAGAACACCAAGAGGAAGGAAATAAATACAATCATTCATCTTAGCCTGGGGCTTCCATAACTTGCTCACTTTTTGAGACGTCTGTTCTCAAGCTTCTTGCTGTTCAAAAGAGGCCTAATAACAACAGATCATCAGTCTTATAAAGCGACAACCAGGTTGTTTTTCGTTGTTGGTCGCTGGATATAAAGAGAACCTAAAATCACCTTATTTGATGGGGAAAAACATGACGGTTTATAGAGGTCATAGACAGAAGCACCGGCATAGCAGTAAGACAAAAGGAACAGATTAATAGCAGTAATAAGTTAAAGCAACTTATAACATTAACAGATTTGATGTTTTCGATTACTCGGGGAGGAAGCCTATTCTTGTCCTTTTGGGGGTGTAGGAAAGTTAAAGATACAAGAGTTTTAGGAAAGGATATTTATGATTTATTTGTTAAAATGAAAATGTAAAAAATAAATAATGTGCATGTTAAACAGTGCAGAAAAATTATTTTTAATAAAGTATAGCGGATTTATTTTAATTTTCGTTGGTGGAACAACGCGCTATTTGACCGTAGATTTTAGGACGTGCCCCGAATTAGCTGGAGGTCAGATCACTCCTTGTATACTGAAAGGAGGAGGAAATCGTAAAGGCAGAAAAACCCGACGATTTACACGCTACTTTTCATGTAAAACAGCAATCCTTATTATTCTCCTCGAATAACATAAAAATCCTCCACGTCTGGCGAAGCAGTACCACAGGTGGTTAGCTAACTTAGGGCCCAGTCGAGCAGCCATAACAGAATCACGGTGGTCAAAAAACAAAAAATCTCCATGGATAGCGAGATCCCCCTGGCTATATAGCTGAACCAGAGGTGGTGTGGTAAAATCCAAAGGATCTCCGGATAGATAAACTAGAGAGATCTTCCAATTTGAAGATAGCGGATATTCAAATTAAATCCTCAGGTCCTGAAGATAAGGGCAAATCACCAACAGAGGCTGCAACCACCAAGAGGCAATGGACGGTAGTACTCTTCATCTTCGAAGCAAGGCAAAAATATTCCGACTATGAAAAGATCCAGAGAACAATTGCCTGTTTCTCCTCGCCCCCTTTATGCACAGGGGAGGGACCACACACACAACCTCCTTAAAGACAAACACGAACGTTAATAATGAGCAAACAATTGTTATTCTCCGGAGGAGGTCAAACAACATGTGAAACTTACAAAACTAGGTTTAACAAATTATATGAAAACAAAATCTAATTTAATAATAATACTTAATGAAAAAGGATCATATACTGACAATATATATATATATATATATATATATATATATATATATATATATATATATATATATATATACATATATATGTGTGTGTGTGTATTAACCGAAAGGGAGTTTTTTCACTGATAAGAAATTCGTCGGCTCGTGGCCGCGAATCACGGATCCAAGAATTCAAGACATATAGTGTGGCGCTTAAACCACACGGCTACCACGAGAGGTATAACAAGTAAGATATTAAAGGACATTTGCAGCTTAATACGTATATAAGAATCACGGTGGTTTGATAAGATTCATATGTATATATATATATAATTATATATATATATATATATATATATATATATGTATATATATATATATATATATATATATATGTATATATATATATATATATATATATATATATATATGTATGTATGTATGTGCTTGTTTGTGCTGTGTGTGTTATATATAACATTCTTTTCATCCACCTTTTTCTTCCTCGCTACGGATTACACTAGTGTTTGAACCCCCAGCCAAGAACTTCCATTCCCGCCCAATTTGATTTGACAGCTATGGTTTGCTCAGGAAAGCTTAGATTGGACGGGAGAGCTTCCAATAACTGCTTCAACAACTTGACAGTATCCGGAAGACTGGCTCAGCTTGCTTTCAAAGGATCAGCTAGATTGGGAGAGGTCTCTAATCAGAGAGATTTTCCAAGTCGAATTGTAATTTTATTTTGGTTCTAGAAAGTGGAACGTGAGAAGATAACATGTTCATAAATAACACAAATCAAGACACATTTTCCAGATCGAATGGGAATTTTATTTCGGTTCTAGAACGTGGAATATGAAAAGATGACATATTCATAAATAACTTTAATCAAGACAGATTTTCCAGATCGAATGGGAATTTTATTTCAGTTCTGGAAAGTGGTATGTGAAAATATGAAATATTAAAAAATGAAACATTAAATAAAACTGTGTTAATTTGGACAAAAACTAGTAACTGCTTTTATATTCAAAAGGATTACGTTTTAAATATATATCAAAATAATATCTGGCTTCACCTGAAGCTAGTTATCACGATATAATTACACATTCTGCACAAATAGACAAAAAGAAAGTTGCAGTTCAGTTATTTCCTTAAACTTTCTATCAGATAATGACATTGATTTCATATAACGATTATTGCTATGGATATGGACACAGTAATTTAAAGCGATATATATATATATATATATATATATATATATATATATATATATATATATATATATATATATATATATTTATATATATATATATATATATATATATACATATATATATATATATATATATATATATATATTATATATATATATATATATATATGTATATATATATATATATATATTATATATATATATATATATATATGTATATATATATATATATATATATATATATATATATATATGTATGTATGTATATATATATATATATAATATATATATATATATATATATGTATATATATATATATATATATATATATATATATATATAGAGAGAGAGAGAGAGAGAGAGAGAGAGAGAGAGAAATCAGTGATGTAGCTCTTCCATTTTTTCTCTTATCCATTCCCTGACGCAGATGCAATCCACGACAGCTGACAGGATCCTCATACTTAATCAAGGGGTCAAGTCAATAAAGGCAAAATAGCCGTCATTGTTAAAGGCAACAAACAAATACTATAGATATCGATAAGAAAGTAAGCTGCATCTAAATGATTTCTCTTTTATCCTAAACCTTTCACAGATTTAACACCACCTTCATTATGAGTAGGCCTTTAAAATTTGACTTTGATGTGTTTTTAGAAAGAGATGTGAGTGGAAAATAAAAAAGAAAATTATCATCTTTATTTACAAAGCGTCCTCATCACCATGATATAAGTTGGTAGATGGATATGGATTTCCAAAATTTACAGGAAATAAATAGATAATTCAAATATTTAGTACATACAGCTTATGCTCTCTCTCTCTCTCTCTCTCTCTCTCTCTCTCTCTCTCTCTCTCTCTCTCCCTTATTGCCAAAACCGTATACTCTCGCTGTCTCTCTCTTATTGCTAAAACTATCCAAGCAGGCATAAAGAACTCTGTAGATTGGTGGACAAATTAGTAAGAAATGCAAAGATAAATGAGGATACGAGAGTTGCATCGGTTTGTAAAGAAAACCCACAAGAATTCTTTGTGCATGTTAATAGTAGGAAACCAATAAAAAAATAGCATAAGTCCCGTAAGGGACAATAGAGGTAACCTGGTGAACTCAGACTTGGAAAAAGCAGAGTTATTGAATAAGTTTTTTTACTAGTATATTCGCAACTGAAGACACTGCCTCAATACCGGAACCTGCTAATCAATATGAAGGGGCAGAACCACTGGACAAAATAATATTTACAGAAGAGGACACTAAAAACAAAATAGACAAGCTCAACAAATTCCAATCTCCTTGCCTGGATGGGATTCATCCAAAGAAATTAAAGAGCTAAAAGAGGAGATCGTTCCTCACCTATATAAATTCTACAGGAAAAGTCCTGACCAAAGAAAGGCACCAAAAGGATGGAAACTAGGAAATGCGCCCCCAGTTTACAAAAAAGGTCCAAGAGAAGAGTCGGGAAATTATAGGCCAATCTGCCTAATGTCGGTCGTTTGCAAGATTTTTTAGTCCATAATTACAGATCGAATTGTGGATCACATAGATAGAAACAATATATTGTTAAACAGCCAACACGGTTTCAGACAAAACAGATCCTTCCTATCAAACCTCCTGGAGTTTTTTCATAACATGCTAGTTATTTACGACAGTAGTAGAGCAATAGATATACTCTACTTAGATTTCCAAAAGGCCTTTGACAAAGTCCCACACAAGAAACTGATGACAAAACTTAGAGCTTTAGGAATTGTAGAAACAGCAGACTGGGTCGAAGATTGGCGCTCTCTTGTTTTTTTATTTTCATTAATGACATTGATGTAGGTTTAACTAGCAGGATAGCCAAATTTGCAGATGGCACCAAACTAGGTGTAAATGCAGCAGACCCAGATGCAGTGGAAAGTTTAAGAAATTATCTAATGAAAATAGGAGAGTGGTAAAAAAAATGGCAAATGCCTTTTAAAGTAGATAAGTGTAAAGTGTTACAAATAGGAACAAACAACCCTCATGCTGCTTGGAAATGACATAAATAGTGTAGAACAAGAGGAGGACCTTGGAGTCATTATTACCAAGGACTTAAAATCCACAAACCAGTGCATAAAAGCAGAAAAGAAGTCACAGAAACTAGTGGGATATATAAAGAGGCAGTTCAAATACAGAATATGCAGTACAGTTTTGTCACCAACAGTAAGAAAAGACATAGATAGATTAGAAGGAGTACAAACAAGAGCCACAAAGTTAATTCCATCCATTAGGCAAATAGGTTACCGAAGACGACTACAGAGCCTGAACACGCATACCTTAGAAACACGACGATTGCGAGGACAACTAATAGAAACATTTAAAATACTGAAAGGTATAACAAAAGTAGACAGTATCCTATTTACATCAAACGAAAACCAGACAAGAAATAATGGATGGAAACTAGAACTGAATAGATACAACACATCCCATTGTGGGAACTTCTTTACATACAAGATATGTGACACGTGGAATAAACTGCCACCAGAAATTTTAAACAGCAACAGTGTGGAAGAGTTTGAAAGAAAGCTTGACAAAATCATTAGAACACTGTGAATGGACAATAAAACCTGCTCTTACATATAAGTGAGCACACGATGTCTCCTCGGCTGGATTAACAAGTCTTTGAGACATCCTAATCCTTGTAACTCCTTGTAACTCTCTCTCTCTCTCTCTCTCTCTCTCTCTCTCTCTCTCTCTCTCTCAGTGCCATTTTGCTTGGTGAGACGTTCCCACACACAGTCTAATTAATCAACAGATATCACACGTTTAACATAAGTTTGGACATTGAAAAATATCTAGAAGTGTTTGTGAACTATCGGTGATAAGATTAGTGTGAAAATAGTAGGATAAAGCGTCTGCTAAGTTAGTTTATTAAGTGAAATACTGTAAATCAGATCAAGATAGCAGTAAGTTCCAACTGTGGAAAAAAATGGCGAAATTTAGCGTGTTTAGCAGATTCACAATACGATGAGGTAGCAGGAAGGGAGCTGGTATTTCTCATCTATGAGATCAACAACAGCCCTAACCAAAAAGATACAAAAGCATTCATAGACATATTAGAAGGATATGATCCTTTAAACTGGAACAAATCAATATAAAACATCTTGAAAATAATTGAAGAAGTTCCAAATAAAATCCAAGTGGTCAAGAGATCATAAAAAAAATTTACATCAATCAACATATTCTGACAAAGAAAATGAACAAGGTGAACATTGTGAATATTCTAATTGATGCAATAGGAAAACGAATGCCAAAAGCATGCAAACTGTGTTAGGTGTGGTATAGCATAGTTAATCCACAAAACCTGATCAGAAAATGTTCTGTATGCAACATTCCGACGCATCCTCAATGTGCTGAAGTAATGCAAGATATGAGTAAGGATACCAGAATATTTTGCTCAACATGTCTATCATGGATAGACAATGTTATTAAATCAAGACTGAATGTACAAATAGTTGAGGATGAAGAAGAAGAGGAAAAGGAAGAAGAAGAAGAAGAAAATGGAAGAGAAGTAAACAAAACTGAAATGACAGAAAAAAATTAGGAAAACAAAGAACAAGATAAAAGTATGGATGCAGAGATACTCATTGATACTACATATGAGTCAATCAAGCAGCATACATACGAAGAAAGAAATAAATTACGACATGACAACACAAAAGAAAATCCCGAAGAGGCTCTACCCAGATCTGAACACTGATGGGAAAGAGGAAAAAAATAGACAAAAAAAGAGGACAAAGTCTTGCAAACCTTTTGAAAAGAGGGAATTGCAGATTCGGAGAAAAATGTTACTACAAACATCCAAAGGTATGTCACAACTATGATGATTGCAGAGATCTACATCCTAAAATATGCAAAAACCTAAAAGAAGGAAAAGGATGGTAAGTTCGAAAAAAAATGTAAATATATGCACCTGTAGCCATGAATCAAAATCAATTAAATAATCAATCAAATGATAAAATCCAAAATAAGAAAGAAACAAATAAAGAGAGGAACAAAGAATATGAGGTGAAGGAAAAAAGCAAGCCATCACTGCGATATTGTGTGTCAACAAAGAATTTCCAAGCATCAGCTCCAAGATACACCTAGCTCAAGAGATCAATGCTGCATTTACGATGCAAGAGGATATTGCAGATACAGAGAAAATTGCAGATTCAGTCACAAAATAAATAATTATGATGAAGGAAGATCAAATATTATGGAAAAGTTGGATTTTTTTATGTCAGAATTTCTGAAAATGAAGAAATGAAAAAACAACAAATACCAGAAAAACAGGAAAGAGGACGTGTGGAAAATCAGTATTACTCATATTAAAGAAGGAGAAAACACGCAAACCATCATAGTGATGAATGCGTAGGGTTTGGTTACAAGTAATTCAAAAAAAACAATAGAATACTAAGAAGAAAAACTAACCCCAAACTTTTTGTGCAAAGAAAATAGATATAATGGAATATAAGTGAAAAAACTTGGTATTACCCAAGAGATCTGGGAATGTGATCAAATAAAAGGAGGGTTCCAAACTTATAGATCAGATAGAAAAAATAGGAATCAAGGGGGAACCGCAATATATGGGAAAGACAAAAAACAAGGAAAAATATATGAGAAATATAGTAACTCAGAATGTGTACTAATAGCGGTAGAATTTGAATCTGAAAAATTAATGAATATATAGACCCCCTAATACTAAAGATTTTGACATAATAATAAAAAAATTGGATGATATATGTAGAAATCACAAGGACTGGACTATTCTCCTATCCGGAGACTTTAACTTTCCTTTCGTAGCCTGGAAAGAACGAATAGGAGATTGTGGTTGTATTTATACATATAAAAAAGAGAGTAATAGTAGTGCAGAAGATAAGAGGCAATTCGAAAAGCTATTAGATATGCTATTAGAATACAACATTCAACAAATAAATCACCTGCCAACAAGAAAGGAAAATACTTTAGACCTAGTATTTGTGAACGAGGTGAATTATGTTAAAGAAATAATAGTTTATAATGCGAGTATTTCAGACCATAATGTCATAGAATTAACAGTCCATCCAAAGCAAGTGAAAACAGAGATAAGCAAGAAATGAAAAGTGGGAAGGATATGGAAAATACAACCCCTTCTGCAGTAAAAACATTAAAATAAAAGGTCAGAAAATAAATGAAGAATTAACAAAGATTGGGATAACATTTTCGTAAGTAATGATATAAAGGTAAATACGGAAATATTATATAGAATATTAGAGAAAATAGTGGATAAATATATACCGAAGAAGAAAAGTAAACATCAGTCATGCATACCAAGAGACAGAAGGATCTTGTTCCAGAAAATCAGAAAGTGGAAATTAGGTCTTGCAAAAGAAAAAAATACATGGAAAGTGATAGAACTAAAAAGTAAGATAGAAAATGCAGAACAAAAGATTATACAATCAAAAGAAAATGAAAAACGGGACTTGGAAGAAAAAACCATAGTAAATATCAAGCAAAACCCCAAACTATTATACTCGTGTGAGAAAAAGATGAATAAAAGAAGAATAGAAATAGGCCATCTAAGAATTGAAGGGAGATTAACGAATGAAAAAAAGGAAATATGCAACATATTGGGAGAACGATAAAAGAGAGAATTC
>NC_087200.1:67928119-67934793 GCF_015104395.2 Macrobrachium nipponense
TCTAAGGGAACGTTTTTGCAAAGAACATCCGTGGCACTGCAGGCCTCACATATACCCCAAATTTAAAGATGAGGTGAAATTAAATTAACAAAATAAACAGAAGTTACAATAACATAGCCCACCAAAACTCACAGAAACAACTGATTTCAGATTTTCATTTATTGTGGCTCGAGTTACGTTGTAGTACACCAGAGCCCGGTTTGTAGTTTTCTTTGTTTTAAATAATAAGGATATTTCAGTCACGGAAATGGTAATTTATTGGAAAATTCTGAAACTTTTGGCGTTTTCAAGACTTTGAATGAAGTCATTATGAGCACAGATGTATGTAATTGATTGCAGTGCTTCTATAATGTTCTTTCACTACTGTCATCATTTTGGGCATTGCTGATCATGCTCCTAGAGAACAAACCCCCATTTGTGACCAAGAGTAAATAACGGATGTTTACCAACAGAAACGATCCAGAAACCACAGCAGGCTGGAACAGACATCAGAATAAATATTATCCACATACAAACAATTGGCAGACATTGGCATACTGTTCAGTAGGTTCTCATCTTACCAAATACCCTTGGGGTCTGACCTGATAAGTGACAAAATCATATTAGTGACAAAATGTAATCAACAACAAAGACCTACAGGTTAGACTTTCTCGTTTAAGAAATCTCACATCCAAAGAAATCTCTAATCCAAAAGTAATTCCATTTCATTTTCAGGCTCACTTAAACTTAAATTTACATGAGAAAATAAAAACCTGTCTATACAGGCAGGGTAGAAAAATAAAGTAATAGGAATCTGGTAAACTAAGGTCTTTTTCAGTTGAAGGGTTCTTGCAGTAAAAGAAAAAAAATACAGTGGGAATACTGGTAAGTTCTCATGGCCAATGAAGTATTCATGTTAGTTTTATTTTAACTTACAAATAATGTCTTATCATATTTGAAGGCAATGTATAATTTTATTGTTTGGACTGGATTCGATTTTAGACTTTAGGGCAATGGCCAAGCACTGGGAGCTATGAGGTCATTCAGTGCTGAACGGGAAATTGACTAAGAAAGTTTGAAAGGTGTAACAGGAGCAAAACTTAACAGTTGCACTGTGAAACTATTATTGGAGAGGGTGATAAGTCAGGTGGAAGAAAGAGAATATGAACGGAGGTACAGAAAAAAGAATGAAAGAGGTTGCTGCTGGGGCCCGAAGGGACGCTGCAACGAACCTCAAGTAATGCCTGAGGTACATACCGTGAGGTGCACTGACGACGCTAACCAACTACTTGGATAATCTTAATATGGTTCTTTTACCTCTAAAGTTAACGCTGAATTAATAATAGCATTATTATTTCCAAACCAAAGTCACCCAAAGAGACAAACGATATAAAAAGCAATTTGGATTATACGAAACAAAAATGAGAAATAAAAAATAACTATTTTAAATTAAAAATAACACCAACAAAAAAAAAATCACATCCAGTTCAACTCTGGCTGTTAATTTGCATTACAATGTAATGCTAATGAATGAAAAAAGAGGATTAAAAAACAAGACGCGCAAGCCTCTCGCATCTCATGTTAATCCGATCAAAACCTTGACTGCATTGGGGCTTCTGGGATTTTTTCCCATTATGTAAAGCATCGACTACAACACAAAAGCTCTAATGAATCCCTTTCGATGATCCTCGGAGATTACAGTCACATCATCGCTTCCCGTTGATTTCATAAAAGTTCATCGTTCGTCTGACTTGGTGATATCACCAACTCGTCAGCAATGTTGTCTGCAAAGCTGGATGGGTCCTAAATTTGCAAGCATTATGATCATATCCATTATACTCGTATTCACGAGGTCGAGAAGCACGCTCGCAAAATATATAATATATATATATATATAGATATATATATATATATATATATATATATTATATATATAGTATATATATATATATATATATATATATATTGTATATATATATTATATATATATATATAATTTTATATACTACCTATATCTATATCTATATATATATATATATATACATATATATGATCGTTAATTTGTTAATTTTCCAAACTGGGTCCTTGGTAAATATTGTCTAAAAAGTGTGGGTGGCCTGGCTCCATCACCAGAATGGTACCCTGCTATTGGCTGTCTCATTCCATCTCAAGGGATAACAACCAATCAGAGCGTTTGCCTCAGTGTTGGTTTAGAGTCAGCCTTGTGTGGTGTGTTATTAGAGGACATGAGACGTATTTTGCCGTATTTATCGGTGTTTGAGACCGAAATGTTACAATATATGCGATTCGCGTAATTCAAGAACACGTTAAGCCGTCATACAGAAAGAAAGAAAGCCCAGGCAGAGCAGCGTTTTGCAGCTTTGCAGTCGAATGTGTGTCATGTCTGCCGAGGTCACAATTCAAGAACGTTTTCGGGTGCAGGCACCAGCGTGTGAAATATTTTCTATTATAAACCGACGTTCCAGGTATGAATGCATAGTATACACGTTTTCCTGTGATTCAGTGATGCGTTTCAGCCATTGCATAAGAAGAATGACGGTCGCAGAGTATTACAAAATTGCCCAGTTTATCAAGACGATCATAATGGAGAAACGTTTGATGGTCTTTCGGTGAGTACCGGAGGCTAAGGCCTGTGATATATTTTGCATGCTTTCCATATTAGTTGAATTAAGCCTCAATATATGGCATCCTTCCTCCTACAATTCATGAATGTTCTAAAGTATTTTAGGCTAGAGTATGGAGATGAAAACCGATAAAGCAGCATTGCATAGTTCTAGGCCTAGGTGAATGTTAGCAAAACATGGGAATTTGATGAATAAAATACCAGGACATTTCAGGGACATGTAAAAAGTATGCTTTGAAAGTGAATTGCAAGAAATTATGTTGTTTTAGGGTTTTATGAACATAATGTTTTATATATTGTCCTAGGAGGAAGTTTATTACTATAGTCGCACGTAATCAGACAATGCGATCACCTTCAAATCATGACCTTATCTCACTGTATATAACTAAAAATTCATATACTATGCTTCTACGAATAAAAGATATAATTATTTCTTGCATGCGAATTACACTAGCACGTTAATATGCGAAATAGGGTTAAATAATATTATCAGTGCCTGCAGTCGGGGTGGGGTGATGGGAATGGAACAGACCGCAGTATTGGCTGGAAGGCAGGAATTTTCCGGTGATAGCCTACATAGCATGATAACAATGGTATTGTGGTTTTCTTTTCACAATACTCACCATATATATATATGTATATATATATATATATATATATATATATATATATATATATATATATATATATAATATTAACTACATCCTTAGTGTAGATGAATAGGTAAGTACATACTGTATAGAAAGCTAGCCTATAGACTACGTACATATATATTTATTTTTATTGTTAGGCATTAGAATGATACTTTGATAATAAAAGTTACAATAAAATTAAATTGACTTAAATTATATGATGTGTGCTTATAGAAGGCCAATTAAATGAATTTATTTGGTGAGTCAGTAGTATAGGCCTAGCGTCTTGGATCCAATCACTTGTTTTACCGGTAAACTATATTAAAGGTTATTTTTCAGTTTACGGACGTAGATATAACTTTGGCATCGTAATGCAGTTATTTTTAATGCGTCCAGTGAAATTGTACCTACGGGGGAAAAAAGTTTGAATAATAAGAAGCCTGAGCTAGTAAACTATTGAGATAAACCATTTTTATTGAAAACTCTCCGTTAGGTTGTGTTCGATTGGAGTAGACTGTTTGATAAGAGCCGGTACTTTGTGTCCCCATGTTCATATACTATCGGTACTAATGGGAATGTTTATGATTTATACAGGAAGGGGAGAGGGTTCTTTGTATATACATATAAACATGGGAATATGTTATAGAAGATATAGTTTACTATTTATCGCAATTAGCCAATGATATGGGAAACGTGGTGCAAATGCTCATGCTCCACACCTCCACCCGTGGTTGGACAGTGAAAATTAATGAAACCGACTATATTTTGTCAACACTCTGAAGGTGGTATCTGCCCTGGAAGCTTTACTAAATTTTATCTCAAAAGGAAACATTATTAGTCATTATTTTGTACAAATTATTATTTTGAACACCTTGAGTACGGCAAAGAAGTGTCTTATGTAATGAATATTGGTCGTTTCAAGCCAACATCATATATTATTTTCCTTTTTTTATTTACAACGGCTGTTATTTTCTCTTGTTCAACCAAGAGCATTTGAGGTATTGTTTTTAATCTGATCAGGAAGTTCAGACGTTCACTTTTTAATGTGTATTTTTTCATACTCCTGTTTAATTCCATGCGTCTGAGCATATCAAGAATAATAAAGTGAATTGTAATGAATACCTATATGTAAATAAGGGGTAAACTACGTTATATCTGGTCAGAAACCGCTGTCGCATTTGTTCAACCGCGATGGGTGCGAACTTCAGCCATATGGGGCTTCTTGGGTTTCCCTCCCTCCTCCCATCACTCTGCCGTCGTCCTCCTCTTCACTCTTCCCCTCACCTTCCCTCCCCTCCCCTCTCCCCCCTTGTCCCTCCCATTCCCCATTCCCCATCCCTTTTCTCTTCCCTTCCCCCCTCCCCTTAAACGGGGATTGTGCTGCCTGTAGACTTTGTGACTAGTGTGGTACATAAACTTCTGGGTTCGACCTGTGTCTGCCGGTGAAAAATCCCTGTAGCTCATTTTTCAAGTATAAATATATCCTAAATATACCAGAGAAAAAGCTTACATGGTATGCTGAAGTTACTACCCTCAGTGCGAGCACCCCGAAGGGTGTCGGTATAAGTAAAGGGGTGAAGTGGATTACTATTCACAGATCCTCTGCCACTTAGAAGATTCCCTCTTCAAAATCCCTCTGCGGTGGGAGCCGTTCCAAGCATCCCCCGCCTCATCCTCCACTCGCTACTACTACTAATACCCACGCGCTACCTCATTCCTGTATTAGCGGTCTTTGTGTGTGCTGCACGTCTTTTCGCTCCAGGAGTTTTGCCCAGTTCTTTCCATTTGTTCATCATGGCTTCGTCAGATGTTACTTCTTCACCTAAGTTGAGTTCCCCAATTTATGTGTTTTTGATTTTATGATGGAATTTTTCCCCATAATTTGCCTTCGGCCCTTCAGAATAGTATTGGAGGTGCCATCGGCTGAGCTGCCATTTTGGGAGCGTCATTGGAACACGTGCAAATTTTCAGCACACGAGACCTACGAAATATTACAATTATATGTTAGGCATATGTACTTTTTCTAAATTGATGCGTTACGTCAGTACCATATATGTTTTACAATACCAATCCGTACTGCCCTTGGCTTTTGTTGGGGGTACAGAGCAGTGTGTTAGTTTACGTCGTAAATAAAAGGCCCCCCCCAGTGGTTCAGGGGCGGGTTAGTGCATATCTCTGCATGATTTATAACGGTGCATAATATCATTTTTGTTGTATTTATCATATTCAGGAAGAGAGAGGGTGGGGCCGTTCCCCCTCTCTCTCTCGTTCTCCTTCCCTCCTGAATTAGGAGGATATGTATGAGTAGTATGATTTCGATATGCTTAGATTTTGTACATGATTGATTTAATGAGGTTGGAGGGGTTGCATCGTCTCCTCACCTAGTTAAACCTAGCCTAGGCTAGCCTAGGAAGGTAGGCTAGGGGTCCCTTACCTAGTATCCTTAAACACACCTAACATCCCCTGTGGTGCTATTAGGCTAGCAGGGAGAACGTTATAAGATAATAGTTCTCAACCGGTGTGATCTTGGATCTACCTCACTGCTGCCTAAATCGAACAAATCGGTTTAGCAGTTTTGCCTGAGGTACCTGCCCGGCCGGTCTAAACAGAAGAATTTCGGTTTAGTAGGTTTGGTCGAGGTCTACTGTCCACTTCAGTCTGGCAGGGTTGGTCATTTGGCCTACCCTGCCCAGTTTGTTGTGCTCTCGGTTCTTAGCCAGATTCATACGGGTGCTTCCTTCACTCCTTTCTTAGCCTAATATCCTTGCAATCCCTCCATTAGACCTCGCTATGAATATAGTATATTGTAACATTTATATTGTGTATGTTATGAAATGCCGGTCTGGTACGTCTGGCTACCCGGCATAGCCTCCTGATCGAGAGCGACCACCACCTAACCACGACCGGCCATGAGCCAGTCGGCCTTCTCCCTACAAAGGGTAGGCCATGTTACCTGGTATAGGTCCATCTGTGATCATTATTGGACTGTTTACGTCTTTCTGTGCTGTTTGTTGCTAGAGAGTTTCAAATCATTCATTTATTAATTTCATTATGATGTTATGCACTTCATCAATATAGCTTAGTAGAAACATACGAGTACATTTGTTAATATTATTACTAATGTTGTAAGTGCCATTTTCATTAATAGTCTACTACACACATTACGTATATCTATTTAACTATTATAATACTAAAACTCTGTCATGGTTTTGTGTTTTGAATGCACACTGGGAATCACAGAGGTTTCTGGGAGTTCCGAAGGCATTTGGGAATTCCGGAAGTTTCTTGGGCTTCCATCGCCTTCCCCTTCCCTTCCCCCACCCCCCTCCCTCCCATTCCCTACAGGGTGAGTTAAGGTACAGTGTGCGTGCATTTAGGTTTAGATGGATGTGTTTTACGTTTTGTGCATGTTGTGGGGA
>NC_087200.1:67935293-67945293 GCF_015104395.2 Macrobrachium nipponense
CTAAGAGAGGTACAGTGTGCCAGCAGAGGTTTGGCTGTTCAACAGCTTGAGCATTAACGATTCTAAAATTGTCAAATCATGGCTGTTGGAAGCTCTCCCTAAAACTGAAAAGTCCTTATTTTCAGTAGAGGTTTTACATAATCGTATAATGTAAGTTTTGTAATGCAATTATAATTTTGGTAATATGATTAATTCACCTCAGAAACTGTGTATAATGTTGTGAAATGTATATTTTTGTGTTCAGATTCCCAAATTTAAAGATAACATGTTTAAGTAGTATAACATTTCATTTTGAAACGTACGTAAAACAGAGAGAAAGAGTAGGAGCTTATAAGCCTCTAGAGAAGGTTGTTATTCACATCTTGAGAATGCATTAGCCAGCTAGTTTTTTATCATTCCAAGCGGTCCTGTGATGAAACAAGGCCCCTATTCATCGACATAAGTAAATGCAGCCAAAGAGGCCCATGCTCGATATTCCTACAGAGATGACCTAATATGTTTTCGTCTCGGACTTATACACTCAATGACATCCATTCACCCGGATACGCATATTCACACATATAAAACTATCCATTTGCTTTTGAGATGTAGCGGCTTGTGTTAGACAGTGTAGCATCACTCTCAAATCCCTCTCTCTCTCAAATCTCTTCTCTCTCTCGTTCGCTCACTCGCGAGACTGTTTTATTAACGTAACGTAACTCACATTTATATATGAGCTGGTCACTCAATAATTGTCTTAATGTATGTGTAGTTTGTGGAATCTGAGTATAGTGTTATTATTATTAGTTTTGTGAAGGCGCCCACGAAAGTGTTGAAGATGTTGAAGATTGTGACATGCCTTTCTTTTTGAGTGAGAAGTTGCAACTGCGTATAAAGGTATTTTACAAATGTTTTGAAGTGCACTTCGAGGTTTTATTTTACAGTGTTCAGATAAAATTATTATCTTCATGCATTTTTCTTTTGCTTTGTTCTTTTGACATGTCCATTTTATATGCTTAATGTTTGTACTGTCAATGCTTTACTTGTTTTCATATTATGCATTATATTTTTACACTTTCTTTATTTTGTTTAATTAGTTTGAATGATTTTTCTTGTTGTGTTATTGTTTGGATCAAACACTTGTGAATTAATTTGCATTTAATTAGATTTCGTTTCAAATTTAATTATTGCTTCATAATTTAATTAATTTTCTTGATAAACTTTGATTTAATTTTGTTTAATAATTAATTCAAGAATTAATTAAACTTTTGTTTTCAAGTAATAACAATTTGCCCTGAGAGTGTGAATTTCACTTATAGATTTTGAAAGTAGAAATAAATTTTTGTATTTAAAATTTATATGAGCATTTTATTATACCACCAGTATTATATTTCATTTTGGTTAATTAGAAATTTAGAGTGGTAATTGAGCTGTTTCCCTCAAATGAAATCCATAAACCAGGGAAAATACTTAGATTTGAAATTTATGAAGGGAGTGTGCCCTTTAATTAAGATTACCTCACATCTATTTTAATGAACTTAGACTGATTGTTTTCTTGACTGTTCAGTTCTATAAGGGATCAATATTACCTTTAGAGTATTCAGTTGTTTAGTATTTGTGAAGAAGGGTCAGGTGTCTGGCTGTAGTGCGGTAAGCAATAACCAAGTACTTGATCAAACTGTGGCCTAAGTACAAAAGGTGTCCGAGGCCCAGAAATAAAAGGGCCTCGTGCGCTAACAAGTACAAATGGTAAGTGTAGTAACCAGATACTTGACAATTTGGGTTAACAAATATTAATGGTGTCCAGACCCAGATCTGGGGCTACTTCCCCCAAGTATTAATGGTGTCCAGACCAGTTACTCTTTTGCCACTTCGTCATAATATTCTAAAGTGATTTCTTAGAAAACTCTGGGTTTGTAATTTTGCTGCCTGTCCTATAGCTTACTCCTCGATGAGAATCTATGCTTACCTTCAGAAGCTTCCTGGTGGATCCAATAGAAGTTCCTTTAATTACATTTAGGACACACATCCGGAAGACATATAAGGTCATAAACGATCTTTGAACTTAAATAATGACCGAATGGTAACAGGATTAATAGATATCAACTGATCCTTAATACCTCCAAACTTATTTTGAATGCTGTGAAAAGGTTTTTGTAAAAGTATCATCAAATAAAGACGGGAACTTAGCATAAGAATTCAGTTTACGATCATTATAATTTGTAATTTTGAGGGAGAAGTAATTGTCTAGAAGCAAGCGAAGTGTCTTAAAGACCAGTCCAGACGGGAGGGATAAAATAACGATCTCATCTTGGAATAAAAACCAATCAGAATTATTAGCGTTAGAGCCTTGTGGAGGATAGTAAAAACAGAATAAATTTTAAAGGTAAAATAACAGAAACTATAAAAATTTGAACCTAAGCCCGTAAACGTTCTTTTCCTAAAAATCATGGCGTTAAAAATATTATTTTGTCTTGAAACAATGATGTCCTTTTTTTTTTTTTTTTTTTTTTTTTTTTTTTTTTTTTTTTTTTTTTTTTTTTTTTTTTTTTTTAGACGTCCCTGTTTTAAGGCTGAACTATATATGTAGAGTATACTGGCCACTTTTGTACCAGATACATATGCAACTGTAATAGCCTTAATTCCCTCTTAACTTCTTGATTTTTTTTTTTTTAAGAAATTGTGATGTCTGGTACCGGGAAACGAAGCCAGCTACCATAATCACAAAGAGGTCAAGTTCCCGACTTGACCACGAGAAGGATAAAAGTCTACTCCCTCTCATACATACATATACCTGTCTTTTTCGGATATACTTATTTGAGTTGGAATAAACCCATCCCCACCATCGTAGCCAAGTGGGTAATCATTTTAATTGTTTTTCAGGAAAAAATATGTGTAGGATCAACAGGTCAATTTTTTACCACATACATATGCATCTTCATATCACTCCATCCCAGAAAGGATTTATCAGCTTTCTCAGGTCATTGCTTCGGACTCTGAATCTATGTGCGCATTCTAAAAAAGTCACAGCACAACACATCACGTTGGTATATTAAATATATTATTAATTATAGCCCTCTTTCATCTAACACACACACACACACACACACACACACACATATATATATATATATATATATATATATATATATATAATATATATATATATATATATATATATATATATATATATATATATATATATATATATATATATATATATAGATAGATAGATAGATAGATAGATAGATAGATAGATAGATAGATAGATAGACAGATAGAGACATAGATAGGTAGATAGATAAATAGATAAGCTATATATAGTAAACTGGGAAGAAAGTCATGTAGACACTTTCAAGTTAAGTGATTGTGACGTATTTTGTTTCAGATAAAGGAGCGTCTTCCTAACAGTCTTAATATTACTAAAGACTATGACGTTAATAATAGCAGTGCTATATCAATCTTTTGCCATGAAGGAAGGGTGACATTATTTCGTGTAATGAATTGCATGAAATTGTATGTGAAAAAGAAACAAATGTATACAACTACTCAAGACAATTTAACGTAAAAAGGTATAAACAATCATTATCTAACAAGTTAATAATTATAGAACAAAGGTTTATGTACGATCTTGAAAATATCAGCAGTAAAGACGCTAATACGGTGGGGCCCATAGACACCTTCCAAGACAAATTGACATCCTAAGACAACCACCATGAAGAGAACACATTGAAAATGGATGTCATATTCCAGTTTCAAATCAAGGAACATTGGAATGATAAAGAAAAAAGTGAATCATCGTATTATTTTTGTCAATACTCAACGACTCGTGCTTTCGTTAATAATACTTAGACGAATGACACATGAAAGAAATGGAGTTGGACTATCAGCATGAAGATACCTATGATCCATTGACAATATCCGTCTTATCTTTGTAAGCAAATACTACCAACATTTTGCCGAGTTTCCTTTACATGAATAACTTCATCACTGATTAAGGCATGGTTTCGCGTAAGCGCAATAATCGCCTCGCGACCAATGAGAATTCATAGTTCCTCCCTTCCGAAATGGTTATCTTTTTGTATAATACCGCCACCAACATCCTTTTCTCCAGATTCTTCCCACCCATCTGGCGAATGCCCATTAATCGAAATGAATACCTGAACTATGACCTAGGAATCCATTTGCCGGAAATATGCAACATGAACTCTAAGGGATTATCCCTCGTATTCCTAACCTTTCTGTATTGCACAGAAATTAAATATTGCTGTACAAACGCTACTGGTTTATTTTTCTCTATCATAGTATGAACATTGGACCCTTATTTTTCAATGTAAACATAGAAGAGAAAAGGAACATATTGTGAAGATTCTCCGATACACCAACCCTGTTTACAGGACATTTTATTATTAATATTAGTAGTAGTAGTAATAATAATAAGTAATAGTAGTAGTGACAATAGGTTTAAAGTAACATTTGGACAATACTAAAAATTCAACTACTCTTTCTAATTAAAGTTTCACTGATGATGTCAATTTCTTAATGACGATAGGCAGACTCCCTACTTTTTTACTTTATCCTTCTCCCAATCTGAGTAATGGCATCTGTCTCTTTTATATGGAGTTTTGTCACCAGAGAATAAAAGGATCAACGTTCACCTCAATCAAGATATCGCCATCTATGTAATGGTAAACCACCGTGGATCCTCGAAATTTTCAATTTCTAAAATGAGGTTTTCAGTGGTTGCAATAGTTCACTTTTTTTTTCTTTTGTCTTCTAGGGGTTTACGCTACCTTTCCGAGTTTATTTTTGACTCTAAATTTAAATCTAAAAATTTGTTTTTCAAAGAAAACTGTTTTCGATTATCTTATATAATAGGCATTCAACATATTGAAGCCTGCGTATATATATATATATATATATATATATATATATATATATATATATATATATATATATATATATATATATATATATATATATATATATATATATATATATATATATATGTGTGTGTGTGTGTGTGTTTGTATAATATATATATATATATATATATATATATATATATATATATATATATATATATATATATATATATATATATATATATATATATAATATAATATATATATATATATATTATATATATATATATATATATATATATATATATATATATATATATCTATATATATATATATATATGGTGTGGGTGTGTGTGTATAATATATATATATATATATATATATATATATATATATATATATATATATATATATATATATATATATATATATATATATATATATATATATATATATATATAATATATATATATATATATATATATATATATATATATATATATAATATATATATATATATATATATACATCGAGCTACAAGTGTCCTTTAATATCTAATTCGCTATACCTCGGAATTAATAAATTTTCATATATGTTTAACCAAAGGGGAATTTTTTTGTCGATAAGAGATTTGTCGGCTCACAGACGCGAACCCGTGAGCCGACAAATCTGTTTTCGACACAAAAATTCCCCTTTGGTTAAACATATATGAAAATATATTAATTCCTAGGTAGAGCGAATTAGATGTTAAAGGACATTTGTAGCTCGATGAATGTATATGAATCACGGTAATGTGATATGACTTATATAATATACATATATATTGTTGCATGTACCACTTAATGAAGCTTGTATTTTTCGACTTCATTAAATTTTCTCCAACCAAAAGATATATGTAAATCAAGACAAAGCAAAATATGTGGGTTGCTTTACATACTGAAAATCCTGTTGTTTTCCCCAGAGATGTCTTTTTAACTTCAGACAAAAGCAGCACAAAAAGAGTGCCAAGGAAAATCAGAGTAACTCGTCTTGCTGTCAAATAAATCATAGATATTCCCAGACACCTCGCCTTTGACCCCTTAATGTCATCATAAATCAGATTAAATGTCAGAATAAGCCCAGCTTAGCCTTGATTCCCTGAATGTCCTGTTCGTATCCTTGAAAGTTTCTTCCAAGACAGTGTGAATACAATAGAGCGAAACTCCGAGAAAATCACCAGAGGATTCTCAGATTAAGATTAACCGTGGCATTCCCTTTGAGAACACCATAAAAAAGTCCTTCAAAATGATCCCAGCAATGCCTGTCCCTTAATTCTATTGTTTAATTTCCTATCCAATTCTGTATAATCTCCTTTAACAACCTGCAGCTGTCGTTAAAGCATTACGCCACCCAAGCTAGCTGGCCACCTGCAAATGCCCACTTGCATTTGGTTATAACACTCATGGGAAAAAAGGGCAAGCCTTAATATTCACAACTCTCCCTCCGCAATTGTGTCAATTTCTCCAGGGGGACTATTCCTTAATAAACACCTCTGCTTCAGCAGCTGACCCATCTCGACCCTGCCACGCGCCATTGAACTTTTGGCCAGGACCTAATCTTTTCACACCTACTAACTCCACCCACTCCCAACCTCTCTTGCTCTTCTGTGGTGCCCCTTCCATTGTTGTTTCTTTGAGACACTTGTTTCTGTCGAAATATTGTTCACTTCCAGCATTCCCTGGGGTATTCAAAAGATCCTCACTTGACGAAGAAACAATGGAGACCACTAATCAAAAACATCTAAGATGGCAGCTGTAGACAGTTATGTACGAGCTCAAGATCGCCCTATAAATAAGTATAGTAGGTTCCTACAGGCCAGTACAGTTGGAAGCAGAGTATAGTGGGTTCCTACAGACGATTACTGTAGGAAGCCTTTACAAGAGAAAGCCGTACATTCGGAAGAACGCTCTAGTCACGATAGACCTACGCCCATAGCTATCACTTGGACTCAGCTGTCCACCCTTGGAGTTGCTAGAGACTCATCCAGCCCTGTGTCTTGCCTTACCCTAGACGCCTAAGAAACCTTCCCAAATGGACTCTTACTCCAGACGAATCCCAAACTCACCACCTAACACCTCCTAACTTCAGCCTTGTTCGATCGGCCTATCCAGTCGCACCCTACTAACTCTCTTCATTGGTAGCAAGAAGATACCAGACTCCTCTGCCATCATCCCCATTGTAGGCGGGCCAATTCATGCTTAAAAAGGGGCCAACCCAAAAATAAATATTATAAAGCTGGAAATAATGTTAAAGTATTCTTTAATACTTACATTTTATCAGAAAAAAACCCACCAGCTAAGTCCTTCAGCATTTTTCAGTGTGCTCCTAATATCACCCCCATAAAACTGAATTCATATGAGATACAGGGTGAATGTAATCTGTTAAAATCCTAGTTATAAAGGATAATGAAACTCCTTAATAGGTGGGTATGCCTTTGGTACACCAACAAAACTATGGAAAAGCATTACATAAAATTATTGTCAATAGTTTTCCATCTCAGGGTTAATAAACGGGAGCAAATAAATTGATCATCTTTTGTAAAGATACCAAGCTCAAGTTCCAATCACCTGTACGGGCTGCCAGAATATGTTGCCTTATTACTTTGACATACTGCATGTATTGCAACCATAATCTTGCTGTTCGTGATTTTTGTGACAGATGACTGATTAATCCTTCCTTATAGATTTCTAGCTTATCAAAGACACTGTTGTCAAAAGTTGCTTCTTCTTCAACATTTCTTTGCTCAACTTGTTGATTCCATCTTCGTGCACATAATTATCATCACCATCTGGCATTAACATTTGTTGTAACTTTATTGTGAGAGCACTTTCAACTAAAATGTGTGCACGCACTGCTCTTGATATGGATTTACTTTCAAGAATCTGTCTAATGGTATTTTCCCCATAGACTGTTTGCAGCACAGTTTCAGTGCCAGAGCTATCCATCAAGGAGCCAATGCTGCCAACAAAAGATATCAATGTGTGGAAACCTCCTAAATGTATCACAATATTCAAGGACTTCTCTATTGCAATTTCAGTTGCCTTAAGCTACAATGGCTGATCAAATGCTATAGATGGTGTTGTAACATTGAGTGTTTTACACTGATCAATCACAAAAAGCAGAGTAGAGTAGATGCATGTGTAGTTTGTTGGATTCAAGTTAATAATGGGCAGCAATGCTATTGTTGTCTTTTCTTGATTCCCTTCTTGAATCCGGTTTTGCATATAACCAAATCAGTTAGGTCTAGGGTTATCTTTTGTTGAATTTAAACTTGCAGCATGCCACAAAATTTCTGCATTTGGGGTATATGCTGTCATATTTTCTGCTCTGTGGGAAATCATATGCAGTAATATGGACATCACTTGCCTTGAGTATTAATTCCTTTACCCTCAGTAACTTATCAGGCCTTTTAATTCGTATCTCCTTGGTTACACTCTGACTACTCCCGAGAGTTGAAGAAATTATGCCCATGCCATGAGAGCTTCCTCGGCCATCTAAAGTAGCAATATTGTGGTCAACGTTGTCTGCGATGAATTATGTGAAGTAGTTTTCTGTTGACGTTTGCTTAATGATATCATTCAACGATTGTGAGGTAAGAGAAGCTTGCTTGAAACGAGTGACTTCACAATAGGAAACAGAAAATCCTAACTTGAACAATTCATCATTGATCCACTATGATCCATAAATGTTATCTACCTCAACACCCAGGGTAAATAATTATTATTATCATGGGAGAAGCTAACTTGACAATACATTGTCTTATACATTCTTGCTGAAGTGTGGACTTGGTAAAGCTAGCCATAAAAATTTTAAGGCTATCAGGAATCCATGGACTAGTTATTTCTTCTGTAGTTGGATATGATGATGAGTCATACTGTTTTTCCCGAATTTCTGTTCTGATTAAGTTTGCAGCAGCTTCAATTATATATTTGTGTTTCTCTTCCAGGTTGTTCAGAAAAGGACATGTGGCTACCATAATGGTCTTTCCATAGTTTTTTTAGAATCATAGGCTTCATCATTATCTGAAAATTCTATAACCGGTTCTATGATATCGAGCTTCTGCAGCAATAAAATCAATGCAATCAAGTGGTCTGTCCTGCACTTCTAAAGCCCATTCATCATGCTCGTCAGTTTAAAGTCTAAAGTTGAATTGTCGAAGCAAGATGCCAATCCCGTCTCGATGGATTCTTTATATCCATCTTGCAGGTTGAATTACATGAAAAACAATTAATTTTCCAGTCAAACCAACTTGTTGATCTCCTTGTCTTTCTGAGTCTTTTCTGATTCTGTTGAAATTCTACGTTTATTGTTGAACCATTTCCTACAGTCTTCGTGAACCAAAACATCAAGCCCTTCATTTTTACTGGTGAGCAGTTGCTGGTAGATTGTCTCTTCATTTCTCTGTTGGTTATATTCAATAAGGCTAAGTAGTCCTTTTTCTTTTACTTGAACAAAAGGAACAAATGACTTCTTACAAATTATGCACGACATCATACCTGGAAAAAAAGGTATCTATAACATTTGTATGGATAATGCCGAAAATAATCTGTATGATGCTCTAACCAAAAGTTGGTTTACTGAATTTACATTGGTCGGTCATATTTTAGGCAAACAACTCCATCTCACAATTCTGGGAAATATATATATATATATATATATATATATATATAGATATATATATATGCTGAATAACATCCAAAGCTTCAAGATGGAAATTGCTGTCCTCATAAGAGACATTTCAAAATTCGACATTGTCATTCCCTAGTTTAATATATGATTACCCAAGGCCTTGGCAGTTTCAATAAGATATCATTATATAGGAGTAATATAAGATTAACTCTATACTATCACATACCGCAAAAAGACCATCTAATCCTTAAAAAATAAGATATTTATGTTATATTATTATATTTTTTGGACTCCCTACAAGAAAAATATTAGACCCATAAATTGCAAAATCTAATAGAATTTTTAATCTATTGGTCTAAAAAGTCCTTTAATTGAAAATGAATTTAGTTATATCTAAAAAATAAGCAATGCTGAAGTTACATTCAATCAAAATCTTTGCATTTCGAGCAGCTTTTTACGTATAAAGATTTTAACTTCAGGATCAAAGT
>NC_087200.1:67955293-67963235 GCF_015104395.2 Macrobrachium nipponense
TTTTTATACATTCAACTTCCCTGCCACGCTATATACTTAGCTGATTAGCACCCATTGGTGGTGGGTAAGAGACAGCTAACTACTGAAAATAGACAGGTAAACAACATATGTTGTAGGTATTTATAAACCTTGGTTCCTACCTTATTAGGCTGAAGACTTCGCGGCTACTGCCTTGTAGTCTGCTTAGCCTCAAGAGCCTCAGCGAGATAATGATCTATGGCTAAGAGTTCTTGTGGGTCTGCCAATGGGTCTTATCCACTTACTCGGCAGAGCCTAAAGCCTTTGTCATTGGGTGCTATTCCACTTACATGACAATACACCTTGTTCAAGGAGCACAAAACCGATCCCGATCACCTGATCCTAACATCCCATGTTAGTTCTAAGATTGTAAGGAGTCATCCCCGAACTCCTCACAAACAACCAAAAACTCGAAACATATTACACTTTCATTACCAAATATACAAAAAAAGTTTTTGTACTGCCCCTACTAGTCATACATACCCTTGAATCGCCTACCAGCAATGACACTCTGCTCCCGTGCGACAGTAGTGAGCTTGCTGCTAGAAAACCAAGCACATATCTGACAAGAGGGTTATGTACGATAAAACACAAAATTAAGGATCAGTCTTTGCTCCAAGACCCAGTACTGTATCCTGCTGATACAAAAGGACCTAGCGAGAAGCACTTCTCATAGGTCACTCTCACGTCCTTCAGATAATGAGATGCAAAACACTGAATTGCACCTCCAATAGTAGTCTCGATGATATTCTTCAGAGACATATTCTTCTGGAACGGCCAAAGACGTTGCTACTGCTCTTACTTCATGCGTCTTGACTTTTAGAAGACCGAAGATTCCTCCGAGCAGTTCTTGTGAGCGTCCGTAATAAACGCTTCTCACAAGAAAGCCAAGGCGTTCTTGGACATGAGTCGTTTGGGGTTCTTCACTGCACACCAAAGACCTTGTGACAAGCTCCCATCTGTCTCTTCCTCTCTAAATAGAATTTAAGAGCTCTCACTGGACAGAGAGATCTCTCTATCTCTCTGCCTACCAGGTTAGACAGGCCTTTTACCTCAAAACTTCTGGGCCAAGGTTTTGATGGGTTTTCATTCTTTGCCAGAAACATTGTCTGGAAAGAACAGATGGCAGCATCTCCTTTGAACCCCACCGTGGAATCCAGAGCGTGTAATCGCTCGTCCTCTTGGCTGTAGCGAGAGCCACTAGGAACAAGCATTTCCTAGTAACGTCTCGGAAGGACGCCAGATGTAAAGGTTCGAATTTGTCCGTGAAAGGAATTTCAGGCCCACCCGTCTAGATTCCAACTAGGTGTTCTAAGGAGTAGCTGCTTTCGACGTCTCAAAAGATCTAATTAGATCGTGTAGATCTTTGTCGTTAGCAATGTCTAGGCCTCGATTCCTGAAAACCGAAGACAGCATGCTTCGGTATCCTTTTATTGTCGAGGGACAGATAGGTGTGACTCCTTTCTCAGAAGAGGAGGTAAATCGGCAATATTCACTATAGAGGTACTGGAGGAGGACAGCTCTGAACCTTACACCACCTCCTAAAGACTTCCCACTTCGACTGGTATACTCTTCTCGTCGAAGCTCTGCGGGCTCTAGCGATAGAGCCCGCAGCCTCGCGAGAAAAGCCTCTCGCTCGGACAAGTCTTTCGATAGTCGAAAGGCAGTCAGAAGCGAGACCTGGGAGGTTGTGATGAAACCTCTCGAAGTGGGGTTGTCTGAGTCAGATCGTGTCTGTTGGAAGCGATCTGGGGAAGTCCACTATCCACTCCAGTACCTCCGTGAACCATTCCTGTGCTGGCCAAAATGGGTCTATGAGTATCAACTTTCGTGCTCTTCGAAGCTAACAAACTCCTGAGCACTTCCCCCAGAGATTTTGAAGGGGGGACGGGGGAAAGGCGTAAGCGTCCACAAACCCCGACCAATCCATGAGAAACGCGTCTATTGTGAAGGCTCTCGGATCCTCTACTAGAGAGCAAAAGTTCTCTATTCTTTTGGAGAGGAACGTCGCAACAGGTCTATGTGAGGTCTCCCCCACAGGGACCAAGACTTCGAACACACTTCTTCGTGAATAAGAGTCCATTCTGTGGGAAGGACCTGGTTTCTCCTGCTCAGTCTGTCCGCTCTCACATTTTTGATCCCTTGAACAAACCTTGTGAGGAGAGTTATGCCTCTTTCTTCCGTCCAGGTTAACAGGTGTTTTGTCAACTGATAGAGGGAGAACGAGCGTGCCTCCTTGCTTTCTTATGTAAGCCAGAGCCGTGGTTGTTGTCTGAGTTGATCTGTATTACCCCGTCTCTGACTATCTTTTCGAAGGACTTTAAGGCTAGGTGTATGGCCACAAGTTCCTTGCAATTGATGTGCCAGGACCACCTGTTCCTTTGTCCAGGTGCCTGACACCTCCTTGCTCCCAGCTTCGTCGCTCCCCATCCCGACTCCGAAGCGTCGGTAAACAACACTTGGTCTGGGATCTGCAGAGCAAGCGATAAGCCTTCGTTTTTCTTTTGAAGCTGAGGGATCCACCACCTCAGATGATCTTTTACTTCTTGTGGAAGTTGGAAGATGTCCGAGAGTTGACCCGTCTTCCAGTTCCCACACCTCTTTCGAGGAAAAACTGAAGAGGGCGAAAGGTGAAGTCTCCCTAGCGAGAAGAACTTCTCAATGAGGACAGGGTCCCTAAAGGCCTCAGGTAATCCCCTCGCTGAGCTGTCCTTTCTTTCTAAGAAGCTCGAGATTCTCGACAAACCTCGAGCGATTCTTTCTCTCGCGAAGGATATACCCGAAAACCCCCCGAGAATCCATCTGAATCCCCAGATAGACCAGTTCTGGCTGGGGATCAGTTGTGACTTCTCGAGGTTGACGAGCAACCCTAGCGAATCTATCATGTTCCTTGTTACTTCCAAGTCCTCCAAGCACTGACTCCTCGACTTGGCCCTGATTAGCCAGTCGTCCAAGTAGAGGGAGATGTTTATCCCTTCTAGGTGAAGCCACTCGTTGCTACATTCGCCATGAGGGTTGGTGAATACTTGTGGGGCTGTAGACAGACCGAAGCACAGAGCCCTGAATTGAAAGATCTTGTCTCCTATCACAAAGCGAAGAAATTTCTTTGACTGATGGTGAATGGGAACGTGGAAATAGGCGTCTTGTAGGTCCAGAGAGACCATCCAATCTCCTGGGGCGAAGCGCCGACATGACAGAGGCGGACGTTTCCATACGAAACTTCTTTTTCTGTACGAAGCGATTCAGAGCGCTTACGTCCAGAACTGGCCCCTCACCCCCCCACCCCCCCGATGCCTTTGGTACTAGAAAAAGGCGATTGTAAAATCCCGGGGAGTGTGGATCTTGTACCAGTTCGATGGCCTCTTTTTCCCACATTTGCTCCACCATCTGAAGGAGAGAGTCTTCGCATTAACGGGTCTCTGTACCTCGCTGACAGTTCCCGAGGCGTAGATGTTAGGGGCGGTTTGTCGTCGAAGGGGATTACATATCCCTTCTTCAGGACCGACACTGACCAAGGGTCGGCCTCCCCTTTGTTCCCATACTCCTGCAAAGTTCAGGAGTCTGGCGCCCACGTGGTGCTTGGAGGAGCAACAAGTCACTTAGATTTTTTTGAATGGTCTAAATGAAAGACCTTCCTCTCTTTCAGAGCTCTTCTTTCTGGCAGGGGGACGAGCCGTTTGCACCTCCACGAAGGGCCTGCTGAGTAGGGACGAGGTTCCTTCTTAACCGTCGCCCACTACCGGTCGTTCCTTTCTTGGACGTTTGAGTAAGTAGGTTCTTGTGTCGCCATTCTCAGTTAGTGAGCGAGATATAAATCCTTGACTAACTGAGAAGGAAACAGATGATCTGATGATAGCGGGGGCGAACAGTAGGCAGAGGGTTCCTCTGGCTCGGAGAAAAACCCCCAAAAACCCTTTTTCGATAAAAAAGGGAACCATAACCCTATCTCTTTTTTCTTCAGGAGAGACCCAGCACCGAAAAGTGAAGCCACTTCACCTGAACCGTCCTGTACTGCCTTGTCCATGCAGGACAGAACGCTATTGGAGAATTTCTGGGTTCTTCAGAAACAAAATTCCGGATCCGTAGATTTGTTGGCCAGAACTCCGAGCGACCATCCAGAAAATTGAACACCTCTAAAGTGCAAAAAGTCCCTTTAGAAAGTGGTTCAAACTCTGAAGTGCTCCACGGTCGCTCTGACCGATCCTAAGGAGTGACGTCTAGAGGCCTCCACTAAACTGGCAAAGTCGCATCTGCAGAGGGCGGGTAAAGAAAGACCCATAGTCTCTCCTGTCCCATACCAAATACCTCTCTTCCCGTGCAATCTGGAAGGAGGCATGCAGAATACCGTCTTTCCTAACTCCTTCTTCTTGTCCATCCAAGAATCTAAAGAATGGAGTGCCTTCTTCATTGATATCGCAGGCTTCATTTTCAAGAATGCCGACGATTTAGCCGTAGCTGAGCTCGAAAAAGCGAACGAGGAGAAGGAGGAGCTGCAGGATAAGGAAGAATTCTCCAAACTCTTGTAGTAGTAAAGAGGCCAAGACTTTTGTAACTCGAAAGTCCCTCATTAGCAGGAGGATCGTCGTCAGACAACTCGTCTAAAACCCTCGATCCGACGAAGGAGAACGTTCTCGTTTTGAGGAAGAGTCCTTTCAAGACCTCCTATGTTTCTGAAGAGGAGAGCGGTCCCATTTGGCGAAGAGTCATAACCTCCAGGAACGAGTCCCCAGACTCTTGACTCCTGGCTCTTGACTCTTGCCTCCTGACTCCTGCCTCCTGGCTCCTGACCTCCTGCCCTCCTGACTCCTGACTCCTGCCTCCTGACTCCGGACTCCATGCCATCCTGACTCCGGACTCCGGACTCCTGGCTCCTGCCTCTTGACTCCTGCCTCCTGGCTCCTGGCTCCTGCCTCTTGACTCCTGCCTCTTGCTCCTGGCTCTTGCCTCCTGGCTCTTGCCTCCTGGCTCCTGCCTCCTGGCTCTAGCCTCCTGGCTCTTGCCTCTTGCCTGGATGCCTCCACACTCTTGGCTCTTGGCTCCTGCCTCCTGGTTGACTCCTCACTCCTGGCTCTTGGCCCTCCTCCTGCCTCCTGGTGACTCCTCACTCCTGGCCGGTGCCAGACTGTGATTGTTTCATCAGGTTTCGTACAGGAAACCTCACCTCGTGTAGGAGTATCGATCCTGGAGGTAGATACCTCGTACGTCTGGAGGGATCTTTTAATAGGAAGGGAAGTGTCTTTTCCTTCTAGGGAGGCTCCTTTGGACAGGGACTCCTACAAATGACGAAATCTGTTCCTGCATCGCCCATCATGAACCTCTTTGTAGCCTCCTCTTTATCCTCTTCGGGAGGTAGGGGAAGAGGAGGGGAGAGGGTCCATAGCCTCCACTCCTGCCTCCTTCTCACTCTGGTTGGAAGAATGGCTCTTCTCGCCTTCTTAACTCCCGATGGAGACTCCTCAGGGAAGTTTTCAGGGCTCGAGTCAATAGTCGGCGCCCTCCAACCCCTCTTGAGAGGCCGAGATCGATCGGAAATCTCTCCAATCACGTCTCGGTGATGAAGATCCGACGACGGAGAAACACTCACTTAGGACGCTTTTACAATAGCGGTCCTTGGCAGTCTGGGGTGTCACAGAAACCGCCGAAGGGACACCTGATCGGTGGGGATTCTCCACAACCTCCTTTCGGGCTCTTTCGACATTCCTTCTCCTCTGGGCATTGTGAGCTTGGAAGAGGTCTAGACCTAGGAGCGTTGCTGAGCCGAACCATATGCCCCCTCCAACTACACTGGGGTGACTTATTATCACTGTCTAATGACAAAATACACTAGCCTTACCTTGTTATGGCAGCATTTTGTTTTCCTTCCATTATTTTGAAGGCTGCTTTTAGATCTGCAAGTTCTTTCGCTGGATCTACAGGTTCTGCAATAGGGAAGGGGCTGCAATGGAAGGAAGAAAGTAAGCAATACTTACCCTTGGGGAAGATCCCAAGCTTGGAATTAGTTCAGATCTAGAACTACTTAAACTTCTTCATGAGAAGCCTTCCTCGCTCTCTCTCTTTCTAACTTTTTCAAATAATTTAGTTAAGATTCTTCCATTCGTTCTCACTCAAGTTCTCACATTCTTTACAAGTATTAGTAAAAGAACATTCATACTCCCTGCACCTCTTGCATACCGTGTGAGGGTCTACCGAAGCTTTCGGCACCTCACCTTACAGCCTACATTCACACAACGTCTCACAACCATAACCAGAGTCCAGACATAGTTTAAAAGAAAAATCCAAAATCAAGTCCACAAAACAGTCCACAAAAGCGTATGCCAATCACAACAATCCAGATACGTCACCAAAAGTCGGTCAAGAAGATCAATTGCCGGCGAAAAAAAGAAAACCAATCGGGAGGAACCAACAACAATGTTGATGGTCCGGCGACAGAAAGAATTCTGATTAGAAAACGGGAATGGTTCCTAGTCCTGCCACCCAGGGCAGGGCGGTAGACTCACCTGACCTACCGGTAGCGTGTGCCGCGAAATTTGAAATTCTGTCGGAGACGACGGAGTCTATAGCTAAGTATATATCTGGCAGGAAGTTGAATGTATAAAATTAATTTTTTTTATACAATACATTAGTTACATAGTCTATGGGCAACACCAGCCCCGTTTAAAGGGAGGAAGAGTAAAGGGGGAAAAGTTAAGTATATCTTAGTTTAACCAGACCACTGACCTGATTAACAGCTCTCCTAGGCCTGGTCCCGAAGGATTAGATATTTTTACGTGGCTAGAACCATAGTCACCTAGCAACAGGATCCTACAGCTTATTGCGGAATCTGAACAACTATCGAGAAATGAATTTCTATCACCAGAAAAAATTCCTCTGCCTTCCGCGTTGGCCGAGCTGGGAATCGAACTTTGGACACCGGATTGGCAGCCGAGCGCGATAACCACTCGTCCAGCGAGAAAACTAGAAAAGGGGGAAAGGGGAAGGGAAACGGGGGAGGTGAAGAAGAAAGTGGGAGTAAGAGGGAAGGGGGGATGGGGATGAGAAGGAGGGGGAGGGAAGGGAGGGGGATGGGATGGCACGCCTAACCTAACCCAAAACACTCATTGAACCTAAACACAGCCCCACTAAACCAGAACACACCCACACTGAACCTACCACACTTTCTGCTCAACCAAATAAACACCCCACCCCACACCAACCTAAACACACCCCGCTACACATAAACACACACCACCCATTAAACCCAAACACGTACAACAAATAACCCTAAACACATCCCCACAAAACCGAAACACCACCCTGAGATGAAACATATCCCCAATGCAACTAGACACGCACATCCCACTAAACCTAAATCCATTCCCACTAAAACTAAACGCACGATCACTAAGCCTAAAAAATAAACAACATCATCCACCACTAAGCATAAACATCCTTCCCACTAAACCTAAAGCCATCTCCAAATGCATCCTCCACTAAACTTAAATCAAACAATAAACCTAAACACATACCCCCCACAAAACAGACACACACTCCTCACTAAGCCTAAATTCACCCACTACTTAAAAACTCACACCCCCTACTAAAGCTTAAACAATACCCCCTACAAATCTAAACCCACACCCGATAAAATTAAACTCCTCTAAATCAAAAACACTCTCACTAAACCCCTCTATACACCCTCACCAAACCTAAACACAGCCGCTCTTACCTGAAATAACCCCACTAAAACCTCAGCACACTCCCCCAACCCTGAACATCCCCCCCTCCCACAAAACCAAAATTTATTCCATCTAAAACCTAAACACCCCCCACACTAAACCTTGTAACCACATCCCCATTAAACATAAACACATCCACTGCCCTAACCGAACCCTCTCCCAAGAACTTAACGTATACTCCGCTAACAGAAGACATCCCCACAACATGC
>NC_087200.1:67963735-67973735 GCF_015104395.2 Macrobrachium nipponense
GCATGTTGTGGGGATGTCTCTGTTTAGCGGAGTATATGTTAAGTCTTGGTGGGAGAGGTGTTCTGGTTTAGCAGTGGATGTGTTTATGTTTAATGGGGATGTGTTAAGGTTTAGTGTGGGGGGTGTTTAGGTTTTAGATGGAATAAATTTTGTTTTTTTTGTGGGAGGGATGTTCAGGGTTGGGGAGTGTGCTGAGTTTAGTGAAGTTATTTTAGGTAAGAGCGGCTGTGTTAGGTTTGGTGAGGGTGTATAGAGGTTTAGTGAGAGTGTTTTGATTTAGAGGGAGTTTAATTTTATCGGGTGTGGGTTTAGATTTGTAGGGGGTATGTTAAGCTTTAGTAGGGGGTGTGAGTTTAAGTTTAGTGGGGGTGAATTTAGGCTTAGTGAGGAGTGTGTGTCTGTTTTGTGGGGGGTATGTGTTTAGGTTTATTGGGGATTTAAGTTTAGTGGAGGATGCATTTAGGTTTAGTGGGAAGGATGTTTATGCTTAGTGGTGGATGTGTTTATTTTTTAGGCTTAGTGATCGTGCGTTTAGTTTTAGTGGGAATGGATTTAGGTTTAGTGGAGTGCGTGTCTAGTTGCATTGGGGATATGTTTCATCTCAGGGTGGTGTTTCGGTTTTGTGGGGATGTGTTTAGGGTTATTTGTTGTACGTTTGGGTTTAATGGGTGGTGTGTGTTTATGTGTAGCGGGGTGTGTTTAGGTTGGTGTGGGGTGTTTAGGTTGAGCAGAAAGTGTGGTAGGTTCAGTGTGGGTGTGTTCTGGTTTAGTGGGGCTGTGTTTAGGTTCAATGAGGTGTTCTGGGTTAGGTTGGGCGTGCCATCCCCTCCCCCTCCCTTCCCTCCCCCTCCCTCTCATCCCCTCCCCCCTCCCTCTTACTCCCACTTTCTTCTTCACCTCCCCCTTTTCCCTTCCCCTTTCCCCTTTCCCCCTTTTCTAGGTTTCTCGCTGGACGAGTGGTTTATCGCGCTCGGCTGCCAATCCGGTGGTCCCAAAGTTCGATTCCCAGCTCGGCCAACGCGGAATCAGAGGAATTTATTTCTGTGATAGAAATTCATTTTCTCGATATAGTGTTGTTCAGATTCCGCAATAAGCTGTAGGTCCTGTTGCTAGTGACCCTATTGGTCCTAGCCACGTAAAAATATCTAATCCTTCGGGCTGTTAATCAGGTCAGTGTCTGGTTAAACTAAGATATACGAGGTCCTTTCAAAAAGTATCCGACCTTGGTTCATAAAAGGACAAATAATTCACCAATCAGCAAATTTGTTTTGTGGGAGTTGACAGCACTCTTACTGCGCATTCATGTAAATTTTAAAAAGCTCTAGTGTGTGGCGGTACCCAGCCTGTGAGGGCTAGAGTGCAGACGTCCAGCACAAGCTCGTTGGATTGTCGTCCTTACACAACATGTCGGAGCGCATCGAGCAACGCTTACTGCATTAAGTTCTGCTACAAGCTTGGTGATACACAAGTGCAAACTATCCAGAAAATTCAGCAAGCCTTTGGCGATGAAGCCATGGGAATAACACAGATAAAGGAGTGGTATAATCGCTTCAAGCAAGGACAAATCTCAGCTGAGAGCAAGCCACGGTCAGGCAGGCCATCCACCAGCAGAAACGAAGAATTCGTTGAAAATGTTCGTCGAATAGTGGAGGACGACCGTCGTATAACCATCAAAGAAATTACTGAAGAAGTAGGAATAAGCACAGGATCAGTTCATACAATTTTAACGGAAGATTTGGCCATGCGACGAGTGTCTGCGAAATTCGTTTCCCAAGTTGCTGGTGGAACAGCAGAAACAACTCCGCTTGGAAATTGCACAAGACCTGCTTGACTGTGCTAACAGTGACTCTGACTTAATGAAGACTATCATCACTGGTGATGAGACATGGGTGTACTCTCCAGACATGGCACCTTGTGACTTCTGGCTATTCCCTAAACTGAAAAGAACCCTGAAAGGGAAGCGTTTTGAGTCAAGATAGGAAATTATGAGAAAAATGACAGCAGAGCTTTACAGCATCCCAATGTCAACATTCCAGACATGTTACCAGCAGTGCAGGCACCGGTAGGAAAGGAGTGTGCACTCCCAAGGAGAGTACTTTGAAGGTGATTGAATAAAAAAATTTCAAATGCAATTTTTTTCTTTATGGACCAAGGTCGGATACTTTTTGAATGGACTCGTACTTAACTTTTCCCCCTTTACTCTTCCTCCCTTTAAACGGGGCTGGTGTTGCCCATAGACTATGTAACTAATGTATTGTATAAAAAAATTAATTATGGAAATGTTTGCATTATTATTACTAATGCTGCTACTTCCATTTTCATTATTATTAATGAGTGTATACACTATATACCAACTGGTGGGGTAGTTGGCGGTTTTTAAAGCCCAGCCACAAGGAGTACACACATATCCTAACTTTGGCCCTTGATAATACTGGAAATATTCAACTAACCGACCGGATGAAAGTGTCTAAATAACCCCCATTCCTTTATTACCACATTTATTTAACCTAATTCGTTGCCAATGCAAAACAGAACTGAAATCGTAGGCAAAAAAGTGATGAAATCACAAAAGGGGTACTAAAGCCCAGCCACAAGAGACAGATATGAGGGCAGGGAATGTAATGGGTGGGATAGGGCATAGGGCTTTACTCCGCAACCTAATAAATTATGATGAAAGTGAAAAGTAGATATAGGAGTCTTTCTTCAATCAGTGTAGAAAACGCATACCATCATAACGTGCACAACCCTTACCATACCTTCAGAGACAGACACTAGTTCTTCTAAATTCATTACAGTTTAAAGACATATGGCAAATGCAGCCAATGAGAAGCTTGCGATCACATAAATTCTATGCTTCTTCATAGGTAAAATTTTTTTGGTTTTTAGAGCAAGAAGCTACAATGTCCTTTAATATCCAATTTGCTAGAGTTGGATATTAAAGGACATTTGTACCAAATATATATATAATATATATATATATATCTATATATATATATATATATATATATATATATATATATATGTAAATATATATACTATATATATATATATATATATACTATATAATATATATATATAATATATATATATATATATATATATATATATATATATATAATATATATATGTATATATATATATATATATATATAGATATATATATATATATATATATATATATATATATATATATATATATATATGTATATATAGTATATATATATATATATATATATATATATATATATATATATGTATATATATATATATATATATATATATATATATATTAACCCCCACCCCCATCAAAAACTACTTAAGTGGCAACTCATACCTTTTAGAACTGAGTCTGACCAACAAAGAACAGTAAATTGTCATTCTATTCTCCTGAATTACTCTAAGTAATCACCCCAAAATCTCAAATTGTCAACTTCTACATTTCTATAGTCAAACCTAGAGAATCCCGTCTCTAGAATAATGACATGGGATCCATCTGAAACAAAGAGACATATCCATTATATTACCCACCACAAAAGTTAAATAAATGTATACACTTCACACTTTTCTCTTTTCAAAGGCAACTGTTTCTAATTCATTTAAATATGTGTCATATACATTTTTTGATGGGTCTTTACCAGCACCTGATGTCCTCTGAACTGTCTCCCTTCTTATCTCAAAAGAATGTGTACTTTCTCTTAAGTGTCTCAAGCGGTTGTAACTATCATGCACGCACAAACGGATGTATACATCCGCCACACCCTAAGATCCCCATGGCAACAGTTTGAACAGCCATCTTTAGGTGCTCTCTGTCTCCAACACAGAAAAGCTGATACCACGTAATTCACATTAATTTCTCCTTTTAATATATATATATATAATATATATATATATATATATATATATATATATATATATATATATATATATAATATATATATATATATATATATATATACATACATATATATATATATATATATAATATATATATATATATATATATATATATATATATATATGTATATATATATATATATATATATATATATATATATATATATATATATATATATATATATATATATATCATATGCGTACATACATGATAAGCCTTTCATTTTCTCTTGGTCGTCCCTCAAGTTCTTCAGAGGCCGAAAGCAGTGTTTAATTTAGTACCATAACTATCCATCAGTTCTCAAACCGTCACGGAGTTTAATGGCACCTTTGCGAGTGAAAAGAATCGACTAAACATCTGAAATAAGCTTACAGTTTCATAGCTTGGGCACCAACAAATTCAAAAGAGAATAGAAGAAAAATAACAGGTCCTAAGGATGCTAATGTTCTGAATCATTCCGAAAGAATTAAATGTCTCGGTACCTTTGTAAAGAAGTTATTTCTCAGATATTCAGTTGCTCATCTTGGTATTAGTGAGGGATTCGATAGCGTTTTTTAAATCTAATCGCAGAAGACAAACTCATATCGTCACGTGTCTCATGAAGGAGGCTGTTTTCATTATTTGTTTCTTAGTTTTTTTTCTAAATAAAGCTATTGAGATGGCTATTTGTCTGTCCGTCCAGACTTTTTCTGTCCGCCCTCAGATCTTAAAAACATAATAAATTTCGCCCCTATAGCCTCAGTGGTTTTGATTTGAAGTTTAAAGTTAGCCATGATCGTGCGTCTGGCACTGCTATAGGTGCCAACAACACAGGCCACCACCAGTTTGGGGCTGAAAGTTTCTTGGGTCGTGAGTAAGAGTTTCATAGGATGTGGCTGAGAGTTTCATACAGCATTATACGCTGTGCAGAATACTCGATTGCTCCGAAGACACTGGCAAATTTTTTACTTGTTTTGGATGGAAACTGCGACATTTTGTTTTCATAACAGTCAAATCTTAGTACAACATCTTATAGTAATATTTTAATTTTTGCGTTTAGACAATAAGGGCTCAGTGATCAAACTTCTCTCAACAATGTGGAAGGATACAAAATGGAAGAACGCCCTCATCCTAATGCCCGTGAACGTCAAAACAAGGAAGGAAATATTGACAGCGATGAGCAGCCCATTGCTGATAGCACTCACTCTGTATGTCCTCTTCCAAATTGGATCATAAATCTCATAGTATGCTGAGAGAGAGAGAGCAAAATCCCCACGTCAGATATATCTGAATAGAAAAATCTTTGAAATACTTTCTCTAGTTAATGTTCTATAAGTGAAAGCAGGAAAACGACATAAAATGATGAAGGTGAAAATAAAAATTTTTTAATTGATTGTAAAATCACTTCTTATGAAAAGCTTTTTGTTTTGTTTTGTTTTTTTTTATTTATTTTTTTTTTTTTTTTGAGGGGGGGACGAGTCAAAGCAATTCTTATAGCAATTGGATGATAATAAAGAAAATATCCAATTGATATAGACCGCCAATAATGGAATTTATATAGTAAATTTAGACGGGCATAAAGTTGAGCAAAAATGAAATTTCCTAATATTAAGATGAGCAAGCGATAAAGAGCTCAAATTGCTGGAACTATAAAGTTATAACGAACTTCCTAAACTCAAATGTTGCCCAGATGAATATATCAGGATAGCTAATTACCAGTGCAGCGATTGGATCATTCAGAAGTATTTCTGTTTTGTTTAAATGTGTGATATTTTAAATAAAATATCGGTCAGAATTATATAGTTATAGAAACATTTTTAGGTACTCTATTAACATAAGAATTGCAAGCAAAATTTATTTTTACTTCCCGATATTACGATAGTTTTCCTACACACACACACACACACACACACACACACACAAACACAAGAACTTGTAATCGTTTAAAAGGACATGCTAAGCTACGTCAACCACAAGCTCAAAGTCCAGTTACCTATTATAAATTTTACATGAGATTGTGATTATAACAGTCAAATATTGCCCATGTTGGGATATCAGATCTCTGCACAAAGTGGTGAAAATATATTAATGCATGTGACATGGTAATTATATTGGCTAATTAAGGATTTAATGCATTCTGGTTACATGAGTTGGTAGCGGTACTGACAGGTCTGAAATTATAACCGATATGAGGTAAAGTTTAATGTCATTGAGTCGAATACATACCGATAAATAGAATAAATATATATACTAATTAATATATATAACCAAAAAACCAATACATTGGAAATATTTCTGGGGTGGTAAAAACCTAACACTTGTTCAGGTAATTTTTGAAAGGGCAGGCCGTACAAACACGGTTTCTTAAGAATAATTCATACTCGTGGTTCTTGAATCTGTAAATTTAAATATGAACCACAGATAATTCTAAATTTGAAGTACAGTGAAACGGAAATCTCTAGGGATGGTTCTGAATAAATTTACGTAAAAAATGGTCTATCTATCGCACAGGTATATATATCATCTGGAGTTAAAAAAAAATTAAAAAGAGTTTTAGAAGTGCCTTCTGATTTTAGGACGTCCATTTTCTGGCCATTTCTCCAATAGGAAGGCTGTTGTAAAGGTTTGTGAACTGGTATTCGGGCCTGGTATTACTGTAGGTGTTAGGGGAGGTTTGCAGGTCCTGTAACAAGCGTTAACGCATGTGTCACAAAAGTCGTGTTAAGCCCGTTTCACTGAAGCAGTTACTAACATCACAAAACTGTTCTTTCTGATGGCCGTAGATTTGTTGACAACATTGTCACCACTTGCTCTAGAAGTAAAATTGGGTACTATTTATGGAAATGAGGGCACAGCAAATACGATCGATTTGATGTGTTAATACGAAGAAAAAGGCTACTGTAAATGAGACCTTTACCAACAATTGATCGTAACGAGGCCGAAGAAACCAACCAAGTGTGCGATTTTATACAGAATTTTTCAGCTACTTACTATATTCAAGATACATCTGTCTGTCTTTCTTTATTTCCTAGTTAAGTTAAATATGTAAAAATGCAGACTATCTGGCTTCATTCTGTTTCTTTTTTAGTTTTCGACTGAGAATGGTTTTTCTGTCCGTCCGAACTTTTTCTGTCCGCTCTCAGATATTAAAATCTACTGAGGCCAGAGGGCTGCTAATTAGTATTGTTATCATCCACCCTCCAATCATCCAACATACCAAATTGCAGCCCTCTAGCCTTAGTATTTTTTTATTATTTTATTCCTGGGCTAAATTTAACCATGGTTGTGCATCTGGCAACGCTACAGGACAGACCATCACCAGGCCGTGGCTGAAAGTTTCATGGGTCGCGGCTCATATAGCATTATGCGCCGAATGTTTTACTTGTTTTTAATACTTCTTGCTCTGAAATCTCCTTCAGTAGATTTTATATCTTATGAACAAAACTAATGATGAATAACTTGAAATGAGTTGAGCGTCAGGTGTCGTCTGCCACTTGAATTTTTCATTATCCTATCTGGTAACCTACCGGTCAACATGTGTCCGATTTCGAACGAAGATTACCAGGGGCGAATATTGTACTTAAAATTTTACCGAAATTTTAATCACAGTATTGTACTTAAAAATGGAGGTAATGAACCTACATAATTACGGCTTAAATATTCCGGAGTTTTCCTAATTTATGTTTATAAGCACTGAAGAGTTCATCATAAAGTACATTATATATTATTAGATCATTCATGATTCAAATGTTTTTTCCTATCAGTATTAATTATTTATTATTTTTATTTTATAGTAGATGAAAAATTAATCGCATTTCAACGCACTCCAGGGCCTATTTGTGGCTTCTGCCTTGTAACATTGCTACTCAAATTGAATGCGTTCACCTAAATGACCTCATTAGACAACTTATTCAGCTATATCTAATAATTATAATGAATTTCTTTCAGTTCCTTTAAATATGTTTATGAGAAAATGATGAACTATTGAGAATTGTATAATATTCACTTAATGAAAACTACAGCTGAAGTACTAAAAAATATATACATGCATACATACATACATACATACGCACACATTATATATATATATATATATATATATATATATATAATATATATATATATATATATAGTATGATGCATACGCACACACACAACACACACACACACACACACACACACACACACACACCCACACATATATATATCTATATATCTATATATATATATAGATATATACACGGCACGTATATATATATATATATATATATATATATATATATATATATATATATAATATATATATAATATATATGTATGTATGTATGTATGTACATGGAATGACATCCTAGTAGTCATGGGGACAAAACTGTCCTCCATCGTCATCAAGTTGTCGCTAAAAGTATATATATATTTTTTTTTTAGTCCTATCTTCTCCTTGTACTCAATTACATACAAGGAAATGTATCTTTTTATATAGTTTCCACATTATGTAGTATAGTGACAGTATTCTCAGTTTTATTCCCAGCGACAGTTACACAGTCCATGAATTTTGAAAAAGGACAATGTGGATACATGAACGTCCCGGCACAAGTTTCCGTTCGGCCAGCCATAAGTTATTTCCTTGATATCGTATGTATATACATATTTACCATCAGAGCGTGTCACGACAAGCTACTTCTAATTCAAGGTAATTTTTTTTTTTTTAAGTTTTGGTTATTAGCTTTCATACCTATATTTTTGGAGAAAGAATTTACCAACTTGGGTATGAATTTTTATAAGATTCTGTTCTTTTTTTGTTCAGGTTTATTTAAACTCCTTAAACTCACTCCTCCACAGGGCTTACCCACTAACCTCGAACTGGTCTGACTTACACAAAGAAATTAATTTTTGCATAATGATTTCTCTGAGAATTATTTTCATCCTAGATTTGCGTATAAAGTGCTAAATTTCTCAATAGTAATATCATGCCAAAATTAGGTTTCCGACAGTCCAAAAATCCAGTTTTATAAAAATTCTCCTTTATTCCTTCTTTACCGGAATTAATTAAATAATACGTCAGTATTGTCTCGACATAAAAAGTCGCTAATACCCAATAATCCTCTTACCATAGGTTCATTTTTAAACATGGAATATATAGAACCCTCCGATGACATCGAATGCAATGTATTTATTTGGTTGTCCCCGATGTAGTCAGGGGAAATATGTCGGTCCCTCTCGGAGGTTACCAATAGTTAGCACCGATTATCACACAAGAGTTAGCTATCATCGTACTGGTCTCAGTTGTGTAATCCGAAATTTACCCTGGACATTTAGCGTTTTTCCGTGTCACTAATATCATTTGCCTTCGTTCTACCACGAGTCTTGTATGACGTTTTAATATATGTATATTTTTTTTTACAGCTTTCATAAAAAGGTTAGACGTTCGATTCTCGGGCATTCCAGTGAGGGTCAGATATGTGTATTTCTGGTGATAGAAGTTCACTCTTGACGTCCCGTTCGGAAGTCACGTAAATCCGTTGGTCCCGTTGCTGAATAACCACTGGTTCCATACAACGTAAAAACACCGTACAAACAAACAAACAAACAAAAAGGCTAGACGTCGGAAACTAGCAATAATACTAGGCAAGTTTCTTATGGTTATCTAGGTTGCTGATTTGCCACCATGCAACTTTATTCATACACACACACACGCACACAACGCAAGTATATTATATAATATATTATATATAATATATAATATATAATATATATATATATATATAATATATATATTTAAATTATATATATATATATTAATTATAATAAATATATAATTACCATATATATATATATAATATATAATTATATATAATATAGATATATATATATTATATATATTATAAATTATAATATATAATTAATTGCATTATATATATAATTAATATATATATATACTATATATCTATATATATATATTATATAATATATTATATATATATATTATAATATTTATGTATGTATTACAATATATATATTATATTATATATATATATATTATAATATATATATATAAATATATACATAAGATATATTACATATAAAATATATATAATATATATATATATATATATAATATTTATATAT
>NC_087200.1:67978735-67988735 GCF_015104395.2 Macrobrachium nipponense
TACCAAAGCATACCCACCTATTAAGGAGTTTCATTATCCTTTATAACTAGGATTTTAACAGATTACATTCACCCTGTATCTCATATGAATTCAGTTTTATGGGGGTGACATTAGGAGCACACTGTTAAAAATGCTGTAGGACTTAGCTGGTGGGTTTTTTTCTGATAAAATGTAAGTATTAAAGAATACTTTAACATTATTTCCAGCTTTATAATATTTATTTTCGGGTTGGCCCCTTTTTAAGCCTGAATTGGCCCGCCTACAATGGGGATGATGGCAGAGGAGTCTGGTATCTTCTTGCTACCAATGAAGAGAGGGGTTAGTAGGTGCGACTGGATAGGCCGATCGAACAAGGTTGATGTTAGGAGGTGTTAGGTGGTGAGTTTGGGATTCGTCTGGAGTAGGAGTCCATTTGGGAAGGTTTCTTAGGCGTCTAGGGTAAGGCAAGACACAGGGCTGGATGAGTCTCTAGCAACTCCAAGGTGGACAACTTACGCGTAGGTCTATCGTGACTAGAGCGTTCTTCCGAATGTACGGCTTTCTCTTGTAAAGGCTTCCTACAGTAATCGTCTGTAGGAACCCACTATACTCTGCTTCCAACTGTACTGGCCTGTAGGAACCTACTATACTTATTTATAGGGCGATCTTGAGCTCGTACATAACTGTCTGCAGCTGCCATCTTAGATGATTTTGATTAGTGGTCTCCATTGTTTCTTCATCAAGAGAGGATCTTTTGAATACCCCAGGGAATGCTGGAAGTGAACAATATTTCGACAGAAACAAGTGTCTCAAAGGAACAACAATGGAAGGGGCACCACAGAAGAGCAAGAGAGGTTGGGAGTGGGTGGAGTTAGTAGGTGTGAAAAGATTAGGTCCTGGCCAAAAGTTCAATGGCGCGTGGCAGGGTCGAGATGGGTCAGCTGCTGAAGCAGAGGTGTTTATTAAGGAATAGTTCCCCTGGAGAAATTGACACAATTGCGGAGGGGGAGTTGTGAATATTAAGGCTTGCCCTTTTTTCCCATGAGTGTTATAACCAAATGCAAGTGGGCATTTGCAGGTGGCCAGCTAGCTTGGGTGGTTAAAGCTCTAACGACAGCTGCAGGTTGTTAAAGGAGATTATACAGAATTGGATAGGAAATTGAACAATAGACTTAAGGGACAGGCACTGCTGGGATCATTTTGAAGGACTTTTTTATGGTGTTCTCAAAGGGAATGCCACGGTTAATCTTAATCTCACACACACACACACACACACACACACACACACATATATAAATATATATATATATATATAATATATATATATATATATATATATATATATATATACGCAGGCTTCAGTAGATTAGAATACCTATTATATAAGATAATCGAAAACAGTTTACTTTGAAAACCAAATTTTTATATTTAGATTTAGAGTCAAAAATAAACTCGAAAAAGTTGCGTAAACCCCTGGAAGCCAAAAGAAAAAAAAAGTGAACTATTGCAACCACTGAAAATCTCATTTTAGAAATTGAAAATTTCGAGGATCCACGGTGGTTTACCATTACATAGATGGCGATATCTTGATTGAGGTGAACGTTGATCCTTTTATTCTCTGGTGACAAAACTCCATATAAAAGAGACAGATGCCATTACTCAGATTGGGAGAAGGATAAAGTAAAAAAGTAGCGAGTCTGCCTATCGTCATTAAGAAATTGACGATATCATCAGTGAAACTTTAATTAGAAAGAGTAGTTGAATTTTTAGTATTGTCCAAATGTTACTTTAAACTGATTGTCACTACTGCTATTACTTCTATTTTTATTACTACTACTACTAATATTAATAATAAAATGTCCTGTAAACAGGGTTGGTGTATCGGAGAATCTTCACAATATGATCCTTTTCTCTTCTATGTTTACATTGAAAAATAAGGGTCCAATGTTCATACTATGATAGAGAAAAATAAACCAGTAGCGTTTGTACAGCAATATTTAATTTCTGTGCAATACAGAAAGGTTAGGAATACGAGGGATAATCCCTTTGAGTTCATGTTGCATATTTCCGGCAGATGGATTCCCCCTTTCTTTTCGATTAATGGACATTCGCCAGATGGGTGGGAAGAATCTGGAGAAAAGGATGTGGGTGGCGGTATTATACAAAGAGATTACCATTTCGGCAGGGAGGAGCTATGAATTCTCATTGGTCGCTAGGCGATTATTGCGCTTACGCGAAACCATGCCTTAATCAGTGATGAAGTTATTCATGTAAAAGGAAACTCGGCAAAATGTTGATAGTATTTGCTTTCAAAGATAAGGCGGATATTGTCAATGGATCATAGGTATCTTCATGGTGATAGTCCAACTCCATTTCTTTCATGTGTCATTTGTCTAAGTATTATTAACGAAAGCATGAGTCGTTGAATATTGACAAAAATAATACGATGATTCACTTTTTTCTTTATCATTCCAATGTTCTTTGATTTGAAACTGGATTATGACATCCATTTTCAGTGTGTTCTCTTCCTGGTGGTTTTCTTAGGATGTCAATTTGTCTTGGAAAGTGTTTATAGGCCCCACCGTATTAGCGTCTTTAACTGCTGATATTTCAAGATCGTACATAAACCTTTGTTTTTTAATTATTAACTTGTTAGATAATGATTGTTTATACCTTTTTACGTTAAATTGTCCTGAGTAGTTGTATACATTTGTTTCTTTTTCACATACAATTTCATGCAATTCATTACACGAAATAATGCGTGTGTCACCCTTCTTTCATGGCAAAAGATTGATATAGCACTGCTATTATTAACGTCATAGTCTTTAGTAATATTAAGACTATTAGGAAGACGCTCCTTTATCTGAAACAAAATACGTCACAATCACTGAACTTGAAAGTGTCTACATGACTTTCTTCCCAGTTTATTATATATAGGCTATCTATCTATCTATCTATCTATCTATCTATCTATCTATCTATCTATCTATCTATATATATATATATATATATATATATATATATATATATATATATATATATATATATATATATATATATATATATATATGCATATATATATATATATATATATATATATATATATATATATATATATATATATATATATATATATATATATATATATATGCATATATATATATATCTATATATATATATATATATATATATATCTATATGCATATATATATATATATATATATATATATATATATATATATATATATATATATATATATATATGTCAGATAAAGAGGGCTATAATTAATAATATATTTAATATACCATTTGTGATGTGATGTGCTGTGACTTTTAGAATGCGCGCATAGATAAAAAGTCCGAAGCAATGCCTGAGAAAGCTGATAAATCATTTCTGGGATGGAGTGATATGAAGATGCATAGTTAAGCGGGTCAATGTTCGTGAGTTCACGAGGTCTTGTTCAAGTGCCTTTGGAAACTGGTTGTAACCAGTTTACAGAGGCGTTACCGAAGAGTATGAGTTTATGTGTACTTGTGCGCCTCTTCCGTTCATAATGGCATCTTTAGCCAAATCTATGGGGAGACTTACGGAGAGGTCTGTGCGAGAAAGGCAGAGCCACGATGGCGAGTGCCAAAGAGTTTCTTGAACATAGTGTGTGATTCTCTAGGCTGTAATGGGTAAGTGTATTATACTTTGCCAAAGGGATGGCTTGTTGTCAGTTTGACATTTTGTAAAGATTTTGTTCTGTTTAATCTTTGACTTTGTCTTTATAATTGTGTGTGCTTACGAGTATCTTCTCGTGTCTTTTAAACAGGCGGTTCTAGTGAGGGGACCGAGAGTCCTAGGGACAGAGAGTCCCTAGTGGAGGGAAATATGATATTTTGGAGAAGAAATTGGTGTGACTAATTACTGATTGAGACATTTAAATACTGGGGGGTATCTGATTGGTTTGTCTGTGTGACTTGAATTATTATCTTTCCAGTGTTGATCTTGTAAGAATTTGAGTCATTCAACTAGTATGTTTATTTTGAATAAATATTTATGTTTTTTATAACTCTGACGCTGATTTGATGACCTGATTGAAAGGAGAGAGAGAGAGAGAGAGAGGAGGCTATGTCAGTGATCACTTCGAGAGAGAGAGAGAGAGAGAGAGAGAGCGAGAGAGAGGGGGGGGGGGGGGGGGGGGGGGGGGGGGGGGGGGGGGGGGGGGGGGGGGGGAAGAGATTATGTGTAACCAGTTTCGCCTTAACGCTCAGGTTTAACGCATACCTAAATATTAATTAACCCTTCGCTGAAATAACCCTTCGCTGGTACCATGGTGTCAGGGATGGGTAACTCTATATATATATATATATATATATATATATATATATTTATATATATATATATATATATATATATATATATATATATATATATATATGTTACCCTGACCCCTGATTCTAAATATGTATACAACATATTTGGAATCTAAAGGTCACTTGGGATCTTTAGGCTTTGTAGCGACAAGTGTAAAAATCCAAAGAGAGCAAAGAAGTCAAGAAGTTAAAAGGGCATTGTGGCTTTTACAGTTGCATATGTATGTGGTAAAAAATTGACCTGTAGATTCTACACATATTTTTTCCTGAAAAGCAATAAAAATGATTACCCACTTGGCTACGATGGTGGGGATGGGTTTATTCAAACTCAAATAAGTATATCTGAAAAAGACAGGTATATGTATGTATGAGAGGGAGTAGACTTTTATCCTTCTCGTGGTCAGGTAGGCAACTTGACCTCTTTGTGATTTGGTAGCTGGCTTCGTTCCCGGTACCAGGCATCACAATTCTTAAAAAAAAAAAATCAAGAAGTTAAGAGGGAATTAAGGCTATTACAGTTGCATATGTATCTGGTACAAAAGTGGCCGGTATACTCTACATATATAGTTCAGCCATAAAATAGGGACGTCTAAAAAAAAAAAAAAAAAAAAAAAAAAAAAAAAAAAAAAAAAAAAGACATAATTGTTTCAAGACAAAATAATATTTTAACGACATGATTTTTTAGGAAAAGAACGTTTATGGGCTTAGGGTCAAGTTTTTATAGTTCTGTTCTTTTACCTTTTAAAATTAATTCTGTTTTTACTATCCTCCACAAGGCTCTAACGCTAATTCTGATTGGTTTTATTCCAAGATGAGATCGTTATTTTATGCCTCCCGTCTGGACTGGTCTTTCAGATACTTCGCTTGCTTCTAGAAAATTACTTCTCCCTCGGAATTACAAATTATAATGATCGTAAACTGAATTCTTCTGCTAAGTTCCCGTCTTTATTTGATGATACTTTTACAAAAACCTTTTCACAGCATTGAAAAAAAGTTTGGAGGTATTAAGGTTCAGTTGATACCTATTAATCCTGTAACCATTCGGTCATTATTTAAGTTCAAAGATCGTTTTATAACCTTATAAGGTCCCCCGGATGTGTGTCTAAAATGTAATTTTAGGAACTTCTATTGGATCCAACGCCAGGAAGCTCTGAAGGTAAGCATAGATTCTCATCGAGGAGTAAGCTATAGGACAGGCAACAAAATTACAAACCCAGAGTTTTCTAAGAAATAACTTTAGAATATTACGACGAAGTGGCAAAAGAGTATCAGGGTCTGGACACATTAATACTTGGGGGGAAGTAGCCACAGATCTGGGTCTGGACACCATTAATATTTTGTTAACCAAATTGTCAAGTATCTGGGTACTACACTTTACCATTTGTACTTGTTAGTTCAGGGCACGATGGCCCTTTTATTTCTGGGCCTCGGACACTTTTGTACTTAGGTCCACAGTTTGATCAAAGTACTTGGTTATTGCTTACCGCACTACAGCCAGACACCTGACCCTTCTTCACAAATACTGAACAACTGAATACTCTAAAGGTAACATTGATCCCTTATAGAACTGAACAGCAAGAAAACAAAGTTCATTAAAATAGATGTTAGGTAATCTTAATTAAAGGGCATCACTCCTTCAATAATTTCAAATCTAAGTATTTCCCTGCTTCTGATTCATTTGAGGGAAACAGCTCAATTACCACTCTAAATTTCTAATTAAACCAAAATGAAATATAATAACTGTGGTATAATAAAATGCTCATATAAATTTTAAATACAAAAATTTATTTCTACTTTCAAAATCTATAAGTGAAATTCACACTCTCAGGGCATTTGTTATTACTTGAAAACAAAAGTTTAATTAATTCTTGAATTAATTATTAAACAAAATTAAATCAAAGTTTATCAAGAAAATTAATTAAATTATCAAGCAATAATTAAATTTGAAAATGAAATCTAATTAACCCTCTTATGCCGAAGCCCTAAAAATCAAAACCTCTCCCGTATGCCGGCGCCGGTTTGGAGTGAGCGCAGAAGCGGAAAAAATAATTTTTCAAAAAATCACAGCGCGCTTAGTTTTGAAGATTAAGAGTTCATTTTTGGCTCATTTTTCTGGCATTGCTGAAGTCTAGTATGCAATCATCAGAAGGAAAAATAATATCATTATCATATGTAAATAATGCGATATATGGTAGCGAAAAAAAAAATTTATAGATAATTGTATTCAAATCACGCTGTGCAAAAAAACGGTCAAAGCTAACGAGTTACTTTTTCTCGTTGTTGTATTGTACCACTAAATTGCAATTATTTTGATATATAATACATAGTAAAACAATAAAAGCAACACCGGAAAAATATTATCACAAAATGATCTACGAATTCGTAACGCGCGGACGTAAAAAAATGTTATTTTAAAAAATTCACCGTAATTCTAAATATTGTTCTAGAGACTTCCAATTTGTTTCAAAATTAAGACACATGATTGAATATTACGATACTGTAAGAGTTTTAGATTAGAATTGCAGATTTCGACCATTTCGGACGAGTTAAATTTGACCGAATGTCGAAATTTTTATATATAGTTTTTTTTTTATATGCACATATATCGGAGATGGAAAAAGCTACAACCTTCAATTATTTTGTATTGTATTCTTCATGAATTTTTGCACATTTTGATATATGAAACTCTATGAAACGGCTAATATGAAAAGGAGCAAATATTAGGATAATGCGATGTACGTATTTCGGAGACTTGCGGCCGCGAATCGGCGCGCGGAGTGAAGGTAAATATATTTTTCAAAAATTCACCATAAATCACAATATTGTTCTAGAGACTTCAAATTTGTTTCAAATGAAGAAAAATGACGGAATATTGCTAGGCCGTAAGATTTTAGCTTTACAATTGCGTTTTTCAACTATTTCGGTAGAGTCAAATTTGACCGGACGTGGTTTTTTTTTCTATTTATCGTGATTTATATGCAAATATTTTGAAAAAAGAGAAAAGCTACAACCTTCAATCATTTTTAGTTGTATTCTACATGAAATTGCGCACATTTTCATATATAAAACTTTATGTAACAGCTAATTTTAAATGGTGCAAACATTTCGACAATCGCAAAAAAAAAATTGATTTTTCGGAAGAGTTACCGCGCAGACGTAAGGAATATGTTTTTTTATTTTTATTAAATTCACCATAAAAATCGAAATATTGTGCTAGAGACTTCCAAGTCGTTGCAAAATGAAGGTAAATGATTGAATATTACTAGAATATAAGAGTTTTAGCTTACAATTGCGTTTTTCGACCATTTCGGTAAAGTCAAAGTTGACCGAAAGTTTAAATTTTTGCACTTAACGTTATTTATATGAAAATATTTCGAAACTGATAAAAGCTACAACCATGGGTTGTTTATTGTTGTATTGTGCATGAAATTGCGCAAATTTCCATATATAAAACTTTATGTAACGGCAAATTTAAAATTTGTGGCAACATTAGGACATCGCATGAAAATTTATCGGAAGAGTTATTGCACGAACGTAAGGAAAAAAAGTTTTTTTCATAAATTCACCATAAATCGAAATTACTGTGCTAGAGACGTCCAATTTGTTGCAAAATGAACGGCAAATGATTGAATATTACTATAATATAAGAGTTTTAGCTTACAATTGCTTTTTTCGACCATTTCGGTAGAGTCAAAGTGACCAAAGGTTGAAATTTTTGCACTTATCGTTATTTATATGAAAATATTTCAAAACTGATAAAAGCTACAATCATGAGTATTTTTTTGTTGTATTTTACATGAAATTGCGCACATTTTCATATATAATACTTTATGTAAAGGATAATTTAAAATGGTGCAAAAATTATGTCAAAGTGACAAAATAATTTTTGAGATGTGTCACTGATACTTTTTAGTGCGATAAGAAAGAAATTCGCACTTGCGCGCCTGCGTAGCGATTGTAAACAAAACAACGCCTTGATCCGTGAACACCCAGCATCCCCCAAGGTACGTGATTCAAAAGTTTTTGGCTGGTAGGCCTATAAGTATTTTTACGCGAATTTTTAAAAAAACTTTTTTGAGCCGACGTATGATACGTCCAATCGGCATACGGGAGACATTTTGACTCGACGTTTAATACGTCCAATCGGCGTAAGAGGGTTAAATGCAAATTAATTCACAAGTGTTTGATCCAAACAATAACACAACAAGAAAAATCATTCAAACTAATTAAACAAAATAAAGAAAGTGTAAAAATATAATGCATAATATGAAAACAAGTAAAGCATTGACAGTACAAACATTAAGCATATAAAATGGACATGTCAAAAGAACAAAGCAAAAGAAAAATGCATGAAGATAATAATTTGATCTGAACACTGTAAAATAAAACCTCGAAGTGCACTTCAAAACATTTGTAAAATACCTTTATACGCAGTTGCAACTTCTCACTCAAAAAGAAAGGCCTGTGACAATCTTCAACATCATCAGATTCCACAAACAACACATACATTAAGACAATTATTGAGTGACCAGCTCATATATAAATGTGAGTTACATTACTTTAATGAAACAGTCTTGCAAATGAGCAAGCGAGAGAGAGAAGAGATTTAAGAAATAGAGGGATTTGAGAGCGATGCTACACTCTCTAACACATGCCACTACGTCTCAAAAGTGAATGAATAGCTTTATATGCGTGAATATGCGTATCAGGGTGAATGGATGTCGTTGAGAGTACAAGTCCGAGGCAAAAACATATTACGTCATCTCTATAGGAATATCGAGAATGGGCCTCTTTGGCTGCGTTCGCTTATGTCGATGAATAGGGGCCTTGTTTCGTCACAGGACCACTTGGAACAATAAAAAACTAGCTGGCTAATGCATTCTCAAGATGATAATGTGATTTGTTTTCCTCCCTGGTCTCTGGGGATCATTGGATGGAAGGGGCTGCTAAAAATTCCTGAGTATTGAATGGAACTATTTTTCTCAAATACAATTCTTACAATAAAATGCAAAAACAAATGTTTTCCTCCCTGGTCTTTGGGGATCATCAGTACTTGGTACACAAAGTGCCAAATATCCCGGGTCTGGGCACCATTAATACTTGTGACGAAGTGGCCAAAGAGTATCTGGTCGGGACACCATTAATACTTGGGGGAAGTAGCCACAGATCTGGGTCTGGACACCATTGATATTTGTTAACCCAAATTGCCAAGTATCTGGTTACTACACTTACCATTTGTACTTGTTAGTGCACGAGGCCCTTTTATTCCTGGGTCTGGGACACCTTTTGTACTTAGGCCACAGTTTGATCAAGTACTTGGTTATTGCTTACCGCACTACAGCCAGACACCTGACCCTTCTTCACAAATACTAAACAACTGAAACTCTAAAGGTAACAGTGATCCCTTATAGAACTGAACAGTCACGAAAACAATCAGTCTAAAATTTCATTAAAATAGATGTGAGGTAATCTTAATTAAAGGGCATCTCTCCTTCAATAATTTCAAATCTAAGTATTTCCCTGGTTTTGATTCATTTGAGGGAAACAGCACAATTACCACTCTAAATTTTTACCTAACCAAAATAAAATATAATACTGGTAGTATAATAAAATGCTCATATAAATTTTAAATACAAAAATTTATTTCTAAATTCAAAATTTA
>NC_087200.1:67993735-68003735 GCF_015104395.2 Macrobrachium nipponense
CCGATCCCCTAACTCCCCCACCCGGGGTGGACAGACAGATTTGCAGCAGGAAGGTGGCTGTGTCATGTCTCCCCTTCCTTCCCGATTCCCTACCTACCCCCATACCGCACCTGGGGTATACAAACAAGAAAGATTCTCTCGGATTCCAGTATTAGTATAGATAGGTAGATCCTTGCAGCGTCATCTCTGTAATGAGTATAATCGTCATCCTTAATTTTTATTTTAGAAATTTTACAAGTTTGAATGTAAGCTACAAGAGGCTTGCACAGGGTAGGAAAAAAGAAGTAATAATTTACTCGGCAATATAGAAAAAGGGTCCATCAGCATCTTTAGAAATTATATCGCCTGCATGAAAGGGTAGTAGACCAGGAGATGAAGATATAAACAAAAACAGAGAATTCAAACAAAAACAGAAAGACAAATAACATCTACCCCATACCGCACCTGGGGTATACAAACAAGAAAGATTCTCTCGGATTCCAGTATTAGTATAGATAGGTAGATCCTTGCAGCGTCATCTCTGTAATGAGTATAATCGTCATCCTTAATTTTTATTTTAGAAATTTTACAAGTTTGAATGTAAGCTACAAGAGGCTTGCACAGGGTAGGAAAAAAGAAGTAATAATTTACTCGGCAATATAGAAAAAGGGTCCATCAGCATCTTTAGAAATTATATCGCCTGCATGAAAGGGTAGTAGACCAGGAGATGAAGATATAAACAAAAACAGAGAATTCAAACAAAAACAGAAAGACAAATAACATCTAATATCTGTTTAACATATACTAATCAGAGAAATTTATATTCATCACGATCATTATTTGGAAAGAAAAATTAAGCACCATAGTTCGCGTTAACTAGGTTTATTTGTATCCCATAAAAATAGTGTATATATTACATTAACATATTCATATTTTTTCATATTATGACTAATGCCTTTTGTGTCATTTTCGTATTCGCAGTAGAGCTTCATTTTTTATTCATATGAAATATAATGAAATATTCAACAATGGAACACATTCCGTACACATGATGCAACGCTGAAAGCATTTTGAATAGTCAAGTGGGAATTTTCTATTGCATGAAATGACGTGAGGGACCTAACTTGAAATTCATAAATTATAAAGTTTATTAAAATTTTCTGTTTTCGGAAAAGACAAAATTAATACTTTTTTTAGCACTATAGAATAAACGGAGTTAACTTATTTCATACTATTGAAAAGATTTATTATTATTATTATTATTATTATTATTATATTATATTATCATTATTATTATTATTATTATTATTATTATTATTATTATTGTTGTTGTTGTTGTTGTTGTTGTTGTTGTTGTTGTTGTTGTTGTTGTTGTTGTTGTTATTATTATTTATTATTATTATTTATTATTATTATTGAACTAAGGAACCTCCGTAACGAGGCTATAATATTGACAATCAAAAGCCAAAGTAGTGTTCGGTTTTTTCTGTTGGCGAGACGGCTGGAACGGCGAAGTAGTCGTTCAGGTGCGAAGTAGTCGTTCAGGTGATTCCAGCTGAGCAGACACTCCATTGGTGCCATGACTTGAAGCTGTAGTAACGTCAGTCATCTGGGATAAAAGAGAGGTGGGAGCAAACATCAGGGGTCTCACAATCACCAGACATAGAATCCTAAATCGTTGACAAAATGGTCAATTATAAAGAATTGGTAAAACTATCTTCATCGGTGAAGGTTTTGTTCCCTTCAAAAGCACACCCCTTTCTAATAGCAGCTCCTTCCACTAAGCGACAAACACCACATCCCCCCTTCGTCGCTTAGTGGAAGGAGCTGCTATTAGAAAGGGGTTGTGCTTTGAAGGGAACAAAACCTTCACTGATGAAGATAGTTTTACCAATTCTGAGACCCGTGATGTTGCTCCCACCTCTCTTTTAACTCAGATGACTGACGTTACTACAGCTTCAAGTCATGGCACCGATTGGAGTGTCTGCTCAGCTGGAATCACCTGAACGACCACTTCGCCGTTCCAGCCGTCTCTCCAACAGAAACAACCGAACGGGGATTACCTGACCAACACTTAAATCCATCCGCCTTGAACCAGTTTTTTTTTTCACTGTTGTAACGCTCCCTCCCATTGTTTGACCGTCAGTAGGACTGAAGAGGGTACGGAGCAGTATCCGAAAGTCTCTCCTTGTATTTTTTACCATTGTACAATAATATATTTTAACACTACTGTGGCTTTTGATTGTCATTATTATTATTATTATTATTATTATTATTATTATTATTATTATTATTATTATTATGTGTTTCAGTCTATCACAGTCATCCTATTCGACTGGGTGGTTTTTATATTGTTGGGTCCCGGGTTGCATCCTGCCTCATTTCTTGCCTCATCAAGAGTCCATCATTTTTCTTACTAAGTACGCTGTCTCTAGTAGCACACTCTTCTGCATGAGGCCCGAAGCTACTTCAACCTCTAGTTTCTCCAGGTTTCCTTTCAGGGATCTTGGAATCGTGCCTAGTGTTCCTATGATTATAGGTACAATTTCCACTGGCATATCCCATATCCTTCTTATTTCTATTTTCAGGTCTTGATACTTATAATAAATTTTTTCTTTCTTTCTTATCTACTCTGGTGTCCCATGGTATTGCATCCTCAATCAGTGATACTTTCTTCTTGATTTTGTCAATCAACGTCATCCCGGTCTATTGGCACGTATCACCCTATCATTTCTGATACCCTAGTCCCAGAGGATCTTTGGTGTTGGTACCACTTATTACTGCAAGCTAATTGGTGTTTCTTGCACAGGCGCAAGTGGAGGGCTTTTGCAACTGAATCATGCCTTTTTTTTGTACTTGCTCTGTGCAAGTGCTGGACATTCGCTTGAAATGTGGTTTATGGTCTCATTTTTCATATTGCACTTCCTGCATATGGATGAGATGTTATTTCCATCTATTGTTCTGTGGACTTATCTGGTTCTTAGGGCCTGATCTTGTGCCTCTTTTAGCATCTTTCTGTTTCCTTCTTAAGTTATTACCTCTGTAGCCATTTCCATGTTTCATTGCTGGCCAGTTATTTAGTCTGTCTAATGTACTGTCCGTGCAATGGTTTTTTGTGCCATTCCTTTGTTCTGTTTGTCATTCTCCTGTTTCTGTATAGTTCGTCTACTTTTATCAGTCCTTCATCTCATGCAATCCTAAGCCACTCATCTTTGCTGATTTTTAGATATTGCCCCAGTGCTCTGCTCTTGATGTTGACGTATTCTTCTATGCTTAGTAGCCCTCTAAAATCATTCCCTTCGTGTTATGTATAGTCTGTCCACATTTGCACTTGGGTGTAATGCTTAGTGTATTGTCATAAGTTTCCTAGTTTTCTGGTCTATGCTGCGGAATTCACCCTTCGTCCACTCCACTACCCCTGCGTTGTACTTGATTACTGGTACTGCTCATGTGTTTATGGCTTCCATCATATTTCCAGCGTTGAGTTTTGACTTAATTATTGCCTTAAATCTCTGCATATATTCTTTCATGATCGTGTCCTTCATCTCTTTGAGTTTTATATCCTCTCCTTCTATTTTTCCCAGGTATTTATATCCTGTCTCATCTATGTGTTTGATGCTATTCCCATCTGGTAGCTTTATCCCTTCAGTCCTTATTCCAAATTTCATCCTAATGTCCCCAGATATAATCCTCATAGTCTGGATTAAGGTATATATTTCCTTCATGCTCTTAACATACCACTTGATGCTGTCCGTGAACATTAAATGGTTAATTCTGTTACCTCCTTTCTTGAGTTGGTACCCACCATCCATCTTCTGCAGTACTTTTGTCATGGGAATCATGGTTACTGGGAAGAGTAGTGGGGACAGTGAGTCGCCTTGAAAGATCCTTCTCCCGATGTTAACCTCTGCTAGTTTTATCTCATAGCATGTAAGTACTATATTCCAGTTACTCCTTGCATTTTTTTTTCAGGCATTCTATTGGCCACATGTGTGGTATCATGTCGAAGGTTTTCATGTAGTCAATCTATGCCATGCTTAGGTTGGTTTTCCATCTCTTACTATTCTTCATTTCCATTTGTCTATCAGGATTTGGTCTTTTGTGCCCCTACACTTCCTTCTGCAGCCATTCTGTTGGTGGGGATGGTGTTTGTATCCTCTAGGTAGTAGTATAGCCTGTCTCTGATGATACATGTCTGTAACTTCCACATTACTGGCAGGCAGGTGATAGGCCTGAAATTACTTGCTATCTTTCCTTTGATTTTGTCTTTCCGTACTAAGGATGTCATCATCCAGGGCACATGTTGGTTTGTTATACAATGATTGAGTTGTTCTGCTATTCGTGGGTGTGGGGCCTTGAAGTTTTTGAGCCAGTATCCATGGACTTCATCGGGACCTGGGGCTTTCCTTTCGGCCATTTTCTTTAGTTGGTGTCTAATTGCGTCTCTCATGATCTCGGTGAATCTTAGTTTTATTCCCCATTTCTTCTGCCTTGATTTCCTGGAGCCATGTTGTATTTTGATGTGTGATACTGGATTGCTACATATGGTTTCCCAGAGTTTCTTACTTGGTCCAGCTTCAGTAATTTCCTGGTGGTTGTCTTCCCTTCTAAGTTGGCTGTGTTACTATTATTATTAGTTGACACTTTTGATCTAGAAACTCTACAAGACAGAAAAACAGAGAGTAGAGCTATATACTCATTTGTTTTACTCAAATTGTCCGAAATTTTTTGGGTAGTTATTAGTTTATAAACTGGCTCACATAATTTGTTAGTTACAAGGGGACGATATTAGGAGTCTCTGTTTTACAGGTAATTTACTTGATGATGGCCATAATAAATCATATATCTCCTTTAAGATATTTACATTCAAGATATTCTTAACGGTGGCCATGATATGCAGATTGAATCAAATTTATTTCGGAAATATTTTCATGAAAGTAATTCTGTGGACGATAAACGCTTGCATTCTATCATAACCCATCTTATAGTGTTCTGCTGTTTTACATAAGGTTTGTCTTTAAAAATGTTATATAAGTGATTTCAAGAGCAAAGAGGATGACTTAGACATTTTCTAAAATACCAGGTTACAAAATAAACGTATTCTAAGTTATTTTCGTAACCAAGATTTAATCGTATTTTTCTTATTAGTATGTATTTCGTGACGTGAATGATATTTTGAAATGTTTCGTGTCATTTGTCAGAGAGAGAAAGAGTGAAGAAGGTTGAAAAGAAAAACCTAACATGTGTGTTCATACAATCCCCTCGTCAGAATTGAATTAGTATTTGACCATAAAGTTATCTTCTCTTTCTCTTCAGTAAAAGTTAGTTACGAGATATTTTTAAATTCCTTTTTTTACTTGAAGGTTCAAAGTGACTCTAATTCAATTCTGAATTTGACCTTTATACCCAGACTTTCATCTTTCCATGAGCGATGCCCAACGGTACAATATTTCCCAGAGGGAAGGGATTTTGCATGAAATTTAATTTGCAGCCTCTGCACTTCCTTTTTTTTTCATATCTTTTTAGTTGGGGTGACTATGATAAATTTATGTTGAGATACGACTGATTAAACACAACAGCTATTCTGTATTATGATGAATAAAACATTGGATTGCACATTGGAAGTACGTATATCATCATTGCGAATTCAGTTCTCACTGAACTAAGCAACTCACCATTATTTATTTATTTATTTATTTTTTTTTTTTTTTGTCTTTCAGTCTTTCAGTTGTATGGTTGTTTCTTATTTCAAGGTTAAGCCACTTATTGTCCTTTTTACCAATTCTATTTTGGTTTTCACCACGCCTGTCTGGATAAGGACTCCGATGGCCTGGTCTATTGGCTTTTGCTTTATATAAAAGAAAAGCTTATGGAACACGAATGACTGTTTCTTTTTATTAAAAGAGAACTGTAAACGTCATTTCATATGAAAATAAATCGTATCCGAATACGAGAATGTTATAAATATGCATACGTATACCAGATGTGCTTTCATAAGCTAGATACATATTAAGAATTATATAGGCTCAAAGATTTCAGAATTTAAAATCATTTTCGAATAAAAACTACGAAAAATAGATCGGTTAGTTTTATTATTCCCTCTTTTAGTATGTCTCTCTCTCTCTCTCTTCTCTCTCTCTCTCTCTCTCTCTCTCTCTCTATCTACATATATAATATATATATGTATATATATATATATATATATATATACTATATATATATATATATAGTATATATAAATACAAATATATATATATATATATATATATATATATATATATATATAATATATATATATATATATATATATATATATCCTAAAAAAGGAGAGGAGCACATAAAAAAACGCTGTATTTCAGAAAATGCTGTCTCTCTCCTTCAGGTAGTAGAGAATGAGAAAGTTACAGAAAAGGCGGTATTTATGCTAAGAGATCCATCCACAGGTAACCTGTTTTTAGGTTACCCCGGCTGATAATTCTTCTTCAATCCTATTGTTGAGCGTTGGTTGAAGGAAGACTATCTATGACATCTGAATCCCAGGCGCCCTTTGAGATGTTCATTACCTGTCTTTGTTTAATAAAGGTCATCTCTATCATCTGGGTTTTGTATCGACAGTTGCTGCTATAGATTATACGTGCCAAATTCTACTTTATTCTGTGTTTATGGTTATTTATATGGTTAAAAATAGTTGAGTTCTGTTGTCCATATCTAACTGTACGTCTATTAACTTACAAATTAAAATCAATAACATTACAATTCTCAATTTTTATAGTAAAATTCACAGTAATATTGCAAAATGACATATATAAATGATAAGAATATGTTAAAGATGGCTAATCAAATCAGGTGAATAGATAAAATTAAATAAGGAAAAATACAAAATTTAATTCACAACAACGGAAGATACAAAGGAACAATAAATACACTAGTCAATATATAAACCAGTAACACGCAGACTAAATACACAAAAGTGAGACTGATATCGAGTGATAGTACTGTTCGAAATATGTCCCAATAAAGTTGTTAAAATGCTCTTCCGAGTTTTGGCCATATTGTCATTGTAAATTACATATATAGTTTTTGCTCTGTAATCGAAATATTATTTTATATTCTTTTATAGTAACAAAGAACAATGTAACTAATTTTATCTAGCTACAATGTGTGCCAAAAAAGTAATAAATATAGAGTATATGATACAATATATTGCTCTGGTTACCAATAATACACTTTGAACTCGTTAATACTCACTAATTGAAGACTGATTGATATCATTTAACACCATTAATTTTGCTTTAATCAAGAGGATTTTCAGGTGTGGTAATTACTGGTCTAAATATTTTTCATAGTAATCAGTGCGCACTAATATGGCAATAGGAAATCAGATAAATTTTCTCATTCCATTTGTCTTAAGTGATAAGTAAAAAGGAATAATAATCATACGTCATTATCATCGCTCAAACTGTCTCGTAGTAGTGAGTTTATGTGGACAAAAGACACTTGTGTACGTTGGCTTCTATATCTGTGCATGTGCGTCATTTCCTCATTACCCTTATTAATATCTATGGGTGCGAACGTTTTTTATTTGAAGTAAACGTAAAGTGTTATATCATTTAGAAATAGGAGAGTGTACGAGCCGACTGGTTGTAGAATTTCTTTTTCAAGAAAAGAATTTCAATTAATTGCAATCAACAAATCTTAGGCTCCTAGATTAGGTGACCTTCATTACTTTGATATAACTAAATAAAATTGTATGAATTCAAAGGGGAATCTTTTCGTGCAATAAACTAATTAGAACGACCTTCCAATTTTTTTTTTGTTTTTTTTTTTCAGAAGAGGATTGATTGAGTAAGGGAGACCTGATTTCTGTTTCTAAGTTGATATAGAATTAGTAGATATACTATATATATATATATATATATATATATATATATATATATATATATCTATATATATATATATATATATATATATATATATATATATATATATATATATTATATATATATATATATATATATTATATATATATATATATATCTATATATATATAATCTTACATCTTCATGGCTACGTCCAAAGGGGAAAAGAAAAATCAATGGGACTGTCGACTGTTCCCGTGACACCTGTAACATCTGTGACTCACGTAGACTTCAAGCAATTGTCTGCTGAGCCCATAAAAAAAGATAAAACTAAATTTGTGGTTAGTACCTCCCAATTCACAAACATCACCACCCTTAGTATCATTACAAGCACCCATGTTAGTATCAGAGATAACATCAATATCAGTATCACCAGTATCACCAATATTAGCACTCGCCAGTTTCACCAGAACTACCAAAATTCACCAAATTTTTATCACCAAATTCACCAAATATCACCAAATTCACCAAAATTGTTATCATCAAATTCACCAAATATCACCAAATTCACTAATCTCACCACCCATAAATCTTTGTCACATTCACCAAAATTATTAACACCTTGAACTCTAATAGAATCCTCATAAATATCTCCCATAATAATTCTCTGTAATAATTCCACTTAAATAATTCCCCGTAAATAATTCTACGTGATAATTCTCCGTAAATATCTCCATAAAATATCTCCAGTATCACCAGTATGGGCTTAATATTGCCATTCACCAGTATCATCACCATTACCACTCCCCGGTATCGTCACCACAATTGTTATCACCGAACACAACCCTGATATCATCAACATTTTAAAATAGTCTCCATATCCCAAACACATCCCATTCCAAAATAATCTCTGTATCCCCAGTTATAATCATGTCCTCCGCCATTGCGTAAAGGCATTCTCCAAAGCGCAAGGAAAACTTGCACCATTTTCATTTCCATTTTTTCTTACACAAAAGAAAAAAAACTTTTCTAAAAGAAACCCTACGGGCATATCACATCATCCCTCAATGGCTATCAGCTGATATGGCATTGAACTATGTCGTCAAGGACTCAAGAGCATGGCAATGAACTCTTTTATCAAGGCCAAACTCACCCCCACAGCCCCGGGATAAAGAAAAAAAAAAGGAAGTTCACCCTCCAGTTGGCACTACCCCATGGAAGACACCACTAGCCTCCCTTTGGCACTACCCTTGGTCGCTCAGCAAAAAATACGCTGAGTACGTATGCATGCATGATAGAGCACGGTCTCCAAGCACCTCGAGAACTGAGTTGCATGCATGAAAACCTTCATATGCATACATATGTGTTAAAAAAACCAATGCATCACCTCTAAAAATGTGCCAAGAAAAAAACACATCACGTTCTGCTCCTATGGAAAACAAATATGGTAATCTAAACTGATTCTTTAACTCCAAAAATGATTCTTACACAAAGTTAGAAAGACAGAAAAAAAACACTAGGGCAAAAATTAATCTAACACTCACGCCATCAATGACTGAACATATGATCGCCAACTCCGCATGAATAAACACGCGAATACACACATACGCGCGTGTGTAAGAACGACCCGATACTTGAGCAGTAAACACTTTGGCAGCGCGCAATCACAATGCCCACTGAGTGACAGAGACTCTTGAAGGCACTTCACTGGGCCAAAATGCTGACGCTAATTGAATTTCTTCTCTCCCAGTACCAGAACGACGGCTGAATAATTCTTATCGATTATCACCTATTAATTGAAAACCCAACACATTCTCACAACCAGACTTTCTGAAAACAGCCTCTTTAAACTGCATTAATCTCACAAAAGGCAAAATACAGTTTAAAAACCGCTGCCACCAACTATAACCGAGATCCTAAAATCTTGGTTCTTCTATTTTAAAAGGTAGCAATAAACCAGAGCTGTAGGCAACTGGCCACACCCGCCCCCCCCCCCCAGCCCCCCCCCCCTCTCTCTCTCTCTCTCTCTCTCTCTCTCTCTCTCTCTCTCTCTCTCCACGACACACCTCCCCCCCTCCATTATCTAAAGCTATCAAATTAGACATGTGAGCTTATAAAAAATCCCTTTTCTCCAGAACCGCCCATTCAACACAGTATTCACA
>NC_087200.1:68006235-68013735 GCF_015104395.2 Macrobrachium nipponense
GTATATATATATATATATATATATATATATATATATATATATATATATATATTATGCAGTGCAGATTAACCGTTGTTAATTATGTGGACTTTTCTTTGTCAGTGAAACATATATGAATACATGAAAAATTACATCATATAGAAAAAGTTAACAATAACATATTTTTCAAAAAGAGCTTAGTAGTGTACATAAAAAGGATTAACTAAAAAAACTAATTTGTTAAGCATTAAGATATAAAAGGTGCCTTCAACTCCATCACTTCACCGAAACCAAGTATAGGTAAGAGAGTATATACTCGGTTTGTAGAATTATTTCCGTCTTCAAACCCAAGAGAAATTGAGTCGAGGAATAATTACCAAGGCAAAGGAAAGATATCTTTTTCCACCATGAGCCCTCTCCTGAAATATCTGGAAGGGCTAAACATTTCACCTGCATAAATGGAATTCACGTCAGCGCAGACAGACATCCTGTCGGGCACAGGTTTCCATAGGTAACTTTTCATGGAAATAGATACACACGCTTCCTCTCTCCACATGGAAGATTCTTCCGAGAAAATAATTTACCTTCGGTAAATGAAAATGATACATTATTTTTATTAATGAAATGAGCGATGATATTATTATCATTATACTAGCGAAGCCAAGTCATCACTGAAAACGGGCTTATTTCTGGCAGTTTAGCTCGGCCTGGCCCTAACGCTATTCAAATGCCGATATCTTCAAAAGTATTGAAGATAAAAAAAAAAAAAAAAAAATCTTTCGGCAGATAAAACCTTACATCTTTAAATTTCATCCCATATAAGATTTTTTTTTTAATATCATAAATTCACATTTAAATGATGTTTAAATTGTTTATTTATTTTTTATTTTTTGCTTCAAAGTTTTTGTGAACAGAAACTTCTGCTTTGGCTGACGGATAAACAGTATTCGAACGCTGACGCCTGAATCTTTTTCAACGGCTTCGGCGTTCTGGATTGCCGGATATCCAGCCTTGAATGTTTATTCAGCTGAGTTACACACCCATACCTCGCCTATTATATGCGTTTCATAGAATGTTTAAACCATATTCGGTATCACCTTAATAAGCTAAACGATATATCGGGGCAGAACAGGATACTTAATATTTAACCATTTTTTAAAAAATGGATATTAATAAGAAAAACATATTGAAGGTATGAAACATTACTTGATATAGTTGAGTAACGTATGGAATACAAAAAGTAAGTATATAAAAATATTTTTAGTTTTTTTCAGTTTTCAAAAAAAGTCAGCAAATTCCCGCTCTGCCCCATATATGGGGCAGAAGGGGATACTTAATGTTTAACCATTTTTTTAAATGGCTAGTAAAAACAAAAACATATTGAAGGTATGAAACATTACTTTATATAGTTGAGTAACATATGCAATACAGAAATTAAGTATATAAAAACTTTAAGTTTTTTTTTCAGCTTTCAAAAATAAAGTTAGCAAATTTTCCGTTCTGCCCCATATACGGGGCAGAATGGGATAGGGAAAGTCTAGTTGTTCCGGTGTAAATACATGTTTATATTTTCTATCTGATTTATCAACCTTATAGTCAGGATTGTTCTTAGATTTTTTAACATATCTTTCAAGGCTTGATTTCGTTACGTTATATTGGTTAGCAGCCTTCAAAAACCCCATTTCAGACGATAAAACAGCTTCAACTGTCATCTGCATTGCATTTACATCCCATTTGTGTCTCTCGTCTTCCTAACGTACGTTCGCACCATCTGGAATAACATAAAAAAAAAGGACAAACCTATTCCAGTAAAAAGTGACGGGGGCAGAACGGGATACTATCCCATTCTGCCCCATCCCGTTCTTCCTGGAGAGCATGTTTTAGGTTATGAGTGACTACCGAACCGAAAATCTGACGTATTTACAATGACTATACCTATAACTTATAGCTCATTACATACACTCGAACAATATCTTACACACAATAGCCTATTAGTAAAAGTTAGAAAGTTACATTGGTACGAAAATATAAAAAAGTTACAAAAATCTTGAAAAAAACAACACCGACAATCGTTCCCCTCAGAATTCACTGTCAAACTGGACAAGATGGCTGCCGCGTCTTCTCGACCATCTGTAGGTATAGTTCAACGCCTCTCCGCCAGGCACTAGAGGTCTCAAGTGTCATATCCCGTCCTACCCCGCTATCCCGTTCCATCCCGAGTTCCCCTTTGTATATTAATAAATTGGAATTCAGTATATCTCCTCCTAATTGCTGTTTGATAAATAGGCCTAATTAGTTCCTATCTCAATACCCTCGGTATCATATTTGGAGGTCAACTTCATGCTGTTTTTTTAAGAAGAGGAAATTGATACTGGAACAATAAATAAACTATTCTACTCTGCAATGTGTTTGACTCATAGCATTGAATTTATTGTATTAATAGGTAAGCTTTGAGGGCAGAGAAAATAATGACATGGCAGCGGCAGTCAATACATCTGGAAACAACACGAATACCAACCGACTTTTCTCTAAAAGTCTTCGTTATACAATTCAACGCGTATGGGGTTACACTTATGAGTTGCAATAATGACTGTAACAGTTTTATATATTATTCCAGTTATAAGCTGTATCGTCAACTGCAGATGATAAAGAAAATATGTACTTGAGGTTACAACTTGAAGCTTCGCGAGTTGACGCCTTTAGGGCGGCCTACTAGTTATTATTATTATTATTATTATTATTATTATTGTTGTTGTTGTTGTTGTTGTTATTAGAATGTGCAGTCATTCAAGTGTAACCTAAAAGCTTATGACTTCTCGAAAAATGAAAGTCAAAGAGGACTAGGAAATATGCCCTTTATTTATGCTCAAACTTTTATCTATGGAAGCAAATTCCCTACTGTTGCGTTTTTTTCCCTAAAGCTTCCCCTCCCTGGCGAAGTTCGCTATATAAGTTTTCAAAAAGAGGACATTGCATGGAGAATTTTTTCCTATAATGTGGAAAGGGAATTTTATCTCATTATGTATTAAGGTACGAGCCAGCACAACTGAAATAAGAACTATTGCAAGTGAGTTAAACGTAATTATGTATCAACTTTAGAATCCCTTGGAAGAAAGTAGTTTCTCTTATTCTATTGATTTCTTTGCCACTCAATGAAACCTAATACCACTCAAAACAGAGACTAGAGATCATTTGGATGTTTTTAGCATTGCTTCTACGAAGAGGGGAACTACCTCTTGTACATGTCAAAATGATATTTCAAGATTCTTTGTTATGAAAAATATTGTCTAATTTGCAAAGAAGAGACACAGAGTTGGACCATTCATGAAGAAAAAGAGGAAACTAAAAAATGATACCTGAACAACAATCATGCACATTACATTAACAAACAGATAACACATGTCAAAAGGGTGTGCCACTTTGGAGCTTATTGCAGGTCGCCTTTACTGGCATTGTATTGATTCTTAATTTTTCATATTTTCTGGAATGTTGTAGTTTTCACAGGAAATGCAGTTAATTAAATAAATAAAATGTTTGCTTCCACGTTATGCGAGGAACAATATCGTAAGGAAACTACAGCCCGATCTAACCCATTTTCAAGAGCTTTTGAGGTTCTGTATGAAATCCTTTCTAGAAAGATATCCAGCATCTGCTTCGTTTGTGTATAAAGGAATTTGAATAAAATCAATATTTTTCGTAGCAGTGCAAATGGATTTTAGGGCGGAGCTTTTCGTGACAAGTGTGCGTAAACAAAAGGAAGTTGAATATAATAATTTGCTTTGAAGTATTTCGGAGTTCTCCTTTCCCACTTGAGAGATTGATTTAATCCTTGTCTCGGCTGTTCTTCTCTTCTTGTGTATAGTTTTTGTCGTCAACATACATTACACTAAAGTATGAGTGTTTATTTCTAGGTATTTCGGTGCACGTACTAAGTTAATTGCTTCGAGTCCTGGGTCATTAATTTTCTCAATGTCTGTTTCTCCCATAATACATTATCACAATCCTTTATTATCCTCTTACAGTGTTCCTTTGTTTACCCGTCTCGTAGGAATTTACTTGTGTTATCTCCTCTAAAGAAAGTGTATGACCACACCCTTCTTGAATTCATTTTATTTGCTATATTGTAAGAAATATAAACAATCGTCAGTATTCCTAGAAAGTTCAAGGAACATATGAGGATTTAAAAATATTTCCTCAAACATAGTTCACAACGAAAGCTGTTCTTTCAGAATTAGCATAAAATTAGCATAACTCTGAAAGAATAGTGTTCTGAAATACTCAGTACCAAGAAATGTATATTATGCTTATATGATTATATTAGATATTGCTAATGACTTTACTGACATTCATTACTCTTTCTCCGTAATATTTAATCTAGAGTAAAAGGAAATATACCTATTTAATAAAAAAAAAAACTATATATATCTTTATATATATACCAGCTGGCAAATCCAGCGCTGCCCGGAAAACTGAAAGGACAGAGGGAAGGGGAGGGGGAAAATGTAGAGATGGGGGAGGGGGTATGAGTTTGTGTTGATGGTCTGACTGACAGTTCTACTTTTTTCATGCAAGCGTTTACCCTTCGAACAGTCGTGGGTGAACTGACAGGCATTACTACTGTGGTGGCTGTCCCTTTTATCCAGGTATTACTGTGATGACTGTACTTTTTAACCAGAAATTACTGTGATGACTGTCCCTTTTATCTACGTATTACTATGGTAATGGTCCCTTTTATCCAGGTATTACTATGGTGACTGTCCCTTTTATCTGGTATTACTATGGTGACTCCCTTTTGACCAAGAATTACTGTGTTAACTGACAGTTTAACCGGGTCTTACTGTACTGTCTGCACCTTTTAACCAGATATTACTGCTCTGTGGGTGCCTTCTATACAGGTACTAGCTGACTAACCTGGCTTTGCCTGGGTAAACTCAGAATGACAACCGATAAACTCTCTCTCTCTCTCTCTCTCTCTCTCTCTCTCTCTCTCTCTCTCTTGTTAAGATAGTTGCTTCAGTTACATTGCCCAGCATTTTTGACATTTTACATTTCACCACTTCTCACTCCCCATTCATATCAGGGCTGAACTTGGACTTGAAGGGTATCGGGAGTGTCTCTGTTCATCCCAGCAACCTCAAAAACTAGGGCTTCATTTCTAATATCTGTAATTTTCAGTTATTTTTAAATGTAACCACCTTCCCACCCCTTCTCACACCCCCATTCCTATCAGGACTGAACTTGGAATTTAAGGGCATTGAAATTGTCCCTATTCATAACTGTGACCTCAAAAACTGTGGATTAGATACTAATATCTGCATTTATAAAAATATTTTTTATATGTCACCACCTTCCCACGCCTTTTCTCCCCCCTTCCTACTGGGGCTGAACTTGAACATAAAGGGCTTCAGAATTGTTACTATTTATCTCAGCAACCATGAAAACTATGTGTTAGACACTAATATGTGGAATTTTGGTTATTTTTACATGTCAACCCTCTTCCCATCCCTTACTCATCCCCTCCTATCACAGCCGAACTTGGGCTTAAAGTCAGGAGTGTCACTATTCATCTGAGTAACCTCAAAAACTACCGATTAGACACTAATATCTGTAATTTTCTATTATTTATACATGTCACCACTTCCCACACCCTTCTCACCTCCTCCCTAATGGGGCTAAATTTGGACTTCAAGGGCTTATGGATTTAAAGGGCATTGGAGAGTCACTATTCTTGTCAATGACCTAGAAAGTCATCGGGAGTATCAGTATCTCCTTCAGTGATCTTGAAAACTATAGATCAGACACTAATATCTGTCATTTTCTGTAATAAGGCTGAACTTGGCCTTACAGGGCATCGGGAGTGTCGCTATTCTTCTCAGCAACCTCAAAAACTATGGATTAGACACTAATATCTGTAATTTTCTATTATTTATACATGTCACCACTTCCCACACTCTTCTCACCTCCTCCCTTTGGGCTGAATTTGGACTTAGAGGGCTTTGGATTTAAAGCGCATTAGAGTGTCACTATTCTTGTCAGCGACCTAAAAAAACTATGGATTACACACTAATATTTGTCGTTTTCGGTTATTTTTATGTCACATTCTTCCCATCCCCCTGCCTATCACGGCTGAACTTGGATTTAAAAGTCATCGGGAGTGTCAGTATCCACTGCAGTGATCTTGAAAACTATAGCTCAAACACGAATATCTGTCGTTTTCTGCAATTTATGTTACCCCCTTCTCAACCCCTACCTAGGGTTGAACTTGGCCTTAAAGGGCATCGTGAGTGTCGCTATTCTTCTCAGCGACCTTGAAATCTATGGATTAGATACTAATACCTGTTGTTTTTGGTGATTTTTACATTTCGGCCCTTCACACCCACCTTTACAAAACAAATGGTCCTATTTTAATTCTGTTTTCACCATGACCTTTCCCTGTTTGATATTGCCATATCTAAAATCTCATCAAAATTGGTCAAGAAATAGGAATTTGTATAGCGTTCATACAAACAAACAAACAGACATTTTCTTGTTTATATGTATAGATTACTGTTGTAACTGTCTCTTTTATCCAGTTATTACCATGCTGATTGCCCCCTTTAACCAGGTATTGCTGTACTTCTTCCCTTTTATCCAGGTATTATGTTAGTCTCTTGAACTCTGTATTATTGTGGTGAATAACCCTATTATCCAGGTATTACTGTGGTGACTGTTACCCAGGTATTACTCTGCCATCTGTAACCTTACCTCAGGTATTACTGTGCTGTCTGTCCCTTTTGTCTAGGTACTACTGTGATGACTGTCCCTTTCATTACACTTTCCTGTGGTGATTGTCCCTTTTATCCAGGTATTACTGTGGTGACTGTCCCTTTTATCTAGGTATTACTGTGGTGACGGAAAAGCATTTCCAATAATAAGTTTTTATGGTCTCGAATGCATGGAATGGGGTATGGTAAACCCATAGAGTCTATTTGCCCCATACGTTACAAAGGGAAGGGAGTTGGTGTAGGGAGAGAGGGCGGGGGTACGTGTTTGAAACGTACGCTGTTATTTTAGTTGGGTCAAATGATGGGGACGTGCCAAATTTTGTGTAGATCGATCAAGCCGTTTGGATTTCTGTAGTACATAAATATACAAGCAAACTTACAAACATATGCTCTTATATATAAGATGAAGATCCAAATTCTCAAAAATTGTTTTTTGTCTTTTTGCCTCACCTAATCTGTCATTATTTTCTTTCAGCACGCAATAAAGCTTAATTTATTTTTTCATTTTATAAGTCTTTATATCTTATTTCTAATGGAATTTCAGTTGCTTTAGATTTTACATTGAAAATGTGAGTTCAGGATGTTCTAACAAGCTTTTTGTAAATATCAGCCAAAATAATAGGATTTTCGACGCAAGATTCTTATGATACTAATTGTGTCAGTGACTCCCGTGATTAAATCTTCGCAAAGGAGCTTGTTAACCACATAATAAATCACAGGGAACGTTTACTGAAGGAAGTTAACGCAACATAAACAG
>NC_087200.1:68018735-68026165 GCF_015104395.2 Macrobrachium nipponense
ATATATATATATATATATATATATATTATATATATATATATATATATATATATATATATATATATATATATATGATATATAATATCTACTATATATATATATATATATATATATATATATATATATATATATATATATATATATATATCTATATATTATATATATGTATATATATATATATATCTATATATATATATATATATATATATATATATACTATATATATATATATATATATATATATTATATATATATCTTATATATATATATATATCTATCTATATATATATATATATAGATCATATATATTATAATATATATAGTATATATATGTATATATATATATATATATATATATATATATATATATATACTATATATATATATATATATATATATATATATATATATATATATATATATATCTATATATATATTACATATATATATTACATATATTATCTATATATATATCTATATATATATATATATATATATATATCATATATATATATTATATATATATATATATATATATATATATATATATATATATGTATATCTATTATGTACTATATATATATATATATATATATATATATATATATATATATATATATATATATATATACTATATATATATCTATATATATATATTATATATCTATATATATATCTATATCTATATATTATATATACTATATCTATATATACATATATCTATACTATATATATATATATATATATATATATATATATATCTATATCCTATATATATCTATATGTATATATATATATTGATATATCTATATATATATATATCTATCTCTTATATATATATCTATCAATCTATATATATATCATATCTTGTAGGCACTGCTAAAATATTATATCTTAAATAGTGGGGTTGATAACCTTAGCTCTTGCTGGTTAGAGACAGATGCAAAATGCTGGATTCCTCGGAGATGATGCGATGAAAAACAAATAGAAAACATGTAGCGTGCACAATTGAGTTTCATTGACGCATTCCACAAAGCATGAGTTAATCACAGGAAAGTTCTCGTATTATAACTACGGAATTTCTGAGGTGTATGGTCTCGCATCCCTCCATATCTGAGACGGACAAGCCTCCCAACAGTGGTCCGCACTTTTACACATTCCACAATATTTGACTCTACATACTTTTTTTTGTGTGCCCTGGTTTATTACAATTGCAGCAACGCAACTGCTGTTGCCTTTGATTGATCGATCCTCTATTATATTCCACTTTTGCACACAAACGGGAAGAAGGAAAATCTGAGTCTCTTTGCATTGTATTTCTTGGATCGGTCCCATTAAAAACGTACTATCCACAGTGGGACATTTGGACATATGATTCTGAATTTGGGCATAAATTAGTTCCTCGTCTGATGTAGGTTCAATCTTTTCATAAAAAGTATCTACAGTGGTGTCCGAATGTCGTGTAGAAGCATTGCAAAATGCAGTATTTATTTTTATTGTTGAGTGAGACATTATTCGCATTATCCCATGTGGAATTTCTCAATTTCTGTATCCATTCTCCCGTTGAGTCAAAACGTTTTGAGCTGTGCTCAACAAGGCTTGTTGTCCCTTTTCTAATTTTGTACAACCCCTTAAATCTATTATCATATCTCCTTGTTCTTTCGATCCATAAGCCGCCCTTCAATACGCTTGTAATTAGGTTCGTGACCGACATTTTGTGTACTGAAAACTACGGCATCTAAATGAAAAATCACCTTTATTGAAATCTAACAAGGCTTTTGCCTCTGTGAACGCCTCTGCATCATCTTTAATTCCCTTGACGTTTAAGTAGTTATTCACTCCCTCAGTAAAAATTTGCACTGGTTGGGACAGAACGCTATCAACAATGCCTCGAAAAGTACTAACTCCTGCATTGATGTTAATTATGTTATGCACTAGAGTCTAACTTGTACTTGCTTCGGCCATTTTGCATTCTTTATGATAACTCATGCTTCAGGATTTGCCCCAACCTCAATAACATCGATATATTTATGCCCACACAAACCACCAACACAAAAGTAATAATATACCATTCACCAATAAAAGAAAATATTAATATGCACTAATTCCCAATAAACCGCTAACAAGGTCGATCAGCTGATCGAACTGTCACAAGGTCATGAGATGGTCTATAGAAAACGGGAAGAAATGGGTGAGAGAGAGAACGCACAGCCAACCATCTGCTTAATCATCAATCCACTAGTGCAACCATTCTCCCAGCAGCCTCTCTCTCTCTCTCTCTCTCTCATCCCACGCACAAAAACGAAACTTATCGTACCACTTTTTCTAATGCATTGCAAATACAACAAACCCCTAATGTACGTTGAATCCCGAGGGACATCAAAATGAAATACACATGTGAGCAAATTAACACCAATAAAAAAATAAAAAATAAACTTATACACTCACATCTTCATAGATCTGAAGTTATTTGCACTCATCTTAGTGTAGTAACCGGTTACACTTGTGACCGCTCGTAATTAATTCTTGTTATCATATATTCACTTCCCCCCTCCCCCCTAGAAACACAGGTACACGTCTTACACTTAAAAAGCATTTAAGATCACTGCCAGTAGTAGCTACCTGGCTTAATTCCTGACTATCGGATAAATTCCCCTTAAATCAGCAAAGGAGTCAGTTGCCCAATAGTACGTAATCATAAGCACTTTTTCCCAAAATATGCCTAACCTATCTAATTCTAGTCTCTTCGGAAACGTAACCTATAGGCTTGATTGCCTCTTAACCGCTGCCACCAAAATCTATTACGAGGTCAAAATAACACTCGTTTAAACAAATGAAAGAAACTCCTAAACTGGTAACGTGGCCTACCTTTCATGTTGAGCGCCATCCCTGAAGTTAGCAGAAAAATCAAAGTACCAAACTTGAGGCTAATCCAAACTCCGGATGTTATAAAAATATTCTTTTTATTTCCCAAAATTAGCTAAAATGAAAATGGAATCAAACGGGTTAAGAATAACTAAAAAATGAAATGTTAAACTATAATATTCTTCCCAAAATCATATTAAAGTAAATACCCCCTTTTTCTCTTTCTGTCCAAACATTCATAGTTTATCAAAGTCAAAAACTGTCTAGAGAAAGACCATAATTATCACACCATTAAACATTAAAGTTCGTCAATAAAATGTGTGTCACATCGCACTTCCCTTTCTCTAGAACTGAAGTAATTGTCGCTTTAAATGTTAACTTTTCCAAAGTTTTCCACTTTATTTTACCTTTCCCGACAGACATCCAATGCCTCTTCTACACCAAAAACACTGCTGTCCACTTTGACAGTTGGCTGTCCAATTCCTTTGTTAATTCACATACCAGAGATTATATGCCATTTTCTGTGACATCATTACGAACGCACATCCACTAACCAATGTACAGACGGCCAACAAAGAATTGGCGTAGTTTCTTAATTCATTGTTCGTTATGGAAATATTGCCATATGCAGGTGCCAGAATATTTACTTAACAATAAATCAAATTTCCTTTCAAAGGTGCTATACATGAAATAAATGACATTAGAACTGAGTAGACTTATTCACGTATTAAGATAATATTCTGCAAAGTAAGGAAAATTATAACCGATGGTCCACGATTTCTAATTTTATTTTCACACTAGCTTCGTGACAGCATTCCTAAGATTTTGAAGTTGGCTTTGCTGCCGCTCGAGTCTTGACTCAACATATCGTACTGCACTGGGGTGTTGTCATTTCGTCTCCTACAGCCGATAATAATACATCAAGGCGTTAAACATTCTTTGAAAACGATGTTTAGTTAAACTAATTTTGTCCTTTGACCAATAAAATAATTTGCATGACACGTTTAGTGGCCTAAATTGGACTTATTGATTTTCCCACATGATAAACCTAGGTCTATTTTCAGCAGCATACTCTCTCGATACGTATATTAATGAATATTTAATCGACAATATATATATATATATATATATATATATATATATATATATATATATATATATATATATATATATATTAATCTGCTTTATTTGACTATTCCCGTTATTCTTGTTTTATTAGCCGTGTTCCACCTTTCTTCTTATCCTTTTAATAATTGCTTAACATAAATAACTCAGACCTAGCTATTCAAAGTACAAAAGCAATCATAAAAAATCAAACGAATATAATTCATATCTTATTTTTTATCGAATTCCTTGCATATCATCCTGTTTCATTTGGACACCTTGGAAAGCTGTGGGAGTCAAAACTGACGAACACATTAAGAAAGGCTTACTTTCCTTAAAGCTTTCCTACGATGATCTTTCTGTAGCTATTAATTTCTTTTAAATAGAAATTAATTCAAATTAGTTTACATGTATAACTACTAGACCTACTAACATAAGCATATTATAAGTAGCTGAAAGGATAGAAATATTTTTGGAGGTGAGGTTCTCGTTTAAGTCTATTTCATGTTTTTTTTTTTTTTTTCCCAAGAAAAACCTGCTTTAATCAAGGTTGCTCTTTGACGGCTACAGGGTGTAACACGAGTATGCACATATTTTGTGGAATGAAAGATAAAGTTTCTTTGAACAGAAAATATTTTATAAACATGTATTTTAAGGCGTCCGTTGTCGGTGCGGGGACTTTTAAAATAACCGTTATCATTAGTGATGGTTTCACAAGGTGGAGTTCGCAGTGAGAAGTCGGATCTAGTGTTCTAGTCGCCTGAGATGTTAGAAGAGAGCGGAGGTGGCGTATAGGAGTGATGGAAGGATTAGGCCGATGTTAATAAAGTATCTCCCAATAAAATGTATTCTTTAGGTTTTGAAGAAAAAAAAAAAAAATGCATGCATCATTGAAACCGTTTCCCTCCCTATCCGTGGTATTCACTGGCCACCGATAAAAAACAAAACAAAAGAGTAAGCCTAACTGAATCTCTCATCCATCAAAGATAAGTTTGCTTATTCATTAGACAACTATTAAAGACTTCAAGTGTAGATTTAAAAATCTCTTCCTCTCCATCTAAAGTATTCATCAGACACCAGTCATAAGCGTAGAGCTAGTTTATGATTCCTGGTTCAGCAATGTCGTGACGAGGCACTAGAATTCAAAGTTCACAAATGAATGTTGCTCAGCAACATTTTCACTACTGTATTGTCTTGCTCTCATGTGGTGCTTCGAGGTATTCCACCTCTAGGCCCATGTTCTAAACTTTGCGTTCTTTAAACAATTTTTATTCATCTATGTATGATTCTCTCCGGTTTATTAAGCTTTCTTGATATCTCTCCAACAGAAACTTGCACCGAATGCAGTGCAATAATTCTCTCGCTCATCGAATGATGTTTCTTAGACCGATAAAATGACACATTGACATTAGATACCCGTGCACATAACATCAAAAGCAATTGAGTGAGGTCGCCTGGTTCACATTGTTAAGATATCGTTTTTTTTTTTGGGGGGGGCTTTTTTTTTTTTTTTAAATTTGATAGCATTTTGTGAGATTCCAATGTTTTCTGTAAAATTTAACAAATGGAATGTTCAACTATCTTCATTCAACTTAATATGAAATGATCATTTAAGGACTATGTTTATGTGATACTACTAGTGATAGGCGGGTGCCTCCTATCTATTTGGTAATGTATATCTATGGTTGTGATGATGACGTTTTTTATCACTTCGTTTCGTTCACGTCAATTTTGCTATATGGTTGAAAATAGTTTTTACCATACATAACATAATGTTCTAAGATATCAGTGACTGTTTTTAACGTCATTACACATGATTTCTTCCATCTTTGAAAAGAAAAATAGATAAATAAGGCATGAAATCGTGCGTCAGGCCAGGTGAACGAAAAATTATGAACTCTGCCACGAGTTTTTTTGGCCGACAGTACATATCCGAGAACTTTCCGTGATCAACTGATGTCTTTGGAATGCGCCAATGAACTCAATTGTGCACCGGCAAAGTGTCCTATTTGTTTTTCATCTCAGCATCTCCGAGGAATCCAGCGTTTTGCATCTGTCTCTAACTGGCAAGAGCTAAGGTTATCAACCCCACTATTTGATATATATATATATTTCTACCAGTTTCCTAAAGATATATATATATATATATATATATATATATATATATATATATATATATATTATATATATATACATATATATATTTATATATATATATATATATATATATATATATATATATATAGATATATGTATATATATATATATATATATATATATATATATATATATATATATATCTATATATATATATATATATATAAATTTCTTAGTGAAATGAAGGTCTCATTAATATTTTTCACTAAAACCTTCATATATTCTTTACGGATTATGAGTCCCCATTCCGCCCGACCCCAACGAGCTTGTGGACTAAAAACCAAGGGGAAACTTTTAAACCCTTAGAGGCAGCTCTCACGCGTGTCCTTTCAGACGTCCATCAAAGAAATTTGCCGTCAAACTTCTCCGCTGATGATGTTTATCTTTCTGCCAAAGTTTGTCTTCGCTCATTTTTATCTCTCACCTTAACAAGGGGGCTCAGCCCTCCCCCCAAACCAAACCGCCTCTGTCTGGAGGAGGTTTTCTCCTAAAGTTCTCAGGTTTATGGATTAGAATTGTGAACTCTCTCTCTCTCTCTCTCTCTCTCATCTCTCTCTCATCTCTCCTCTCTCTCTCTCTCTTATTTTGTTTCGTATTCCCGGCTTTATCTTCAATCTGTTAGATGATTATATGTCGCATTCTTTCTCTTCCTTTTAAAAACAAACTTAAAAATTAATATTTAATGGTTTTGATTTGTGTGGTAAAATGAGCCAATTGGGCCTAAGATTCACTAACGGAATTTAATGAAAAATTCGAGAATACACTTTAGTCTCGAGAGTAACATGTAAAATATGTAAATTTTTAAAAACGTGATTTGTAAAAAGGAAACTTAATCGTTAGAGGAAAGAAAAAAACTGAATAAAGAATCTATTTTTTTTCGTGTTGACATGGGAAACCAACTGATTAACGTATTTAAAAAAAATTAAATTGTACCATAAGGAAAGTTTAACATTTTACCCCGTATGTGTAGGGTGTGATAAGAAATGTTATAACGTTGACAACTGATGTAGCCTGGCATGGATGTTGGAAAATCGAATTGCTTTCCGGATCTGAATGTGGTGAGCAATACAAAGGTTTATGGAATTATGAACAGAGATAAAAAGAATTAACTGTTTGGCTTATTGCTGTTTATGACTTCATTATTCACATGAAGAACCCCTTGGAAACATACGAACAAATTTCAAGTTCAAACTTCTCCAATCCAAATTTATTCTGCACCATCTTTGACACGTTTTCGTTTTCATTTTGTATATTGCTACCAAACATGAAAATTTAAATTAAAGGACACACCTTTTTTATTTTTA
>NC_087200.1:68026665-68029165 GCF_015104395.2 Macrobrachium nipponense
TAAAAATAAAAAAGGTGTGTCTCTAATTTAATTTTTCATGTTTGGTAGCAATATACAAAATGAAAACGAAAACGTGTCAAAGATGGTGCAGAATAAATTTGGATTGGAGAAGTTTGAACTTGAAATTTTGTTCGTATGTTTCCCAAGGGGTTCTTCATGTGAATAATGAAGTCATAAACAGCAATAAGCCAAACAGTTCATTCTTTTTATCTCTGTTCGTAATTCCATAAACCTTTGTATTGCTCACCACATTCAGATCCGGAAAGCTATTCGATTTTCCAACAGCCATGCCAGGCTACATCAGTTGTCAACGTTATAACATTTCACATCACACCCTACACATACGGGGTAAAATGTTAAACTTTCCTTATGGTACAATTTAATTTTTTTTAAATACGTTAATCCAGTAGGTTTCCCATGTCAACACGAAAAAAAATAGATTCTATTCAGTTTTTCTCTTCTTTACTCTAAGATTTCCACATCACGTTTTTAAAAATTTACATATTTTACATGTTACTCTCGAGACTAAAGTGTATTCTCGAATTTTTCATTAAATTCCGTTAGTGAATCTTAGGCCCAATAGGCTCATTTTACCACACAAATCAAAACCATTAAATATTACTTTCTAAGTTTATTTTTAAAAGGAAGAGAAAGAATGCGACATATAATTATCTAACAGATTGAAGAAAAAGCCGGGAATACGAAACAAAATAAGAGAGAGAGAGAGAGAGAGAGAGAGAGAGAGAGAGAGAGAGTTCACAATTCTAATCCCATAAACCTGAGAACTTTAGGAGAAAACCTCCAGACAGAGGCGGTTTGGTTTGGGGGGAGGGCTGAGCCCCCTTGTTAAGGTGAGAGATAAAAATGAGCGAAGACAAACTTTGGCAGAAAGATAAACATCATCAGCGGAGAAGTTTGACGGCAAATTTCTTTGATGGACGTCTGAAAGGACACGCGTGAGAGCTGCCTCTAAGGGTTTAAAAGTTTCCCCTTGGTTTTTAGTCCACAAGCTCGTTGGGGGTCGGGCGGAATGGGGACTCATAATCCGTAAAGAATATATGAAGGTTTTTGGTGAAAATATTAATGAGACCTTCATTTCACTAAGAAATTTATATATATATATATATATATATATATATATATATATATATACATATATATATATATATATATATATATATATATATATATATATATATATATATATATATATATATATATATATATATATATGTATATATATATATATATATCATATATATATATATATATATATATATATATATATATATATATATATTTAGGAACTGGTAGAAATATATATATATATCAAATAGTGGGGTTGATAACCTTAACTCTTGCCAGTTAGAGACAGATGCAAAACGCTGGATTCCTCGGAGATGCTGAGATGAAAAACAAATAGGACACTTGCCGGTGCACAATTGAGTTCATTGGCGCATTCCAAAGACATCAGTTGATCACGGGAAAGTTCTCGGGTATGTACATTGGTTAGTGGATGTGCGTTCGTAATGATGTCACAGAAAATGGCATATAATCTCTGGTATGTGAATTAACAAAGGAATTGGACAAGCCAACTGTCAAAGTGGACAGCAGTGTTTTTTGGTGTAGAAGAGCATTGATTTTGTCTGTCGGGAAAGGTAAAATAAAGTGGAAAACTTTGGAAAAGTTAACATTTAAAGCGACAATTACTTCAGTTCTAGAGAAAAAGAAGTGCGATGTGGCACACTTTTATTGACGAACTTTAATGTTTAATGTGTGATAATTATGGTCTTTCTCAGACAGTTTTTGACTTTGATAAACTATGAATGTTTGGACAGAAAGAGAAAAAGGGGGTGGTGGTTTATTTCTTAATATGATTTTGGGAAGAATATTATAGTTTAACATTTCATTTTTTAGTTATTCTTAACCCGTTTGATTCCATTTTCATGTTAGCTAATTTTGGGAAATAAAAAGAATATTTTTAAAACATTCGGAGTTTGGATTAGCCTAAAGTTTGGTACTTTGATTTTTCAGCTAACTTCAGGGATGGCGCTCAACATGAAAGGTAGGCCACGTTACCAGTTTAGGAGTTTCTTTCATTTGTTTAAACGAGTGTTATTTTGACCTCGTAATAGATTTTGGTGGCAGCGGTTAAGAGGCAATCAAGCCTATAGGTTACGTTTCCGAAGAGACTAGAATTAGATAGGTTAGGCATATTTTGGGAAAAAGTGCTTATGATTACGTACTATTGGGCAACTGACTCCTTTGCTGATTTAAGGGGAATTTATCCGATAGTCAGGAATTAAGCCAGGTAGTTATTACTGGCAGTGATCTTAAATGCTTTTTAAGTGTAAGACGTGTACCTGTGTTTCTAGGGGGGGAGGGGGGAAGTGAATATATGATAACAGGAATTAATTACGAGCGGTCACAAGTGTAACCGGTTACTACACTAAGATGAGTGCAAATAACTTCAGATCTATGAAGATGTGAGTGTATAAGT
>NC_087200.1:68034165-68049938 GCF_015104395.2 Macrobrachium nipponense
ACCTGTAGCTACTATTTGGCGAAAACCATTTTGAACATTTAATCATTTTTTCAATATATTGCTATTCTGTATAGAAGGTCACAGTGACCACCCTGTCCTTTGTTTAAGAACAATAGCTATAATTTTGAGGAAGACACTTTGAAAATCCTCTCCTTTGTTCAGTAAATATAGCTATTATTGAAAAAAAAAGTCATTTTGTTGGTGAGAAATGCACCTCGTTTTTAAATGAAATCTTAGTTTTTGGTTTTCGTGCAATACATAACAAGCTCAATAATGAATTCCAATTTATTGTCATGAAAAACCCCTTAATTATGTTAATTTTAAATACAAATTTGACATTTAGAGCAAAAGACCGTCAAAAGACCTGGATCCTCATTTTTGTTATCCGAGAAGAATACGCAAATGATGGGCAAAACTTTTATGAATTCGAATGCTCATTATCATTACCCGAGGACGCTCACAGAAAACTTCTTCCAGATAATCACGGAGGAGAAGGAATAATTCTGAATACGAGAACTAGACTGACCGGATGAAAAGAAAAAAAATTTCAGTTTTGCAGTTGGCATAAAAATTTCGGCCAATTTCAGTGGGAGAATTGTAAAACGAAAAACTGGTAAAAACCTTATAATATAAGGTCTTATGGTGAGGGAAAGAGAGGGTGGTTGTTGGGGGGGGGGGGGGGGGGGGGAGGGGGGGGGGGGGCGACAGGGGTGGCATTAAGAGCATTTAATTTTAAGCAATAAATAGCTTGGTTTTTACATTTTTTTTTTTAACAAAACCTGAATAACAAAACAAATTTCATAAATACTAAATTAAGTATTATTTGTGAAATACACCTTTGCGTTTAATATTGTTGTTTTCAATTTGAAGCAGAAACAAATATATGTATGTATATATATATATATATATATATAATATATATATATATATATATATATGCATATATATATATATATATATCTATATATATATATATATATATATATATATATATATATATATATATATATATATATATATATATATATATAATTCTCGCATTGTATCGGGGGGAGGCGGCGTTAGGAATCCATCTGGAAACCAAGGGGGCGCAATCCTGAAAACCTTTTGGATACTCTGCCTTATACATATATAAAGAAAATACATAATGATACTAAAGATGGTTACATCAAATATTCAAATCGTACCTATGTGACCGTGAAATTTTTTATTCAAAACAGTTTGCATTATTGACTGAGGAAAATGATGATTATTGATTGTCATTATTATTATTCGCGAAGCGAAGTAGCAAGTTACAGGAGAAGCTGGTACAGAAGAATAAAAGAATGAGGACAGTGGAGTTCAGAAAATAAGAGAGAAGCTTAGACATGATGAAATGTTGATTAGGACAACGCAAGAGATTTTAGCGGCGAAATTTTATAAAAGAAATGATGATAAATAAAACACAGTACGTATATTTTAGAAAGCAATTTTCATGATAAAAGAATGTGGCAAATACTCTTCACTTGCTCCATTCAATTTTCTTCTCAACTTTTCATCCTGCGTTTTCGGTCATATTATTCATATTTTCCTATACGTCTATCACTTTTACGACACCAGTCTATTTACCGACTGATTATTTCCACAGCCGCGTGTGGTTCTAGAACATTGTAACATTCTCTACTTTCCTTACTGCAATGAGGTCACTAACTCAGTCCTAAACTAGATTCTTAAGCCTCCTTAATTTTATGTGCTACTCTTTGGGAAGAAGTTAACCTTCAGAGTAAACTGATAAGCCTCAGTAAGCTTAATCAAGTCTTTTGAAAGTTAACGTTATCGAATAAGCAGAAGTTAGTACTGTTTATGTTGCGTTAACTTCCTTCAGTAAACGTTCCCTGTGATTTATTATGTGGTTAACAAGCTCCTTTGGGAAGATTTAATCACGGGAGTCACTGACACAATTAGTATCATAAGAATTTTGCGCCGAAAATCCTATTATTTTGGCTATGATATTTACAAAAAGCTTGTTAGAACATCCTGAACTCACTTTTTCAATGTAAAATCTAAAGCAATTGAAATTCCATTAGAAATAAGATATAAAGACTTATAAAATGAAAAAAATAAAGTAAGCTTTATTGCGTGCTGAAATAAAATAATAATCTCAACACCTTGTGAAGAGAGACAGATTAGGTGAGGCAAAAAGACAACAAACAATTTGGATCTTCATCTTATATATAAAAGCATATGTTTGTAAGTTTGCTTGTATATTTATGTGCTACAGAAATCCAAACGGCTTCATTGATCTACACAAAATTTGGCACGTCCCCATCATTTGACCCAACTAAAATAACAGCGTACGTTTCAAACACGTACCCCATCCCCCTCTCCCTACACCAACTCCCTTCCATTTGTAACGTATGTGGGAAATAGACACTATGGGTTTACCATACCCAATTCCATGCATTCGAGACCATAAAAACATATTATTGGAAATGCTTTTCAGTCACCACAGTAATACCTGGATAAAAGGGACAGTCACCACAGTAATACCTGGATAAAAGGGACAGTCACCACAGGAAAGTCTAATAAAAGGGACAGTCATCACAGTAATACCTAGATAAAAGGGACAGACAGCACAGTAATACCTTAGGTGAGGTTACAGATGGCAGAGTAATACCTGGGTAAAAGGGACAGTCACCACAGTAATACCTGGATAATAGGGTTATTCACCACAATAATACAGAGTTCGAGAGACTAACATAATACCTGGATAAAAGGGAAGAGGTACAGCAATACCTGGTTAAAGGGGGCAATGAGCATGGTAATAACTGGATAAAAGAGACAGTTACAACAGTAATCTATACATATAAACAAGAAAATGTCTGTTTGTTTGTTTGTTTGTTTGTATGAACGCTATACAAAACCCTATTCCTTGACCAATTTTGATGAGATTTTAGATATGGCAATATCAAACAGGGAAAGGTCATGGTGAGAACAGAATTAAAATAGGACCATTTGTTTTGTAAAGGTGGGTGTGAAGGGCTGAAATGTAAAAATCACCAAAAACAACAGGTATTAGTATCTAATCCATAGATTTCAAGGTCGCTGAGAAGAATAGCGACACTCACGATGCCCTTTAAGGCCAAGTTCAATCCTAATAGGGAGGGATTGAGAAGGGGGTAACATAAATTGCAGAAAACGACAGATATTAGTGTTTGAGCTATAGTTTTCAAGATCACTGCAGTGGATACTGACACTCCCAATGACTTTCAAATCCAAGTTCAGCCGTGATAGGCAGGGGGACGGGGAAGAATGTGACATAAAATTAACCGAAAATGACAAATATTAGTGTGTAATCCATAGTTTTTTTTAGGTAGCTGACAAGAATAGTGACACCCCAATGCACTTTAAATCCAAAGCCCTCTAAGTCCAAATTCAGCCCAAAGGGAGGAGGTGAGAAGAGTGTGGGAAGTGGTGACATGTATAAATAATAGAAAATTACAGATATTAGTGTCTAATCCGTAGTTTTTGAGGTTGCTGAGAAGAATAGTGACACTCCCGATGCCCTGTAAGGCCAAGTTCAGTCCTATTACCGGAAATGACAGATATTAGTGTCTGATCTATAGTTTTCAAGATCACTGAAGCAGATACTGATACTCCGGATGACTTTCTAGGTCATTGACAAGAATAGTGACTCTCCAATGCACTTTAAATCCAAAGCCCTTGAAGTCCAAATTTAGCCCCATTAGGGAGGAGGTGAGAAGGGTGTGGGAAGTGGTGACATGAATAAATAATAGAAAATTACAGATATTAGTGTCTAATCGGTAGTTTTTGAGGTTGCTCAGATGAATAGTGACACTCCTGACTCTAAGCCCAAGTTCGGCTGTGATAGGAGGGGATGAGTAAGGGATGGGAAGAGGGTTGACATGTAAAAATAACCAAAATTCCACATCTTAGTGTCTAACACATAGTTTTCATGGTTGCTGAGATAAATAGTAACAATCCTGAAGCTCTTTATGTCCAAGTTCAGCCCCAGTAGGAAGGGGGGAGAAAAGGGGTGGGAAGGTGGTGACATATAAAATATATCTTTACAAATGCAGATATTAGTATCTAATCCACAATTTTTGAGGTCACAGTGAATGAACATAGGGATCAATTTCAAAATGCCCCACCTTAAATTCCGAAGTTCAGTTCCCCTGAATAGGAAATGGGGGGTTGGTGTTGAGGAACGGTGTGGGAGAAGGTGGTTACATTTAAAAAAATAACTGAAAATTACAGATATTAGAAATAAAGCCTTAGTTTTTGAGGTTGCTGGGATGAAGAGAGACACTCCCGATACCCTTTAAGTCCAAGTTCAGCCCTGATATGAATGGGGAGTGAGAAGTGGTGAAATGTGAAATGTCAAAAATACTGGGCAATGTAACTGAAGCAACTATCTTAACAAGAGAGAGAGAGAGAGAGAGAGAGAGAGAGAGAGAGAGAGAGAGAGAGTTTCTCGGTTGTCATTCTGAGTTTACCCAGGCAAAGCCAGGTTAGTCAGCTAGTACCTGTATAGAAAGCACCCACAGAACAGTAATATCTAGTTAAAAGGTGCAGACAGTACAGTAATACCCGGTTAAACTGTCAGTTAACACAGTAATTCTTGGGCAAAAGGGAGTCACCATAGTAATACCAGATAAAAGGGACAGTCACTACAGTAATACCTGGATAAAAGGGACCATTACCATAGTAATACCTAGATAAAAGGGACAGTCATCACAGTAATTTCTGGTTAAAAAGGACAGTCATCACAGTAATACCTGGATAAAAGGGAGAGCCACCACAGTAGTAATGCCTGTCAGTTCACCCACGACTGTTCGAAGGGTAAACGCTTGCATGTCCATCAGTACATTTTCCCCCTCCCCTTCCCTCTGTCCTTTCAGTTTTCCGGGCAGCGCTGGATTTGCCAGCTGGTATATATAAAAATATATAGTTTTTTTTGTTTTTTTATTAAATAGGTATATTTCCTTTTACTCTAGATTAAATATTACGGAGAAAGACAAATGAATGTCAGTAAAGTCATTAGCAATATCTAATATAATCATATAAGCATAATATACATTTCTTGGTACTGAGTATTTCAGAACACTATTCTTTCAGAGTTATGCTAATTTTATGCTAATTCTGAAAGAACAGCTTTCGTTGTGAACTATGTTTGAGGAAATATTTTTAAATCCTCATATGTTCCTTGAACTTTCTAGGAATACTGACGATTGTTTATATTTCTTACAATATAGCAAATAAAATGAATTCAAGAAGGGGTGGTCATACACTTTAGAAATTTTGTTTACTAGAATAGAAATTAAATTATTATGTAGGACAATGACTATGTTAACAGGTAAAAACTAACGGAACAATGATGGCCAGGATGGTTCCTACATGATACCACGTGTGCATGATTTGAATATCTGGAATGAGGATTTATTATTTTGTATAATTGCTATCCCATCCCCATAATAATAATGACTAGGTATCAGTATTTAATTTCCTACGCATGCTCTCAAAACGAATCTAGATTCATTCTTTACATTAAGATTTTATTTAAAGCATAAGCAATAGATATTTCTTTAGAGGAGATAACACAAGTAAATTCCTACGAGACGGGTAAACAAAGGAACACTGTAAGAGGATAATAAAGGATTGTGATAATGTATTATGGGAGAAACAGACATTGAGAAAATTAATGACCCAGGACTCGAAGCAATTAACTTAGTACGTGCACCGAAATACCTAGAAATAAACACTCATACCTTAGTGTAATGTATGTTGACGACAAAAACTATACACAAGAAGAGAAGAACAGCCGAGACAAGGATTAAATCAATCTCTCAAGTGGGAGAGGAGAACTCCGAAATACTTCAAAGCAAATTATTATATTCAACTTCCTTTTGTTTACGCACACTTGTCACGAAAAGCTCCGCCCTAAAATCCATTTGCACTGCTACGAAAAATATTGATTTTATTCAAATTCCTTTATACACAAACGAAGCAGATGCTGGATATCTTTCTAGAAAGGATTTCATACAGAACCTCAAAAGCTCTTGAAAATGGGTTAGATCGGGCTGTAGTTTCCTTACGATATTGTTCCTCGCATAACGCGGAAGCAAACATTTTTATTTATTTAATTAACTGCATTTCCTGTGAAAACTACAACATTCCAGAAAATATGAAAAATTAAGAATCAATACAATGCCAGTAAAGGCGACCTGCAATATGTTCCAAAGTGGCACACCCTTTTGACAAGTGTTATCTGTTTGTTAATGTAATGTGCATGATTGTTCAGGTATCATTTTTTAGTTTCCTCTTTTTCTTCATGAATGGTCCTACTCTGTGTCTCTTCTTTGCAAATTAGACAATATTTTTCATAACAAAGAATCTTGAAATATCATTTTGACATGTACAAGAGGTAGTTCCCCTCTTCGTAGAAGCAATGCTAAAAACATCCAAATGATCTCTAGTCTCTGTTTTGAGTGGTATTAGGTTTCATTGAGTGGCAAAGAAATCAATAGAATAAGAGAAACTACTTTCTTCCAAGGGATTCTAAAGTTGATACATAATTACGTTTAACTCACTTGCAATAGTTCTTATTTCAGTTGTGCTGGCTCGTACCTTAATTAATAATGAGATAAAATCTCCCTTTCCACATTATGGGAAAAAATTCTCCATGCAATGTCCTCTTTTTGAAAACTTATATAGCGAACTTCGCCATGGAGGGGAAGCTTTAGGGAAAAAAACGCAACAGTAGGGAATTTGCTTCCATAGATAAAAGTTTGAGCATAAATAAAGGGCATATTTCCTAGTCCTCTTTGACTTTCATTTTTCGAGAAGTCATAAGCTTTTAGGTTTACACTTGAATGACTGCACATTCTAATAACAACAACAACAACAACAACAATAATAATAATAATAATAATATAATAATAATAATAATAATAATAATAATAATAATAATAATAATAATAATAATAACTAGTAGGCCGCCCTAAAGGCGTCAACTCGCGAAGCTTCAAGTTGTAACCTCAAGTACATATTTTCTTTATCATCTGCAGTTGACGATACAGCTTATAACTGGAATAATATTATAAAATTGTTACAGTCATTATTGCAACTCCATAAGTGTAACCCCATAACGCGTTGAATTTGTATAACGAAGACTTTTAGAGAAAAAGTCGGTTGGTATTCGTGTGTTTCCAGATGTATTGACTGCCGCTGCCATGTCATTATTTTCTCTGCCCTCAAAGCTTACCTATTAATACAATAAATTCAATGCTATGAGTCAAACACATTGCAGAGTAGAATAGTTTATTTATTGTTCCAGTATCAATTTCCTCTTCCTAAAAAAACAGCATGAAGTTGACCTCCAAATATGATACCGAGGGTATTGAGATAGGAACTAATTAGGCCTATTTATCAAACAGCAATTAGGAGGAGATATACTGAATTCCAATTTATTATATACAAAGGGGAACTCGGGATGGAACGGGATAGCGGGGTAGGACGGGATATGACACTTGAGACCTCTAGTGCCTGGCGGAGAGGCGTTGAACTATACCTACAGATGGTCGAGAAGACGCGGCAGCCATCTTGTCCAGTTTGACAGTGAATTCTGAGGGGAACGATTGTCGGTGTTGTTTTTTTCAAGATTTTTGTAACTTTTTTTATATTTTCGTACCAATGTAACTTTCTAACTTTTACTTCTAGGCTATTGTATGTAATTAGCTATAAGTTATAGGTATAGTCATTGTAAATACGTCAGATTTTCGGTTCGGTAGTCACTCATAACCTAAAACATGCTCCCTCCGGAGGAAGAACGGGATGGGCAGAATGGGATAGTATCCCGTTTCTGCCCCCCGTCACTTTTTACTGGAATAGGTTTGTTCCTTTTTTTATGTTATTCCAGATGGTGCGAACGTACGTTTGGGAATACCGAGAGACACAAATGGGATGTAAATGCAATGCAGATGACAGTTGAAGCTGTTTTATCGTCTGAAATGGGGTTTTTGAAGGCTGCTAACCAATATAACGTAACGAAATCAAGCCTTGAAAGATATGTTAAAAAATCTAGAGAACAATCCTGACTATAAGGTTGATAAATCAGATAGAAAATATAAACATGTATTTACACCGGAACAAGAAGAACTATAGACAGTTTTAATGGATAGGCCAACTAGACTTTCCCTATCCCATTCTGCCCCATTATGTGGGGCAGAACGGAAAATTTGCTAACTTTATTTTAGAAAGCTGAAAAAAAACTTAAAGTTTTTATATACTTGAATTTCTGTATTGCATATGTTACTCAACTATATAAAGTAATGTTTCATACCTTCAATATGTTTTTGTTTTTACTAGCCATTTAAAAAAATGGTTAAACATTAAGTATCCCCTTCTGCCCCATATATGGGGCAGAGCGGGAAATTTGCTGACTTTTTTTGAAAACTGAAAAAACTAAAAATATTTTTATATACTTACTTTTTGTATTCCATACGTTACTCAACTATATCAAGTAATGTTTCATACCTTCAATATGTTTTTCTTATTAATATCCATTTTTTAAAAAATGGTTAAATATTAAGTATCCTGTTTTTTTTTTTTTCTTGCCCCCCCCCCGAAAATATATCGTTTAGCTTATTAAGGTGTATTACCGAATATGGTTTAAACATTCTAATGAAACGCATATAATAGGCGAGGTATGGGTGTGTAACTCAGCTGAATAAACATTCAAGGCTGGATATCCGGCAATCCAGAACGCCGAAGCCGTTGAAAAAAAATTCAGGCGTCAGCGTTCGAATACTGTTTATCCATCAGCCAAAGCAGAAGTTTCTGTTCACAAAAACTTTGAAGCAAAAAATAAAAAATAAATAAACAATTTAAACATCATTTAAATGTGAATTTATGATATTAAAAAAAACAAATCTTATATGGGATGAAATTTAAAGATTTAAGGTATATATTCTGCCGACAGATTTTTTTTTTTCTATTTTTCATCAATTCATACTTTTAAGAAGATATCTGGCATTTGAAATTAGCGTTAGGGCCAGGCCGAGCTAAACTGCCAGAAATAAGCCTGTTTCAGTGATGAACTTGGCTTTGCTAGTATAATAATAATAATATCATCGCTCATTTCATTAATAAAAATAATGTATTATTTTCATTTGCCGAATGTAAATTATTTTCTCGGAAGAATCTTCCATGTGGAGAGAGGAAGCGTGTGTATCTATTTCCATGAAAAGTTATCTATGGAAAACCTGTGCCGACAGGATGTCTGTCTGCGCTGACGTGAATTCCATTTATGCAGGTGAAATGTTTAGCCCTTCCAGATATTTCCGGAGAGGGCTCATGTAGGAAAAAGATATCTTTCCTTTGCCGTTGGTAATATTATTCCTCGACTCAATTCTCTTGGGTTTTGAAGACGGAAATAATTCTTCTACAAACCGAGTATATACTCTCTTACCTATACTTGGTTCGGTGAAGTGATGGAGTTGAAGGCACCTTTTATATCTTAATGCTTAACAAATTAGTTTTTTTAGTTAATCCTTTTTATGTACACTACTATGCTCTTTTTGAAAAGGATGTTATTGTTAACTTTTTCTATATGATGCAATTTTTCATTTATTCATATATGTTTATATATATATATATATATATATATATATATATATATATATATATATATGCAATTGGTAAAAATTTTCTATCACAACAAGAATTCCATTTAATAAAAGGAGCCCATAAAAACGCCAAATATAGAAAGTACTATATTTCAGAGACTGCTGTGGCTCTCTCTTTAGGTAGGTAATTACCTACCTGAAGAGAGAGACAGCAGTCTCTGATATAAATATATATATATATATATATAGATATATGCCACGAAGGAAAAAATAAACGAAATGAGTAACTGCGAGACCTTTTGACGTTTCCACGTCCTTTACTGAGCAGAACTGACATACATGGGACAAAAGACAAAAACAAGAAGATTCGTATAACTGACAGATAGGGATTATAAAGAGATTAGTACCTAGAATCCGACACACCTGGAAGAGAGTAACCTTCCCAAACAAACATAAACAATGGGTGCGATTAAAAGTTTAAGATAAACATCTCAGATACAACGACAAGACAATTAAAGAATTATAGGTGACATCTGTTCAGAACTTTGGTAAACAAAACCCTGTTCACAATACATATTCACAATACACGTTAGACATACATTACAACGAAGATAACTCAAAGGCAACTAATTTTTATTTAAGTCTGTAATTATATCTTTGAGGTCATTCTTAAACATGTTACAAATACAAAGGTCTAAATGAAAAAGGCCACGACTAATTGTGCATGCCAAGATTGTGTTGTTAACTATCTAGTAAACAAATAAGTGAATTTGAAAAATATTGTGATCTTCCTCAAAATCATGTTGACATGATTAAAGGTATTGTGTACGAAGCTGTATTTTGCCTTTTGTGAGGTTAATAGCAGTTTAAAGAGGCTGTGTTTCAGAAAAGTCTGGTTGTGAGAATGTGTTTGGGTTTTCAATTAATAGGTGATAATCGATAAGAATTATTTCAGCCGTCGTTCTGGTATCTGGGAGAGAAGAAATTCAATTAGCGTCAGCATTTTGGCCCAGTGAAGTGTGCCTTCGAGAGTCTCTGTCGCTCAGTGGGCAAAGTGTGTGTATTCGCGTGCTTATTCGTGCGGAGTTGGTGATCATATGTTCTCAAATTGATGGCGTGAGTGTTAGATTCATTTTTGCCCTAGTGTTTTTTTTCTGTCTTTCTAACTTTGTGTATGAATCATTTTTGGAGTTAAAGAATCAGTTCAGATTATCATACTTTTTTTCCATAGGAGCAGAACATGATGTGTTTTTTCTTGGCACATGTTTAGAGGTGATGCATTCGTTTTTTTAACACATATGTATGCATATGAAGGTTTTCATGCATGCAACTCAGTTCTCAAGGTGCTTGGAGACCGTGCTCTATCATGCATGCATACGTACTTTTTTGCTCAGCGACCAAGGGTAGTGCCAAAGGGAGACTAGTGTGTCTTCCATGGGGTAGTGCCAACGGAGGGTGAACTTCCTTTTTTTTTCTTTGTGCCGGGGTTGTGGGGGTGAGTTTGTCCTTGATAAAAGAGTTCATTGCCATGCTCTTGAGTCCTTGACGACATAGTTCAATGCCATATCAGCTGATAGCCACTGAGGGATGATGTTGATATGCCCGTAGGGTTTTCTTTTAGAACAATTTTTTTTTTTTCTTTCCTTTTTGTGTAAGAGAAAATGGAAATGAAATGGTGCAAGTTTTCCTTGCGCTTTGGAGAATGCCTTACACAATGGCGGAGGACATGATTATAACGGGGATACAGAGATTATTTTGGAATGAGATGTGTTTGGGATATGGAGACTATTTTAAAATGGTGATGATATCAGGGTTGTGTTCGGTGATAACAATTGTGGTGACGATACCGGGGAGTGGTAATGGTGATGATACTGGTGAATGGCAATATTAAGCCCATACTGGTGATACTGGAGATATCCATGGAGATATTTACGGAGAATTATCACGTAGAATTATTTAAGTGGAATTATTACAGAGAATTATTATGGGAGATATTTATGAGGATTCTATTAGAGTTCAAGGTGTTAATAATTTTGGTGAATGTGACAAAGATTTATGGGTGGTGAGATTAGTGAATTTGGTGATATTTGGTGAATTTGATGATAACAATTTTGGTGAATTTGGTGAATTTGTGATACTTTTGGTGAATTTCGGTGATAAAAATTTGGTGAATTTGGTGTAAAAAATTTGGTAGTTCTGGTGAAACTGGCGAGTGCTAATATTGGTGATACTGATATTGATGTTATCTCTGATATTAACATGGGTGCTTGTAATGATACTAAGGGTGGTGATGTTTGTGAATTGGGAGGTACTAACCACAAATTTAGTTTTATCCTTTTTTATGGGCTCAGCAGACAATTGCTTGAAGTCTACGTGAGTCACAGATGTTACAGGTGTCACGGGAACAGTCGACAGTCCCATTGATTTTTCTTTTCCCCTTTTGGACGTTAGCCATTGCTGATGTAAGATTATATATATATATATATATATATATATATATATATATATATATATATATATATATATATCTAGAATAGTATATCTACTAATTCTTATATCAACTTAGAAACAGAAATCAGGTCTCCCTTACTCAATCAATCCTCTTCTGAAAAAAAAAATTGGAAGGTCGTTCTAATTAGTTTATTGCACGAAAAGATTTCCCCTTTGAATTCATACAATTTTTATTTAGTATATCAAAGCAATGAAGGTCACCTAATCTAGGAGCCTAAGATTTGTTGATTGCAATTAATTGAAATTCTTTTCTTGAAAAAGAAATTCTACAACCAGTCGGCTCGTACACTCTCCTATTTCTAAATGATATAACACTTTACGTTTACTTCAAATAAAAAAACGTTCGCACCCATAGATATTAATAAGGGTAATGAGGAAATGACGCACATGCACAGATATAGAAGCCAAAGTACACAAGTGTTCTTTTGTCCACATAAACTCACTACTACGAGACAGTTTGAGCGATGATAATGACGTATGATTATTATTCCTTTTTACTTATCACTTAAGACAAATGGAATGAGAAAATTTATCTGATTTCCTATTGCCATATTAGTGCGCACTGATTACTATGAAAAATATTTAGACCAGTAATTACCACACCTGAAATCCTCTTGATTAAAGCAAAATTAATGTGTTAAATGATATCAATCAGTCTTCAATTAGTGAGTATTAACGAGTTCAAAGTGTATTATTGGTAACCAGAGCAATATATTGCAATACGCTGCCAGAAAAGATTAAAATCTTTATGGTTGAAATGTATCATATACTCTATATTTATTACTTTTTTGGCACACATTGTAGCTATGATAAAATTAGTTACATTGTTCTTTGTTACTATAAAAGAATATAAAATAATATTTCGATTACAGAGCAAAAACTATATATGTAATTTACAATGACAATATGGCCAAAACTCGGAAGAGCGTTTTAACAACTTTATTGGGACATGTTTCGAACAGTACTATCACTCGATATCAATCTCACTTTTGTGTATTTAGTCTGCGTGTTACTGGTTTATATATTGACTAGTGTATTTATTGTTCCTTTGTATCATCCGTTGTTGTGAATTAAATTTTGTATTTTTCCTTATTTAATTTTATCTATTCACCTGTTTTGATTAGCCATCTTTAACATATTCTTATCATTTATATATGTCATTTTGCAATATTACTGTGAATTTTACTATAAAATTGAGGAAATTGTAATTTGGGTTATTTTGATTTTTTAATTTGTAAAGTTAATAGACGTACAGTTAGATATGACAACAGAACTCAACTATTTTTAACCATATAAATAACCATACAGAATAAACTAGAATTTGGCACGTATAATCTATAGCAGCAACTGTCGATACAAACCCAGATGATAGAGATGACTTTTATTAAACAAAGACAGGTAATGAACATCTCAAAGGGTGCCTGGGATTCAGATGTCATAGATAGTCTTCCTTCAACCAACGCTCAACAATAGGATTGAAGAAGAATTATCAGCCGGGGTAACTTAAAAACAGGTTACCTGTGGATGGATCTCTTAGCATAAATACCGCCTTTTCTGTAACTTTTCTCATTCTCTACCTACCTGAAGAGAGAGACAGCATTTTCTGAAATACAGCGTTTTTATGTGCTCCTCTCCTTTTATTATATATATATATATATATATATATATATGTATATATATATATATATATATATATATGAATATATGATATATATATATATATATATAATATATATATATATATATATATATATATATATAGGAGAGGAGCATAAAAAACTGCTGATTCAGAAAATGCATATATATATGTATATATAATATATATATGATATATATATATATATATATATATATATATATATATATATATATAGATATTATTATATATATGTAGAGAGAGAGAGAGTAGAGAGAGAGAGGAGAGAGAGAGAGAGAGAGAGAGAGAGAGAGAGAGAGACATACTAAAAGAGGCATAATAAAACTAACCGATCTATTTTTCGTGTTTTAGTTTTTATCGAAAATGATTTTAAATCTGAAATCTTTGAGCCTATATAATTCTTAATATGTATCTAGCTTATGAAAGCACATCTGGATACGTAATGCATATTTTATAAACATTCTCGTATTCGGATACGATTTATTTTCATATGAAATGACGTTTACAGTTCTCTTTTAATAAAAGAAACAGTCATTCGTGTTCCATAAGCTTTTCTTTTATATAAAGCAAAAGCCACTAGACCAGGCCATCGGAGTCCTTATCCAGACAGGCGTGGTGAAAACCAAAATAGAATTGGTAAAAAGGACAACTAAGTGGCTTAACCTTGATAATAAACACCATACAACTGAAAGACTTGAAAGACTAAATAAATAAATAAATAAATAAATAATGGTTTTGAGTTGCTTAGTTCAGTGAGAACTGAATTCGCAATGATGATATACGTACTTTCCAATGTGCAATCCAATGTTTTTTTCATCATAATACAGAATAGCTGTTGTGTTTAATCAGTCGTATCTCAACATAAATTTATCATAGTCACCCCAACTAAAAAGATATGAAAAAAAGGAAGTGCAGAGGCTGCAAAATTAAATTTCATGCAAAATCCCTCCCCTCTGGAAATATGTACCGTTGGGCATCGCTCATGGAAACATGAAAGTCTGGGGTATAAAGGTCAAATTCAGAATTGAATTAGAGTCACTTTGAACCTTCAAGTAAAAAAAGGAATTTAAAAAATATCTCGTAACTAACTTTTCTGAACTGAGAAAGAGAAGATAACTTTATGGTCAAATACTAATTCAATTCTGACGAGGGGATTGTATGAACACATAGTTAAGGTTTTTCTTTTCCAACCTTCTTCACTCTTTCTCTCTCTGACAAATGACACGAAACATTTCAAAATATCATTCACGTCACGAAATACATACTAATAAGAAAAATACGATTAAATCTTGTTCGAAAATAACTTAGAATACGTTTATTTTGTAACCTGATATTTTAGAAAATGTCTAAGTCATCCTCTTTGCTCTTGAAATCACTTATATAACATTTTTTAAAGCACACCTTATGTAAAACAGCAGAACACTATAAGATGGGTTATGATAGAATGCAAGCGTTTATCGTCCACAGAATTACTTTCATGAAAATATTTCCGAAATAAATTTGATTCAATCTGCATATCATGGCCACCGTTAAGAATATCTTGAATGTAAATATCTTAAAGGAGATATATGATTTATTATGGCCATCATCAAGTAAATTACCTGTAAAACAGAGACTCCTATATCCGTCCCTGTAACTAACAAATATGTGAGCCAGTTTATAAATAATAACTACCCACCCAAAAAATTTTCGGACAATTTGAGTAAAATAAAACAAATGAATTATATAGCTCTACTCTCTGTTTTTTCTGTCTTGTAGAGTTTCTAGATCAAAAGTGTCAACTAATAATAATAGTACACAGCCAACTTAGAAGGGAAGACAACACCAGGAAATTACTAAAGCTGGACCAAGTAAGAAACTCTGGGAAACCATATGTAGCAATCCAGTATCACACATCAAAATACAACATGGCTCCAGGAAATCAAGGCAGAAGAAATGGGGAATAAAACTAAGATTCACCGAGATCATGAGAGACGCAA
>NC_087200.1:68052938-68075438 GCF_015104395.2 Macrobrachium nipponense
CATTGGCCTGAAAATCTACTTTTACACAATAGCCATCTGATATTTTATAAATATGATAACAAACTTAACAGATTAATGGATAGAAATAGAATTATAAATGTGCCCTGAGGGTTGCGGCGACTGGTCGGGATCTCACTGCATCGTCGTAATACCAACTTATAATTGAAATTAAGGCAAAAAATAATTACCCTATCACTTACATTTCACAAACTAGATTCGTCATCCTTTAGATGTTCTGTATAGCACGGATCTTTACTTATGACTATCTCGTTGATTTCACTTTTATTTTTTATTTTCTTATTTTTTTGCATATGCTCTCATCATATTTGCATTTCAATTACGAATGGAATTAAATCATTAACGCGCCAATTAACAAATCCAACAGCTTTTTGCCCCCACGATGATCCATTGGTAATTTTCTAATTACTAATCTGTCAAGTTAGGATTCATTCTTTTCAAATTTATGTTTTTTTCTAAATGATTCTCTCTCTCTCTCTCTCTCTCTCTCTCTCTCTCTCTCTCTCTCTCTCTCTCTCTCTCTCTCTTTCAAGAAATTGAACTTATTACCAAATTACCAGCAGTATTTCTACTATTTGCAAAAATGACACGATAAAATTCATCATTAAAAACATTTTAAAGACTATGATAATATGTTCATATTTATGTTAATATAAGAGATAAAACATAAAACTACTGGTGGATAAATGACCTGAAGTGTTTTCCAGTTTTTACAATGTTGGAAAAGCCACCGCCATTTGAAAATCCGGATTTTATACATTATGTGAATGTGTGTATCAGCTAAACCTGATAACATTTACCTACTATGCATTTCAGGGACCGCTGGTCATCGTTTTCTCAAATATCTTTCAAACTAATTATTTGATCGAAATGATATTTTGACACAGGTGTGCAAGACACCTCGCCCTAATTTTTGGTAATATAGTGTGCATTGTCAAATGGTGTTAGTTAAGGCATTTACTCTTGACTTACATCGTGTTGTCAAGCATTGCCAGTCTATGTTTTCGAACATCCTTTATCCCCATCCCGTTCCTCTGTACCTCCTTCCCTCACCCTTCTCCTCCTCATCCCTCCCTCAACCCACCTTCCTAGCTTCGTTTCGGGCCCCCACTTTCCTGCCCATTATATAAAGTCATATTGGAAGCTATATGTTGGTTTTTTATAAATTCTGTGTTCATTCAATTATTGTTATTGTATTTTCTTAAATGATATAAATGGGAGTAGGCTAAAGAGCGCTCACTTCCCCCAAATTTCCAAATAGGCGGAACTTTGTCTACTTCTTAATGCGTCAGCAGGTGAATTGCCTTACAGGAAAAGCACAGAAAATGGGTATAATTAGGGGGGAAACTACTATCACTATCATAATATCGTTTGTATGTGTTTCTCTATTCATTTCACTCAACAATTTCATTTCTACTAATCGAACGCCAGTAAATAGGATGTAATTAGTCGCTCGTTTTTTTGTTCCTTGACGGCAACTGACCAAAAATGCTTGTGATATAATATGTTTATCAAAGGAACATATATCATCAATAACATAATCTGAATATACTTGTTGCTTATGTAGCTGAATGATTTGAAAGAGTTTATGAAAATTGAAATGAATATGTTGTTTCATCTAAACACTTTCCCTAGTGATATTTTGTTTTATTTGAAGTATATATAATATAGAATATATTTATATATAAAGTATACATGAATATAGACAAAGTAATAGATGATATAATAGAGAGATAGATACATCTATTGATTGATTGACTAATATGCGTGTGCTTTTTAGGTGAGTGTGTTATAAAGATTCACTCATCTATTGAGATTGATCCTTATTCTTTTGTCAGCTTTCTCTAATTTGTATATAGTTAGGAGTTTTATTGCAAATGCATTTCTGCAACGACGCATACAAAGTAACATGGCGGCCATGACGGCAATGAAAAATCCGTCTTCGTCAATGACACAGTGAAAGCTTATAGTGGGATTACTGACGGACAACCCCTTATCATTACGGTATTACCTGACACGCCGAGGATACTATAAACAAATACGTTGGGAAAAATTAACCATTACTATTTGGGGAGAAACGAGAAATATGGCGATAAAGAAATTGAAAGAAAGGGAGTGAAGGAGACTTTGCCTTTAAAAGTCAAGAGTAAACGCCTTGACTGACACCATTTGACAATGCACTATATTACCAAAAATTAGGGCGAGGTGTCTTATACACTGCGTCAAAGTACCATTTTGATCAAATGATTAGTATAAAAGATATTTGAGAAAAACGATGACTCGCAGTCACGGAAATGCATATCTGAAGGCGCTGGTTAGACGTGAAAATAGACATATATATTAAAATAAATGGGGTTGATAATCTTGGCAAGACAGTGAATTCCTCAAATAGAAAACACGCCGTCTGCAATACGAGATTCGTGCACATTCCAGAGATATGAGGTAAACTACAAGGGAAGGGTACTTCAGGTTACTTCAGGTCGCCGAGTGCATGCGAGGAACGTATACATGGGAAAATGGAAAACGCACAGACTAGACTAGTGCGCGTACGTTCGTGTGTTCAGTAGCATGCGTGTATCCGTATGTCCGTAGGTGGGCGTATATATTTACAATGGTTACAAGTGAATGAGATATAATCTCTAGTATGTGAATTAACGGGGAATTAGATGACAAACTGTCGTAGTGGTCACAAGAGACTTTGGCGTAGGGGAAGGCGCTAAGATCTGTCAGAAAAGGTAACGTGAAGACTTTGAAAAAGTTAATACCTTTTTTCTAGCGACACTCACTTATTGACGAACTTTAACATTTCATTGTTTGATAATTATATTCTCATTTTCAGATAGATTCGAAGCCACCATTTGGAAAAAATGGATTTCTCTAGCCTAGTGTTGACTTTTAGTTGGACAGAGAGATAACAGGGGGTACTTATTTAAATATGATTTCGAGAAGAGTTTGGTAGTTTAACAATTTTTGAGGATGTTCTTTAACTCATTTTATTCCATTTTCATGTTAGCTATTATGGGAAATAAAAATTATATTTTTGTAATAGCTGGAGTTTGAATTCCCCTAGAGTTTGATATTTGATTTTCAGCTAGTTACAGTGGCGGCATCCGAAGAGACGATGACACTCAGGGGTAAGTTCATTCCCAGTTAGGAGTTCTCTCCAATTATTTAAACTAGCGTCATTTTGACACTCGTAATACATAGTAAGCGTTTCGTAATTAACATGCCAATTACTGTTGGCAAGAACACCTAACGAAACGGTATGAAATATTAAGCATATAAAATTAAAATATACTGTTTTTGACAACATCGCTGTTCATCAGTGCTATCCCGTTCTTAATGATTACACTGGTTGGGGAGTACTTGCATTGTTTTAGTTTTAGTTTTCTGTACAAGAAAATTATTGAGATGACTTTGTCTGTCCGTCAGACTTGTTCTGTCCACCCTCAGATCTTAAAACCTACTGAGGCTAGAGGGATACAAATTGATATGTTAATAATTCACCCTCCAATCACCAAGCATAACAAACCCTCTAGCCTAAGTAATTTATATTTTATTCAAGGTTAAAGTTAGCCATGAGTGCGCGTCTGGCAGGGCTATGGGACAAGTCACCACCGGACCATGGCTGAAAGTTTAATGGACCGCTGCTAATACAGCATTATACGATGCACAAAGAACTCGATTGCAACGATGAAGCTATGGAGCATTTTTTACTTGTTTATTACCACCATCACCTTTTTATTTATAATTTCACTTTTAGGAAGATTAGCTCATTATTTACCTAGCTGAAGATTAGTTTCATCAGAAATCCCAAAATCCTGATTAAAAATATGAGAATATACCAGTAGTTTAGTCCCTTTAACTGTTGCATTAATACCGATGATGCATCATATTGTGAGGGAAATTTCCAAAAAAAATATGGAGTGTTTCAGGAGCATCAATAATCAGATTAGGTTACGGGTGAAAGCGTCAGCGAAAATAAGATTTTAAGTTAGATCAAACCAACTGAGTTGTTACCTGTCTGTGATAGAGAAGTAGATGAAAAATATTTCAATGCTGATATGGTCATCTTTTTCATATTGGCGAAAAATCATGCTACTCAGAAATGACTTATATTTTAGAGGCGATTTCCTAAAGTACTACATGATCAAGAATTTTAGCTTTTAATAAGTTTTTAATTAATAAAAACCTTACCTTCGTTGATAACAACGTCATCTCCTTCCCCTGATTAATGAAATGTTTACGGCGAAGGAACCCTAATTACCCATGCCTAAGATTAATTAAAGTATTTTTCGTTTATAAAAAGTCAAGTTGATTTTTAGAATATGATTTATGAAACTTTGGTGCTCACATTTTGTTTCACCACCGACCAGGGAAAGTCGATCAAGAAGTTCTACCTCTTAGTTTTGGTAAGAGCCTATGTACAGAACATCAGCGGAAATTAATTATTATTTATTCTTATATTATTATATTATTATTATCATTATTAATTATTATTATTGTTTATTATTTATTATTATTATTATTATTATTATTATTATTATTATTATTATTATCGTACTTAGGAAGCAGACCCTCTCTCAAGCATACTTTATCAAAAGTGATGGCTACCTCAGCAGCTTTGCCCTTGTCGACATTCTTCTCTATTTTTTTAATAGCAGCTTTTTCCGTACTACTCAAACAGGCTAGTAGAGCGCCTATGGAGGTCATTATCAGATACAGGGGCAAGATCGCTGTATATATTTCAACTTATACAGATAAACTATGATACCATAGTCATAAAAGTCATTCTCTCTCTCTCTCTCTCTCTCTCTCTCTCTCTCTCTTTCTCTCTCTGTCTCTCTCTCCTTTTCTTGTAGCGAGCTTTCGTCTGGAACTGCCAGACATCCTCTTGGCTGGGAAGCTGAGGGTGGACTCTTTCTGGTACCGGTACCAGTAGAGGGGGATAGGATAGGATAAGGAAACCCGGTGGGTCCCTCGGAAGGAAGGTAAGATTTAGGAAGGGGATTGGGGGGCGAAAGGAAGGTATGAGGAGAAGACTGATAAAGAATGGGACAGACCCATTTGTCTTTATATATGTGGTGTAGTGTTTGTTATATCTTGTGTATCGTTGTGGTTCGAACTACTGCAGAGGAATTACTATTTTATTTATGTTTGTGTTTAATTACATTTAGTTTTACTCAGTCTCATTTGCCTGGTGAGATTTCAACAGTTTAAGAGTTAAGGTTCCAATATTGGGATCGTCCTCCCTATCTCCCTCCCAGTGGGGGAGGGAGAGACGGGACTCAGACCACGTGCTGCACATTGTTTTTCATGTGCATTTTGTTAGTATTGTTAGCGTATTCGGGCTCTCTTCCCGGATGACCGGAGTTGCATAAGTACAAAGACTAATTATTTCTTAGTTAACTACCAATTGGTGCAGTGAGAGTCTATCTATTTTGTGCAATTGACAGTTTGACACCTGGACTTGTGCTGTACAAAATGGAAGTGCTTTTTTATTGTTATTTTTATAGTTCTTTTATAAAGTTGTCCAGGTGTACCAGAAAGAAACCTTAATCCTTATTCCATACATTATAGCAAGCTGAGTTTCATATGTGTTGTGTATATACATATGCATCCTTAATCGTTACACACTTAAAATTGCGCTTAGTAGAGGAAACTAGACTATTGTTTTGCGGGGAAAGGGTGGAGATCCCACAGTATGGGGGCTCTGGGACATCCAGATCGCCTCCTTTCCCTTTCCTTTTTTTTTACTTGCTTTTTTCTAGTGTGTTAATATCTACTGGGGTTAAATGCAGGCATCTAGGGACATCGTCTCTCATTCACACGTTCTCTCAAAAAGCTCCATTCATTCATCTGAATTCATCCCACAAGAAAAATATGCACATGCTCGTCATAATTACAAAGGCTGACACTTCCTCTCTCCTTCCGAGAGTGAGTTGGCGGTGAGTGTGATGTCCGTCCTCCTATTTTGAATCGTCAGCTGATTTTTCATTGGTCGCTTGAGCCAGGTCTCAAGCTCCTTTTGCTGTGATGATAATTACATTCCTGTAATCTTCTAGCCCTCCTAAGTTGTGCTGTGAAGTTGCTGGGCATTGCGTTATGCTGTGAGACGTCACAGCTAATTTGATTTTCGTTGGCTGCAGGAGTATCTCATTCAGGGGCATTGTCTTCCTTAGAGTTGTCGTGATTGGTGGTGTCATTTTTGGTGGCAGGTCTACTCATACTATAAGTACGTGCCCTCCAGAACGAAACCATAAGACTGCGGCGGCAGGGGTGGGAGTAGGAGAGGAACTTATAGCAGCACATCCTGGTGCCCTCCAAGAAGAAGGTAGTCACGGGCTGGATGACACTAAATTTGATCACCCTGAACGTGATACCTGAAGAAGACAACCCCACAAGAGAGGAATCAATATACCCTGAGAACATCGATAGATGCCTCGACCACCTTCAGGAGGAAGACATGAAACAATGGATGAGAGGCACCCTGCGTAAGCTCATCTCACTGAATGGCGGAAAACTCTGCGTCCCTGAACAAACCCAAGGATGCATAAACCTTACAAATTATGACCCCACCCCCAATCAAGATGCCCTTCTGAAGGTTGGTCTTAAATGCCACTTCATTTTGAGACCCAGGCCTCACGACAAGAGACTCGAAATCGAGTTGCTTCTTGACTCCATCCAGCAAATCGAAGCCCGGAGCATTGTGAGAGCTACTGATGCCCTCTAGCCCCTCGCACTTGCTGAAGCCCTTACAGAGAGTCGCTCGCACTCCAGCAGGATCCTCTCCAAGGAGATGAAGAAGGCAGCAAAGGAACTGAATGAGAAAGAGAGCATCACAGTGTGATGCACGGACAAGATGGCACCCTTTGTCTTGATTGATACTGCTGAATATCACGAGAAGCTGGATGCTATTTTGTCTGACAAAAGCAAGTTCGAGCCCCTGACAAGGAACCTGATAGACAACATCAAGAGGGAGCCCAACGGAGTCATTAGCACAGTTAATGCTGTGACATACACTGTCCACCTCCCGCCCATACAAGGAGACTACAGCCTGGGTTATTTATATGGCAACGTAAAAACCAACACACGAGGAAACCCCCTCCGGCCGGTCATCAGCCAGACTCCCACCCCTACGAACACCTTGGCAAAACACCTGCAAAACACCCTGCAGTCATCAGTAGAATTCCTAGAAGCCATCAATGACGCTCCTGGCACCTGGATTATCGCCTCGCTGGACGTGGAGTCCCTGTTTACAAACGTGCCTGTCAATGAAACCATAGATGTTATCCTTGAATGTGTATACATGAGTCAGTCGACAGCGCCCCTCAACATAACTGAAGCCTCGCTCCGTACGCTGCTGGAGATCTGAACCAAGAAGGCACCTTTATCCACCCACCATGGCCAGATGTACCGCCAGAAGGATGGCGCGGTGATGGGCTCCCCACTGGGGGTCCTCTTCGCTAACTTTTACATGGGCACCGTGGAGGAACGAGTCTTCACCAGGATCCAGCAACCCTGCAGATATGGCTGTTAAAATGATGATATCTTTGTTCAAGTCGACACCAAGGATGAGGTAGAAGCTCTCCGCCGAGCATTTCAGCAGTGCAGTGTGCTGAATTACATGGGTGAATACAGTACCGACGATCGGCTCCCCTTCATCAACATCTTTGTGAGTAAGACGGAAGACTGCCTCTGTACTTCTGTCTACACAAAGAGGACCAATCTTGGACTTTGCCTCAATGGTGACAGCGAGTGCCCCACGAGATTCAAAAGCACGACCATCAGGGTCTTTGTCAGGATAGCCCTCTCCCATCGCTCGACCACACCTCCCAAGTACTTGTGAATAATGGATATTAAAATAAATTAATAAGGAGAGAAGTCCATACAGCCCTGGAGATATGGTGCGGTAGTGAGAGCCTGCAGCCCCAACCCCAGGATAATATCAAGTAGTATTATAAAGACTTCATGAGTTCCCATTATCGTGAAGTAGAGGACTCCATCAAGAAGATTATTTCCGAAAATGTAACCCCGATCGATGAAAATTGACTTAATCATATATTACCAGAATTGGAGGATGCGCAACCTAATAATGAAAAATAATCCCTCCTCACAGGTACAAGACCCCCGAAGCAGATGTATGTGGTATACCAATACTCATGCCCATGCAGCAGCGCCTACTTAGGTTTGACCAGCATGAGCCTGTCTGATAGACTCTCCTGTCATGCCCAAGAGGGGGCCATCGAGAACCACACTCGCACCAAACATCAAGATGCTATCACCTGGGATGTGATCATCCAGAACACAAAGATCTTTGGGAAGGACCCTGATGCTAATCGGTTATGCCTACTGGAGGCGCTTCTCATCCACAAATGAAACCAGCACTTAATATGACACAGGAAGAATTTTTCCTCCCCATTAGTATGTGAAGACCTGCCACCAACAATGAGAACACCAATCACGACAGCTCTACGGAAGATAACGCCCCCGAACGAGATACTCCTGCAGCCAACGAAAATCAAATTAGCCGTGATGTTAGCAGCGTAAAGCAACGCCCAACAACGTCACTGCACAACTTAGGAGGTCTAGAAGATTACAGGAATGTAACCATCAACATGGCGAAAGTGGCTTGAAACCTGGCACAAGCAACCAATGAAAAAGCAGGCTTACCACTGCCAGCCAATAAGAGATCAGCATGGGGCAGACCCCCTGCTGACGACCCAGAATACAAGGAGGACGGACATCACACCAGAAGTTTACGGGCTGCTCGTGAGCAAGAATCCGTGCTGACACAAGGTCAGCTTAATCAAAAACAACAACACACCAGAGGCAGTCCACCCTCAGCTTCCCAGCCAAGAGGATGTCGAGAGAGAGAGAGAGAGAGACTGTGAATGACTTCGAAGACTATGATATCATAGTTCATCTGTATGAGTTGAAATATATACAGCGACCTTGATCCTGTATTTGATAATGACCTCCATAGTTGCCCTACTAGCCTGTTTGAGTAGTACGGTAAAAGCTGCTATTCGAAAAATAGGGAAGAATCTTTACAAGCGCAACGCTGCTGAGGTAGCCATTACTTTTAATAAAGTATTATTAATAATAATAATAATAATAATAATAATAATAATAATAATAATAATAATAATAATAATATATTATTATTATTATTATTATTATTATTATTATTATTATTATTATTTTGTTAAAAATGACTGCTGCTTCAGCACTATTAATCTTATAAAGAGTCTTCTCTATCTTTCTGATGACGGCTTTCTCGTTGTTGCTTAGACTGGCGAGCACGCACCAAAGGGCATGGTAAAATTCGGTTGAGTCATTTGATTTATTATTGGCCTTATACAATTCTCTCTCTCTCTCTCTATCTCTCTAACTCTCCTCTCCTCTCTCTCTCTCTCTCTCTCTCTAATGCGACTTTCTCCTGATTGACAGGACTTATCAAGCGATAACTGCTGAGGGACTGAATTCCAGTGGCGAGTCCATCTCCTTTTATCGTGGTATTGCGAGCTCTTGAGTACGGGCAGAGCACCTCTTTTGGCAGGACGGGTTTTCATTGGTTCCCGGGAAGGTGACTATACGGCGGCGGCGTTGACGAGTCTTGCAGACCTTCTCAGGTGGGGGGTATCACGGGAGCCTCTTGATTGGCTTCTACCTGAGTGACGTCACCCCTGGTATTATTCTCATGTCCGGTGTTCGTTTCATGCGCGCTTTACTTTCGTTAGGGGGGAGGGGTGTGGTCCCTCCTCACCACGGCAGTATCATGAACGCTCTTGGGTGGTATTAAGGGGAGGCTTTTTCTTCGAGGATGATTCAGCGCTTTGAGGAGACGCAGACGTCCGGGGGTCAGGTGCTCTCCCGATTGATCTTTATATTCCTGACGATGTCGTACTCCGTGATTTTTCTGTGGTGTGCTACAAGGGCTTGCTGCGTAATGGCGCCTCCTGGGCGTGGCAGGAAATTCTCTTTGCAGCGCACGTCGTCAATGCGAGTAAATCCCCAGGGCATCCTTGGTGGGCTACGTATCGGTAGACGACGTTGGTACTGACTTTCAGGGGGTCCCCTAACCGTGGGGAGAGGTTTTTCTTTATCAGAGGTCTTTCGTACTCAGATTCTTGAGTAAATAATGAGGACACTCTCTTATCCTTCCTCCATGGGGCGGACTGTGTTCGTCTTATTATTTTCTTCATGGCTGCTTCTGCCTCCTTGTATATGTTGGTGCTATGAAGGTTTATAGAAAGTTTGGATATCCTCCGGGGCGGAATGTTCCTTCTCTCCTTCCTCCATCATGTACCATCTTGTCAAGGCGGCTCGAGTTTCTCGGTTTTACGAGTTTGTTCGAGTACCCTTGGGTTAATTATCATTCTGGGATGCTCGGATCGATGTTCGAGGTGGGTGTCCCGCCACTCGAACAGTGCGAGAGGGCCCTCGCTGACGAAGGCCCTGACGGTGGTGGTGCGTTGAACCGCGCAGGACCCTCCGCATCACATTTCAGACAAAGGGTCCGAGTGTTACGTCAGCTTGTGTATCTGTAGTCGCCAACTCCTGATTCGTCTTCGTGACAAGGACGTCGAGGACGGTGAGCCGATCTTGCTGCTTGTACTCGACAGTGAAGTTGAGTGCCTGTGCTGCAAGGAGACTGCTGCCGAAGGGCTTCTTACCTCATCCTCGCAGTCGGCTTGCACGAAGATGTCATCGATGTGCGTCCGTAAGTGCGGGGCATCTGTGTTGCAGAAGACCCTTTCTCCCACTTCTCCCATGTAGAGGTTAGCGAAGGGGAATCCTAATGGGACCCATCGCTAAACGACCGTCCTTTTGGCGGTGCATCTGTCCTCGGTGGGTGGGGAAGGGCCTTCCCTTTCGTAATGCAGATAATCCAGCTGGGTTCTAAAGGATTCTGCCTAGGATGTTATGGGGTCCTCATATCGGAATTCCTGATATAAACCCCGCTCCAGATGATCCCTATCGTCTCGTCGACTGGGACGTTGGTGAATAGGGACTCAACGTCTAAGGACACCATGGTTCCCGCACGGGGGAGTCGCGAATCTTCTCCAAAAATTCCACCAATGAGGTGAGGCAGTACCTGAAGGGGATATAGGGGTCAGAATTTTATTAAGGCGTTTGGCTAGAGCGTAAGTCGGGGCGCGTGTTTGGCTGATGATCGGGCGTAGGGGGTTGCCTTCCTTGTGGTCTTCACATTCCCGTATAGGTAGCCGAGGCTGTAGTCACCTTGGATGGGCGAGAGGTGTGTGGCATTCGTAGCGGCATTCACGGCTGCAATGACCCGGTTGGCGCCGCGTTTGATGTCTTCCGTCGGGTTCTTCGTAAGTCTCTCGAACTTAGAGACATCAGACAAGATGGCGTCGAGTTTCTCAAAGTATTCCGAGGTGCTGATGAGCACGAACGTGGCTGTCTTGTCTTCCTTCTTCTTCAGATCTGTGGCTGCCTCCTTCATCTCTTTGGTGTAAATACCTTAGACGTTGAGTCCCTATTCACCAACATCCCAGTCGACGAGACGATAGGGATCATCATGGAGCGGGTATATAGGAATCCCGATATGAGACCCCCTAACATCCCAGAAGACTCCTTAAGAACCCTGCTGGATATCTGTACGAAGAGAGCCCCTTTCACCACCCACCGAGGACAGATGTACCGCCAAAAGGACGGCGTAGCGATGGGGTCCCCCTTAGGAGTCCTCTTCGCTAACTTCTACATGGGAGAAGTGGAAGAAAGGGTCTTCTCGCAACACAGATGTCCCTGCACTTACGGACGCTACATCGATGACATCTTCGTGCAAGCCGACTGCGAGGATGAGGTAAAAGCCCTTCGGCCAGCAGTTCCTGCAGCAACAGCGCACTCAACTTCACTTTCGAGTACAGCAGCAACGATCGGCTTCCCTTCCTCGACGTCCTTGTCACGAAGACGAATCAGAAGTTGGCGACTACAGTATACAACAAAGCTACGAACCTCGGACTTTGTCTGAATGGTGATAGCGAGTGTCCTGCGCGGTTCAGACCACCACCGTCTGGGCTTTCGTCAGGAGGGCCCTCTCGCACTGTTCGACGTGGCAGGACACACACCTCGAACACGACCGACATCCCAGATGCTAATTAACAATGGGTACTCGAACAAACTCGTAAACGAGAAACTTGAGCCGCCCTTGACAAGTGGTACATGATGGAGGAAGAGAGAAGGAACATTCCGCCCCCGAGGATATCAAACTTTTCTATAAAGCCTTCATGCACCACCAATACAAGGAGGAAGAAGCAGCCATGAAGAATAATATAGACGAACACGTCCGCCCCATGGAGGAAGGAAAGAGAGTGTCCCTCATTATTTACTACAAGAATCGGCGTACGAAAGACCTCCTGATAAAGAACAACCCCTCCCCACCGGTAGGAGACCCCCTGAAGCAGTCCAACGTCGCCTACCGATACGTTATGCCCCACCCAAGGATGCCCCTGGGATTTACATCGGCATGACGACGATGCGCCTGTCAAAGAGGATTTCCTGCCACGCCCAGGAGGGCGCCATTAGGCAGCACGCCCTTGTAGTACACCACAGAAACATCACGAGAGACGACATCATCAGGAATATTAAGATCATCGGGAGAGCACCTGACCCACGACGTCTGCGTCTCCTAAAAGCGCTGCTCATCCTCGAAGAAAAGCCTCCCCTTAATACTACCCAAAGAAGCGTTCCTGATACCGACGTGTGTGAGGAGGACCACACCCCTCCCCCCTAACGAAAGTACCAGCGCGCATGAAACGAACACCGGACATGAGAATAATACCAGGGGTGACGTCACTCAGGTAGAAGCCAATCAAGAGGCTCCCGGTGATACCCCCACCTGAGAAGGTCTGCAAGACTCGTCAACGCCCGCCGTATGAGTCACCTTCCCGGGAAACCAATGAAAACCCGTCCTGCGAAGAGGTGCTCTGCCCGTACTCAAGAGCTCGCAAAAGGAGATGGACTCGCCACTGGAATTCAGTCCCTCAACAGTTATCGCTTGATAATGTCCTGTCGATCAGGAGGAAACGTCGCGTTAGAGAGAGAGAGAGAGAGAGAGAGGAGAGAGAGAGAGAGAGAGAGAGAGAGATTGTATAAGCAATAATAAATCAAATGACTCAACCGAATTTTACCATGCCTTTGGTGCGTTGCTCGCCAGTCTAAGCAACAACGAGAAAGCCGTCATCAGAAAGATAGAGAAGACTCTTATAAGATTAATAGTGCTCAAGCAGCAGTCATTTTTAACAAAACTTGTCTACGAGAGGGTCTCCTTCCGAAATGTTATTATTATTATTATTATTATTATTATTATTATTATTATTATTATTATATTATTATTCTTATTATTATTATTATTATTATTATTATTATTATTATTATATATTATTATTCAGAAGCTGAAATCTATTTATATGGATCAATCCCACAGGCCTTTAACTTGAAATTCAAACTTCCAAAGAATATGGTCTTCATTTGAGGGATGTAACAGAGGTTAATAAGAAATGCAGAGAAGAGACCAGTTATTGAAAGAAGAAAAAGATAGATTAACAAATTAGTAAATAAATGGATACAAATTTTACCAGAACATAAAAAGAAAATTTCTCTATATTTGCCATAATCAACTCTTAAGATCTGCTTTTAAGGAAGTCCGGGATACATTCTCTACTTCAGGACCTATTTTTACCTAAGGATTTGTAGAGCAATGATTATTTGGAAGAGTATGATCTAGATCCATCATACACAAGATTATATTATAACTCTCAACTATTGTGCCGCCAAGTGATTTTTTTTAAAGAAGAGCAGATTTAATAGCTTCAGAGAATTGTAAAATTTTCCTGCAGAATAATAAGATAAAGGTAATACTTTAGATAAATAAATATCTGCTAAAGTTAGCAAGTATAGTGATCAGTGTCCTTAGCGACAACTAATCACAGAGGATTATCTGTAATTGCTTATCTTGGAAGTAATATCATTTCATAAATAAAGGTAGACGGATAGAAAGATCAAAACGATATTTATGATTTTGTCCAGATTATTCAGCAGTGAATCAGACACCATAACCCATTTGGGAACGAACGCTTTAAAGGTAGCCTATTATTTTTTCGTAAAATTCGCTGTGGTATAAACATTTTCCTCTGATATATATTATAACCTTAATTATATCAACTTTTTGTAAAGAGATTCGTAACTAGTTAAGTTATTGTTATTAGCATCGATAAATATGGGTCATCGTAATATAGTGAGATCATCAACCATTTATTATTTAAAAGTTACATTTAAATAATAGATTTCTTGTCTGAAAATAATTTTACAGATGCCCCCTTTTTTCAAGCTAACTCTTCGTTTTTTTCATTATTTTTGCTGCGCTCAATCACTATACGTTTGATCTTTAATGAAACATATTTTTCGAAAGACCTGCTTCTGAGCATAAACATAGTTTGAAAATCAGTGACTTCACAATATTAATTTACTCATAAAGTGTCAAAATCATAAGCGAAAAAATAATTATATTTTAGAGAACAACAAAAGATAGTCATGTCAAGCCTAAATGATTATCCATATGATAAACGACGCTATAATTTATAATAATTTATGTGAACTCAATTAATTATACCGGAGAAGTAACAACACCTCTTAACGGCATCCAATCAGTGGGGGATAGATTATATGTTTGTACGACAGGCATTAAAGATAACGAGTGATTGTGGATTTAAAATGGCTAAGTGGTCGTAATACTAAAATTGTCCCTGGACCGTAGATAACATTTGGTAAGGCTACTTTGATAGAGGCTATGATATGCACAGAAACCTGAGATACCCCCAAGAACCAATCTAACGTTGGTTTAACAATCAACAATATGACTTCCATCCTTTATAATGTCTGCAAAAACAAAAACAAAAACAAAAAACAAAAAAACGTCCAGCGATCAAATGTGAGCGAAGTAGCCCAACACTGGGCTACGCCACAAATTTGCAAGCACCTTTTTCAGTTTGAAATGGCAGGTTGTGATGGTAATTGCTTCATAGCAAAGGAAGATAAAGGAAAGGATAACGCATTTTCGATAAGTTCGGCAGCAAGGAGGCTTACGCGCCACTGTTGGAGACTCCTATGCTCGCGGCTATTCTAGAATCGGCAGGAGTGTTGTGGATCTCGTCGGACGTGAGGAAAACGCCCGATTTCTGATGCAACACCTCGTCTAGATTCATCTAAGAAGTTCTAGAAATCCCTGGAGTCGGTGACGTTCGCCGTAGGCTCCGCCCCCAGAGTGCCGTATAAATACGACGAACGAACTTTGGAGAGCAGTGATCGTAGAAGGAAGAGATCGTAAAAGAGAGAGATCACCAGTTAGTCACAGAGCCACAGATCAGATTATCAGTGAGAGATCAGCAACAGTGATCGTCAGCGAGATACGAGAAAAAGGAACCGATGAAATATCAATCAAAAGAAGAGTTGTTCGAGTGTTGGTTGGATATTGGTCTAGTCGTCTTCCGGTGTGGACGGCCGAGTTATCTCTACGTTGAGCAGACTTCGGAGAAGAAAAGGGGAGAGTTCCTGCCTTACGAATAGACTAGTTTCTGCAATACGGAGTCAAGAGGACGCCTGCAATTGCCGCTCTACTTTTATGAAGCCACCTCTTCGAAGTGCCAAACTGTTTAGCAAGTATTCTTATTACCTCCCTGTTTCCCCCAGTCCATGCAGTGTTAGATTCTGTCTTTTTATGTAAATAGGAGATACCATTCTGCATTTACCTTTGTTAGTAAGCTTGTAATTAAACCTTTGTTGTGTTAGTGTTTCTTTCTATATTCGTATCTCCAGTTTCAAATGTTTGTGTTGATATATTTTTTTTTATTTCATATCGAACCTGAAACGGACCTCTCTCAGAGGCCGTAACATTGTGTCGGCCTTTAACCAGGATATTTCGACACCGTAACATTGTCTCTGAGATCTTCAGATCCGTAACATTTGTGGCGACCTTGCCTAGGCTATCAACACTTTAACAGTTTGAAACGGAAAATATAGAAAGAATCAGAATGAGTGAGATGGTGAAAGAGTTTGTTGAGTCAGATAAGCTACTAGGTCTAGAGGGGAATGATCTCCGTGAGTATGTTGAGAAGAAAGAAAGAGAAATGTATGAGAGAGATGAAAGAGCGGCTGAGAGGGAAATGCAGCAAGAGAAAGAGAGAGAAGCAATGAAAATGCAGCAAGAGAGAGAAGCAACGAAGATGCAGCAAGAGAGAGAAGTAATGAGAATGCAGCAAGAGAGAGAGAGATGTTGGTAATGCAGCAGGAAGAGAGAGAGAAAGAGCGAATGCATGAGTTCGAAATTGCTCGGTTAAGGGAAAGTACTCGTAACAGTCGGTCAGACGAGAACGAAAACGAAGCTGATACGTTAGGTATGAATGCAGTGCTAAAATTAGTACGTACCAAAGTTCGATGAGGAAGATGTTACGACATATTTCATGTGTTTTGAGAAGTTAATGGAACGAGTAGGTTCTCCTAAAGAAACGTGGACTTTATATTTGCAGTCAGTTTTGAGTGGTAGGGCACTTTCCGTGTATAGTTGCATGTCTAAGGAGGAATGTGATATTTACAATATCGTGAAAGAAACCGTTTTTAGCGCGTATAGGCTAGTACCGGAGGCATACCGTAAGAAATTTCGAAATTTGAGAAAGGATGAAAATATTACGTATGTAGAATACGGTAAGAAGTTAGATAGGCTGTTTTTTGATTGGTTAACTTCTGCTAAGGTTGAGGATTTTGATAGTTTGAAGAACTTAGTGTTGTTAGAAAACTTCAAAGATAACGTGTCCCCTGAGATTAAACTTTATATAGAGGATAGGCGAGAAGTATCTTTTGCAGGAGCAACTAGGCTAGCTGACGAATATAGTCTAACTCATAATTTGAGTGTTAGTAAGAAACGAAATGATCCTTCGTCTGGTAGAGTACAAAGCAGTAATGGTTTCAGTCCTAGTAATAGCAATGAGAGTAAAGTGACTATTCCTGTTATACATGCAGAAAACCTGGTCATACGTCTAAGGTTTGTAAGAGTAGAATGGCATCTAGTGGCTCAGAATTAACTTGTTTCCGATGTAATGGAAAGGGCATTTAGCTAGAAATTGTGCGGCAGAAAGGAAGGACGGTAAGAAACCAGTATCACTAGTTAACCTTTCGTCAAGTAGGAATGATGTGATGAGAGAAACTAGGAAAGTTTTTGGTGAATTTCTGTCGGAAGGCGTAGTTTCCTCTCTTGGAGGAGTCGATTCGAGAGAAGTGGTCTTGCTTCGAGACACAGGGGCTGCTGTCTCACTGATTCGAAGAGAGTGTGTGCCGAACAGGGCAGAAATCAATATGGAAAAGAAAGTTATGTTAGGTGGATTTCCTAACACTTGTGTTCTTTGTCCTTTGGCGAAGTTGAATTTAGAAAGTCAGGTAGTGTCAGGAGAAGTAAAACTTGCAGTTGTGGACAGTTTGCCCGTTGAAGGCGTTGACATTATTGTCGGTAATGACTTAGCTTTATCCAAAAATGTGAATCCTGTTGTGAGGAATATTCCAGTGCCTGAAATGGTAGTAACTAGGTCGGGTTTAGATACAGACGTAGACTACGGTGATAATAAGTTCGTGGATTCGAACGAGTGTAAGTTCGTGGATTTGAATGAGTGTAAGTTCGTGGATTCGAACGAGTGTGAGTTCGTGGATTCGAACGTGAGTGAGTTCATGGATTCGAACGAGTGTGATAGAAGTAGTGAGGTTGATCTTAGCATGAGCGTGGCTGAGAGACCGGACTCTATCGAGGTTGACAGTGATAGCCAAGGGGAAGGCGTAGCTGTCAAGAGTAACGTAGTAAATGTACCAGTATCTATAGTCGATTCATTTAAGGTAGATTCTTGCGCCTACGAGACGTTTTTGTTTGGCGCCTCTGATTGGCTGGTACCGGGAGGTAGCCGCTCGGTCATTGTGTCATATTTTCGTCTGTGACTTAGAAAACATGCAGTAATGTTATATTTCTTCATTTATCTCACGTTTTCCCAAAGATAATAAAGTTTTGGTCATCCCAAAGGGTTCGGTATTAATTGTAACAACTAAATAATCTTTTCCTGAAACCAAGTTTAGATAAAACCACAAAGGAATTAACAACAACAAGTTAAAAAGGTGAAGAGAAAAAAATTTCAATCTTTACACCTGTTTTTATTTATCATCGGATTTTTAATAAGTCATACGATCAAGATGAGTTAAAACTTGTATTTTCATACAATAAAATCACCCTGAATACGCTGGTGCTTTCAGATTTTGGATGCGTCTAATATGTGAAGAGAAAATGAAGAATATGTCTTATTATGTTGCAGCCGTACTTGACTCAGCCTGATAGGAAGTCAATCTTTCTTAATTATTTGTGGTTTATTACTTTCACTTGAGATTATTTTTATTATTTCATATCACTCAAATAAGGTCTCTGATGTCTCTTGCATTTTGAAGATTATATTCATAAAATAAAATTTAGAAACAATATCTTGAAACAACCTGATTAAAGTTTGGGCTGAGTTGAAGAGTGTGAAGTCGTCTTTCCACAGATTTCAACTTCTTTGCTGGATTGAATTCCCCGCGGCCCGCATGGGTCTGAGCTAACGGTACCAGATGCATCCATCTGATTATTATTATTTTTTTCCTTATCAGATATGCCCAGACATACTATATGATATTGGATTTAAAATGTTCGACAGTTATAATGGAAATGCTGTGTATCTATTTTCAGAAAATGTAATAATATAACATGGTAAATATTGTCGAAACTGCAACCTTTTATATCGCTAATTGGCAACTCAAATCTCTCGCTGAGGAGACAAACGCAAACGACGACGCCTTGCAGACTCATTCTCTCAGCAATACCGTCAAACTGAATCATTTACTGATGCAACATAATAAGACATATTCTTCATTTTCTCCTCACATTTTACACGCATCCAAAATCTGAAAGCACCAGCGTATCCAGGGGGTGTGAATTTGTGTATGAAAACACAAGTTTTATTTATCTTAATCGCGTTAATGATGCGAAATCCGATGATAAATAAAAACAGGTATAAAGAATCAAATGCTTCTCTATTCACTTTTACTCGTTGTAATTCCTTTGTGTTTTATCTTATTGATTTCAGGAAAAGATGACTTAGTTGTACAATTAATACCGAATCCTATGGTATGAGCAAAATTTTCCTATCTTGAGCAAAGCGTGAGTTGATTGAAGAAATATAAACATAATATTGCTAGTTTTCTAAGCCACAGTAGAAAATAATGAGACTGATGTGAGCGGCCTACCTCCCGGTACCAGCCAATCAGAGCCGCCAAACAAACGTCTCGTAGGCGCAAGAATCTACCTTAAATGTATTGACTATAGTACTAGTTACGGTGATGAATTAGGCTCTAACGTTTTGGATAAGGATGAGCTAGTCAAGTTGCAGAAAGAGGATGAGACACTAACCCGAATTTTTTAATATGAGCTGGATGATGATCTCGATGGTGTGTGTAAGGAAACTTTTTGTTTAAAGGACGAAGTTTTGTGTCGTTATGTTCGACCGAAGTCAGGTAGTAAAGGGGAAGTCACAGAACAATTAGTAGTTTCTAGGAAGCTTCATGAATTAGTTTTGAAGTTAGCATATGATGAGCAAGGACATTTGGGAGTAAATGAAACTTTCAAGTGTATTAGTAAGGCGTACTTTTGGCCTAAGATGAAAAATGATGTATGTCTTAAGAGGCATGTTTTAAACTGTCTTGAATATCAAATTGCCGGGAAACCGATTCAAGTAATTCCTAGAGTTCAGCTGTGTAATATTCCTTCAGTAGGCGAATCTTTTGATAATGTATTTATGAATATGTTCGGAACTTTGCCTAGAAGTAAGGGTAGAGAAGATTACATAACTAATCTTGAATATTATAAAAACAATTTAAGAGTTGGTTGGCAACTTGTGGAAGAGAACGGGAGCGCTTGGCACTTAGCGAAAGAAAACCCGAACGGAAGTCAAGGGGAAACTAAAGAGAAACTTGATCTTATAGCAAAGGAGAGAAGTTTGGGGGTAAGATAAAGTTTTAGTACTAGTCTCGAGAGAAAGTCCATTTTTACCTTATAAGTATGAAGGGCTTTATTCAGGGTTATAGGAGAGGGGAAATATATATCTTAGAATTAATGTGGGTAAGAGTAGAGCAAAATCAGTAAATGGAAATTTGCTTCAGAATTATGAACAACGCCCCGTGCCGTGGCCTCCGCCCGTGTAACAGTGTTACTGAATGAGATTAGTTTTGAAAAAAAAACACAAGAGGTGTTTTAGTATTTATAAGTTTTAAGCAGAGTTCAGAAAACGGATATAGTAAGAGAGAAGGATAACGTATTAGCTGATAGCCTCTTTAGAGATTTCTCAGAATGAGTAGCCTAATAACCGTTTTCTGTTGTCGCACGAGTGAGTGTGTCAGTGGGGAAGTGTGCGTGTTTGACTGGATTAAAGCTTTATGCAGAATTGTTTCTCTTTAGAAAAAAAATAAAATCAATTGATTTCTTTTTTTTCTCTTTTGGGGGGGCGTGTGATGATAATTGCTTCATAGCAAAGGACGATAAAGGAAAGGAGAACGCATTTTCGAGAAGTTCGGCAGCAAGGAGGCTTTCACGCCACTGTTAGAGGCGCCTAAGCTCGCGGCTATTCTAGAATCGGCAGGAGTGTTGTGGATCTCGTCGGGACGTGAGAAACGCTGCGATTTCTGATGCAATACCTCGTCTAGATTCATCTAAGAAGTTCTAGAAATCCCTGGAGTCGGTGACGTTCGCCGTAGGCTCCGCCCCCAGAGTGCCGTATAAATACGATGAACGAACTTTGGAGAGCAGTGATCGTAGAAGGAAGAGATCGTAAAAGAGAGAGATCACCAGTTAGTCACAGAGCCACAGATCAGATTATCAGTGAGAGATCAGCAGCAGTGATCGTCAGCGAGATACGAGAAAAAGGAACCGATGAAATATCAATCAAAAGAAGAGTTGTTCGAGTGTTGGTTGGATATTGGTCTAGTCGTCTTCCGGTGTGGACGGCCGAGTTATCTCTACGTTGAGCAGACTTCGGAGAAGAAAAGGGGAGAGTTCCTGCCTTACGAATAGACTAGTTTCTGCACTACGGAGTCAAGAGGACGCCTGCAATTGCCATTCTACTTTTATGAAGCCACCTCTTCGAAGTGCCAAACTGTTTAGCAAGTATTCTTATTACCTCCCTGTTTCCCCCAGTTCATGCAGTGTAAGATTCTGTCTTTTTATGTAAATAGGAGATACCATTCTGCATTTACCTTTGTTAGTAAGCTTGTAAATAAACCTTTGTTGTGTTAGTGTTTCTTTCTATATTCGTATCCCCAGTTTCAACTGTCTGTGTTGATATATTTCTTTTTATTTCATATCGAACCTGAAACGGACCTCTCTCAGAGGCCGTAACATTGTGTCGGCCTTTAACAGGATATTTCGACACCGTATCAGTCTCTGAGATCCCAGAGTCCGTAACACAGGTGCCAGATTGCATTATCCTTACCGTTTTCAACAAATGAATGTTTTAAGGTCTTGTCATATTGGCCACCCACCCAGACAACGAATATTTCAATCGAACTATTATAAGCAAGGCGAATTCGATCTATGAAAGAAAGAAAAAAAAAACTTCGACAATTTTATGCGGAAGTTTATGTGAAAAATTATATAACGTATTTTAGGAAAATAAAAATAGATACTAGGTTTCACGTCACATACTATTACCGGCCGAGACTTGGAAGAAAATTTATCTTCTACTCAATGAAAACGTTTAATGAAACTTTGTAAAGAATATATGTTCCGTGTTTGGAATATCTATCAGCAATTCTGTCATTAGCAAACAAAAACTCTGAATTCATATTCTGCTTCCTTGCTCAAATATAATTTCGTGAACTGCCTTTGACAGGTTAGTATACGATTTTGGAGAAATACTCGAATGCAAGATATATCAGAATAGAAGGTTGCTGTGAAATACACATCATGCAAATAATTTCTTACTCTCTCATGTTGTCATTGTATGTTCTCTTGGCCTTCCATTCCCCATGGATAAATGAGAGAGAGAGAGAATTATATTATTTCATTGTTATTGTAAATTAATTTCGATTTCTTTTGATGGTGTAAACCTCTAACAGTCAGATGTAACTTACATGAGACTAAACCTTTATGTCGCTCGCATATAGCATATGAGAGTCATTTGACAATCATGCAAATACTCTTTTATCTAAACTTCCTTCTCATGAAATCGTTCCATCCTTCCACTTATGAACTCAATGACTTTTTCTGGTCAAAGTCTTCTACACCCCATAGTAGCTACTCTGTCTCATTGACCTTAAACCTGCATCTCCGATACTTTTGCTACTGATTCACCCTGGTTATTTCTTCAGTAACTTTCATTGATGTGCTGAGTCTAATCCTAA
>NC_087200.1:68085438-68097938 GCF_015104395.2 Macrobrachium nipponense
TAGAAAGGTTTCCTCTGTAATGTAGAGTTTTGGTTTCTCCTTCCCAATGTGCAATGCTTCCGGGAGGTGCAATGAGTTATGTTTTTTCTTGTAATTTATCACATCACCGTGATTCATATAAATCATTCAAAAGTAAAAGGACAAGCAACCTGGTGATTGTAATAACCCAGCCGCCCCTCAGCAGGACCTCTTGAAGAAGGCCAAACTGGTCTACCGGTACTCACGCCCCGTCCAAAGATAGACCAGTTTGGCTTTCTTCAAGAGGTCCTGTTGAGGGGCGGCTGGGTTATTACAATCACCAGGTTGCTTGTCCTTTTACTTTTGTGGTAAATAACCAGATGCATATTCTTATTGGGGTCAGCGAGGCAGACATTACCCTCGAGGATGTTCTGGATTGCACGTTCATTTTCTTTATATTTCAGATGATTGTGTCCTTTATAGAAAAGCTCCATGCGTTCAGGGACGTTGGAGCGAGGTTCCTGCCGATACCATCCATCGACGTTCCTCTTGATAGACACTACTCTATTCGGTATGGGTTGTCTGTTGTCAATAAGGACAGTGGACATCCAAACCAGAATATAGAAGTCTATGAAGAGGAACGCCGATAGATGGTACCAGCAGGAACCTCGCCCCAACGTCCCTTAACGCATATAACTCTTCTATAAAGGACAATTTCATCAGAAATATAAAAAAGATGAATTCATGGATTTCTGATTGAATATTTTGTTTAAAAATATTCAACACTTCCACGCCGTCCTTTTCCAATATGAATATTGGCCAGTTGCTGACCAGCATCGCTGATCCTGAAAAGCGAATTATATGGAGAATAGAAATGATTATGATTATTATTATTAAGATTTTCGGAGAGGCAAGCTTAAACAACATCAATTTAGCAAACACTTTCAATGATAAAAAAAAGAAGTTCATCGCAATATTTAGAGATATAATAATAAAGCGCTAAAGCAAGCACCCTTTGGTAGGGGTGTTAGAATACTACCACCATAGGTCCTGCGTGACGTTAAAGGCGACTAAAAGGACAGCTGCTGTCTTGCAGTTTAACTTTTTAGTAAAAAGCTAGGCCCGCTGCCAATAACTGTTGAAACTGCTTGCTTGCAGGTGGACTTTTTAGTCAAAGGCGAGACCCCCCGCCAATAACTGTGGCTGATAACAGCAAGGTCATGCGGTCGTAAAAACCCCTTTGCCAAACTATAAACCTTGGCTGGTGTTGTAAGGAAAGGCGCATCAGGCAACCGACCCCTTAATGTAGGGATAACTGTGGGAAAGAAGAATAAAACACTAAAGCAATAAATGAACAACAGCAGACAAATGCATACAGGCATAATTATCAAAATAAAGTGTAAAAAAGGAAGCCAAATGTTCCTTTTTCTTTTAAACTGACTCCGGTCGCATTTACTTTGAACCATTTTTTATTGAAATTATCCCGGATGATAACACAACTGCATATGCCTTTGTGATTGTTAGCAAGGAAGTTTCAAAAATTAATTACGATGCAGTCCTTTGTTGCAAGAACGTAACAAAGGATACGAAAACGGAATTATTTCATGATAAATTTCGCTGGTATTCACATTTGATAGGGCTCTTAATTCGCCTGCATATCAGTAATTAATTACAATAACTAATCAGCTGGAGAAATGAAGGCCCTTTACCTTGATTTATCGGTAGTGTTATTGCCTGGGAGTGAAAGCGTATTTGAATGTAATGTAATTTTAATATCAGTGGAATCCGGAATGATATAATGATATTTTAATGACATACACCGCGTAAACAGTAAGTAATTGGAATGTTGAGCTCATGTTTGCTATTCCTGTATTCCATTATTCCCTTCGGCGTCAATCGTTTATGCACTAACTTCAACCTCTTCCAAACTGTTCAACTCTTGTCATTATAAATATTATAACTAGTAAATTAATCATCATCAAAACCTTACTGTTTATGAACGTTATTTTTCAGAATAAAAGATAATATTATTCTCTTTATTTGTTATTTGCAATCTATGAGCGTTGATTGCTGTGCGTTCCTTCGAAATGCATATCCTATGTATTATTGTTTTTTTTACTTATTCCAAGTACAGCAGGCGAAAAATAACTTTGAATGTCACTTGGTGTAAGTAATATTTATTGTTGAAATTATTTTATTTTCTTTTATTATGTAACATATTCTTATTACTAACAAAATATTCCCACATTTTCATTTTAAGATCCCCCGTCAGATAATTTTAGGTATTATTTTAAATGTTAGAATGTTACTGTTTATGCAATTACAGGATTATTAGTTTCTATATTCAGGGATGGAATAAAGTAAATATTTAAACTTAAACTTCAAGCAATTACTTTTCATTATCATAAACTAACAAGCCTGGTCTGTCCGTGGAGATAATATTAAGGACAAAGATGAAGCTCATCAATATGGTCGCCTGACCTTGCTTACCAGAATGCCTACCACACTGATATACTTTTTTCTAGATTTTATGTCTATATATATCTTATTTGACATTGAAGTTAGAAGATAGATATTCTTTTTTTATTATTTAAAAAAGCCTCTAATTTTCTTTCTCAAACATCAGTTTATGGTATGGATATTTCTTTTGCATTTAAATGAGGTAATTTCCTCATAAGGAAAACGCTTACGGTGAAAATATTCCGATAGGAATATGAAGCAGAGAAAATATATAGAATTATGCGAGCATCATTTAATTACGTTTTCTGTTTCATGAAAGAAAAATATTTCGTAGGCCATTATAATTTCAAGTCAACTCATTTGATGGGTGATAATTTAATCCTAAATGATGCATTCACTTTGAAACTTAATTGTATTGGACATGCACATGCTTACAGCCAAAATGACGGTGGGTTTAGGTTCTTGTAATTCATATATAGTAGGTAAGGTATATATTTTTTTAAATATTACTGAATTAGCGAGAACATATTAATCATTTTGATAAACCTTCCCATCTCTAATAAACCTGCGTTGACCCAATATTCAATTTCGTCGTTCATTACTTTTTTTCTCTATTAAGTTATTGTTAGTTGTCTTTTTAGAGTGTTCGTGTGTATGATCTCTTACCTGCTTCTTTCTCCTAGTTGATTCGTTCTGCGATCTGGTTCTATGTTAAGTCTTTCTTTATTCTTCTTCTTAATTGGTAGTTCTGGATCAGTAATAATAGTCTCTCGGGAGTTTTTAAGTGAGACGAACGGCAGTGTTTCTTTCTTTACTATGGCAAAGAATGCAAGTTATATTTACACAAGTTACAACTTAAGAATCTGTTTAGGACCACTGACAAAGTCTTGCTCCTTTCTTGTATGACGCGGCTGGTCCTCTCCTCTCTCGTTCTGTCGTTCTGCAATCAGCTACCCCAGGATCGAATTTGGCCCAACCTCCTAAGGCGGTGTATGTTCTAGGTCTCCTCCCAAACTGAGTCCGGATTCGTGGAGTGACTCTCTCTTATCTTACAACATCCTCTTTCACTTTCAGGTGGGGTTAACATGTTAATTGCTCCTTTTGTAGGTGTAGCTCCTGTTTGATCGGAAGCTGAGTGAGTTCGGTGCGAGGTCACAGGTCAACATTTTATTGCACTTTTAAGATTTAATTCGAGACGGAGTTATGGCTGTTGCCGCTCACCCGTCGTCCGGTGGCTAATGAGTTTGTACGTCTTTGGTTGTTGACCAAATTTGACTCACACACCAAAGCTCAATTCCCTCTCTCTCTCTCTCTCTCTCTCTCTCTCTCTCTCTCTCTGCTATTTCACTTCACTCTGATTATTCTCTCTTATGTTTTTACGTTACCCTATTTAATAACATTTCTTATAGCTGTCATTACATCACTCAGTCACCTACCAAACATTGTCTTCAATGTTTTATATATATATATATATATATATATATATATATATATATATATAATATATATATATATATATATATATATATTATGGATATTACTAAGACATGTTTATGAATACAACAAAATGTACAAAATGAAATTGTTTCTCCAACTCTGGAAGAAAGAAATAAGTGTAAATAAACATTGTATAAAAATTATAGTAAATGCTAAACATATCAAATCATAAATGCATTAAAATCATAAGCTTAATCAATAAACTCTCAGAATACTAATATCTGAAAAACAACAATATGTTAGAAATGATGTGGATATTAAATGTCAATTTATGGATCATTTCTTTTCATTTCTGTCAGTATCCCTTGTATCTTTTTGATAATCAAATTACTCATTATTATGATAAACAAAACAATAGTGACTACTATTACCAGCAGATTCACTAATGATAAAACTAGTGCGACCTGTTTCGTATAAAAGTAATGGTCATCAACATAATTCAAGTTTTCCAGTTTCATTAGTTCTAATTGAGATCATTTAAATTCATCCATTGCATATGTGTAATTCTTATATGGCACATGTTTATTGAAATGGTATTCAGTGAAAAGATGTGGTTCATAATGTAATTGATTTGCTATAACTAACTTACATGATGTTGCAAAAGACTTAAAAGACTTAATAATCTTGAATTTCAGTTGGGTGGTGACATTAGGATTAGTGACTGTGGCACTAATAGTATCCAATGAAAACACAAAAACATCTTCATTCACTATCGTTTTCAAAAGTCTTATTAATTGTGTATACACATCCTTTTCTTGATTTTGTTTTAATACCATCTCTTGGAATGCAAGGAAAAGCATTAGTAGTTTTATACAAGTTATCAATATCACTTATATACTCTTTTTTCTTCAAAATTACACATTCATTGAATTGTTCATCAGTTAAAAAGGCTAACATTAATCCATGTTCTTCCATTGCAAAATGAGTACTAAGCCTCCTTCTAATAATTATTTGATTTTCAATATACATAGGAAAGGGATATACGGAAACTAGCATATTGGTAAGTTTAGTATTGAAAGGTAGAACTAAAACAATTTTGTCATGGTTTACTTTGGCACTTAATCAAGTTATAGTACATAAAAATATCTTCTACTAAAGGTGTGCAATGCTAGTTGATTATATAAAACTTAATAATGTCTTCTAATTCTTGTGAAGGGATTAGTGTTGGGCTGAAAATACCTTTGTAGGCAAGTAAGACAGCATTGAGCATGTCTTTATGTTCCTGTAACATCACTTCACTTTCTAGTGCAAAAGTATTTAAAAACTGTATATTTTCTGTTTTATTGAGATCCTTTGTTACATTCTGATTGACTTGATTTATATATTTTTTTTTCTACTTTGTTCTGCATTTTGATTGTGAGAGGCAATCTCTTTCTTTATCACTATACCCCTCGCGGCTGCCCACAATGCCAGTCTGCCTATTCTTTCCTTTTCTGTTCAACATTGTTTCGGTAACATCCCCAAACAATTGATTTAGCGCAGTTCCAGTGAAGGGTAAAAGGGATCTTTTGGACCTTGTTCTCAGTGTGTTATATATGTTCATGCTTAACTTTTCCAATAATGACATGGCACTGCTATTATCACCCTTCTGTAGGATTGCTTTCATATCATTTTGGATATCTCTTAGTTCGCTTTCACGTTTGAGCACTGTGGATTTATACTAACTGTTCCCAGGTCCTTGATCATTTTGGCTTTTCCATGTCTTTTTAACAGGGCACCTTTTCTTATCTCCACCTCTGAAGAGATGAGTCCAATTATAACTAGCGCTATGATGAGCCGCATGTTTGTCTCTGCAAAAATAGACTTAATCAGATTTTTTATATGTATAGATGCATATGAATTGCACTATATACATCAGTTTTAGTATATAATATATATATAATATATATTATATATATATATATATACACATATATGTATACACATATTTTAACTCTTTTCTTTGTTCTTAGATTATTACATGTTGTAATTGGATTTCTACAGTATTTTCATTTTCTTATGTTATCTATGTCTTTAGTACACCATGGATCTGTTTTTGTTACCTTTACATGATTCCAGTGAACTACCTTTTCCTTTAGATCCCTTTCATTATTGCTTTGTATTTGTTTTAATTTTAACCAATTTTTATTACTCTACAATGGGCCAAATGTGAATTTGGGGATGAAAACCTTTACATTTTGGTCGTCTGATAAATTATTCTGAACATAAATTTGACTACCCACTGTAATGTCTGTTTAGTGGTATTTTTATTATAGTACTTTGCTTGAGTATTATGCATGTCTTTTAGTCTGGCTCTTGTGTGCATGATAGTCTCGTAAGTTCGTCTGGTTTTCCATCATCTAACAACGTATTTGGCATTCTTTTCTAAATGCCATCTAGCAAATAATTTGGGTATTCTCCTATTGGCTCATTTACAATATTATTCAATGTGAGCTGTACGTCTTCAAGAGCTAAGTCCTAATCTTCTGTATGTGGTTTTACTCAAGTTTTTAGGATATCCATTATTTTACGATTAGTTCGTAACTGCTCCATTTGAACTGGGTTTATAAGCCGTTATTTGACATTTATTTATATCATAAAATTCACATGTTTTCTTTATGAGATCACTAGTAAATTCAGCAGAACTATCAGATAGAACTTGTGGACATGAATATCTGGTTATAATTCTAGATTTAAGAGCTTCGGCTACTCTGTTCCTTACAGGTATGATTTCTTCATATCTAGTTAGATAGTCTAAGACGTCTAGTATTTGTTTATTTCCTCTAATAGTTATTGGAAATGGACCCAAAAAGTCCATAGTTACTACTTGGAATGGATTTAATTCTGATGGATATTTTTCAAGTGGAGCTTTTGGATTTACGTTACCTTTATGTTGATTGCAAACTACACAGTTTTGTACAAAGCTCCTCGAAATCTTCACTACAATGTGGCCAAAAATAATTTCTGGCTATGATTCTGGTTGTGTTTTTAATTCCTGAATGTCCTGCCAACTTATATGAGTGTGTTAGTTCTAAAACTTCTCAGGTTAGTGATTTAGGGATATATAGTCGAGAACAACCATTTTTCTCTGTCGGTATTTTATACAACAAAACATTTATTAACTGAAAATCAGGTTTTAAGGATTCATCTATCAATAGCTGTCTCACTATTTGTATGGTTTCTGCATCTTTTTCTTGTTGTATTTTTACTCTCCCTAAATCTTAATCTAGCAATTGACAACTAAAACAATAGGTTATTGTTGTAATGCATTTTTCTGTTTCTTCTTGAGATCTGGATAATGCATCTGCCAAAGTGTAAAATTTCCCTGAAATATATCTGAACTCTGGAGCAAACTCCAATACACCAGTGAACCATCATTGAATTTCGTGTTAGTATTAAAAGTTCTCTTTTTAAACAAATCACAAATGGGTTTGTGATGAGTAAGCACATTACCTTTATGACACAAAAGTATGTGTCTAAATTTCTTTAAACGCCAAGATAAAGCTAAACACTCTCTGTTGTACTATAGTGTTTTTCTACTAGGTTCCAAACTCTCCTAGCATAGTGGTACTGCCCTCATCCTAGTTTTGGGTTGGCCTTTTGTAACAATACAGTTCCTAGCCCTGTATTCGAGGAATCAAAGCTAAAACAATCTTTTGAAAAATCTGGGTAGACCAAAACAGGATTCCTAGTCATTTTGTTCTTTAATATTTGAAAGCTGTTTCTTGTTCATTCTTCCATTCATATTTAACATCCTTTTTGGTTAGTTCTGTCAAAGGTTTGTCTATAGTAGCAAATCCTTTTATAAAAGGCCTATAGTATCCAATCATCCCTAGGAACCTTCTTAATGCTTTCAAATTATGGGAGCGGAATTATTAATATTACCTTTATTTTACCTACTTGCATGCGCAATCCGTCTTCACTAATTACATGACCCAAGTATTCTAATGACTTCATCAGGAACTGACATTTCTTTAATTTAATTTTTAGTCCTGCAATTCTTAATCTTTCTAGGACCAATTTTAATGTTGTGAGATGGCTTTCTAAATCTTTACTAAAAATGATTTATATAGTCTAAATATACAGCAACATTTTCTGTATCTCCTAGAATTTGTAACATTAATCTAACAAACGTTAAAGGAGCTGATGTGAGTCCAAATGACATTACTTCAAACTGGAAATGTTCTTTATGTGTGCCGAAGGCTGTGAATTGCTTGAAAGCAGATCTAAGGATGAAAATATTTTGGCTCTCCTAATTGAGCTAACATATCTTGAATTACCGGCATCGACATTCTATCTGGAACTGTGTTGGAGTTTAACTTTCAATAGTCTATGACAAGTCTCCAACTATTATCTTTCTTTGGAACAACGTAAACAAATGGAGAACTTTATATGGAGAATTTCGGAAGGAAATTATTATCACTCCATCTCTTTTCATCTCCTCTATCAAATTATCAACTATGTGTCTCTGGCTTATTGGCAATCTGTAATTGGGAATAAAAAATGGCTTGGTTCCATCATCCAACAAAATCTCATGTTTTAGGACATTAGTTCTTCTCAGTTTATCTCCTTCTACAACTATTACATTTCTGTATTTCTCTAGCACCTGAATTAACTTGTTGCTATTTTCTGGAAAATCTGTTTTATTTACTTCCTGATTTATTTGAGAGTTTTGGCCATTTATAGAGAAAAATTATTTTTCTTCTACAATTAATCAAGGATTGGTAATAGGTATTCCTATGCAAAAGACAGTGCCTGCGTATAGTGTTAGTTTGTTATCTGAATAGCTTTGGATATAAGCTTCACAATCATCACCATTCATGTGGACTAGCGAAATATCCATACTGACAAAATCTAGCAATTCATCGTTCAATAATAGAACATCTTTAGCCCTTACGTTCTCTTTTGCTCTTAAATATATTTTTGTTAGGCATTTTGGATTTAAAGTTACTGCTCTATTGAGTATACATCAGCTGTGCTAACGCAACATATCTCTTCATCTTCTATGTCTGAAAAATAACAAAGTTCTGCATTTTCAGTGGTTTCTTTTGTTACTTCTATTATATTATTTATATCTGATTTCTTGATTTTATCTAATAGCAATACTTCATTTAGTATTTTCCCTTCATTCTCGTAACTCATTACTACATTGCTACAGTTATTAGTACATGTATCTGTAAAGGTATCTGTATAGGCATCTTGATTTTCGTTATATTCAGACTTTCGGTGATTACCATAATTTATATCTGTGTATATATTATCTATATATGCACATTTCATTGATTCTGTATTCTGTAATAGTGGGCATTCCTCTTTTCTATCTGTTTCTATTTTATCTTGCTTTTTTCGTATGTCTCTCTCGCTTGACGGAACTGTCTCAGACATATTGATCAGATTAGGGTGAGACTTTTCCTCTTCAAGCGCAAAACATACGCTCTTCTGATTACCCTGCTTCAGGCTAATCTAATGAGAATAATACTTGTGCGGGAAAAATCTGTCTTCTAGAAATAGAAATCTTTTCAACAAATTTGTGTGACAAAATGTCTATTTCTAATTTCACATTTCCTAGACTTCTAATTTGTTTACCTGCTACTCCCTTTATAACTTTATTTTGACTGAATCAGAGTTTCTGAAATGCCTAAATAGCAGGTTAAAGTTGATTTATCTATTATATTCATTGTACTGTCTGAATCTATATGTACAGTACATTTATTTCCATTTATTGGAATGTTCACAATAGGCAAACCCTTTCTGTTTATTTCTTCTTCAAGAAGAATACTTCTTCCTTGCTATTTATGTAGGAAAATGCGGATGAACCTTCATTTTCCACACTAGTTATTTCTTCTTTTTCTCTTTTATCATCTTGAAGGGAATTACTTTCTTTCCTCTGTGAAGGGGTTAATTGTCATTGGTTTGAAGGGTTATTTGGATTTGGGCGACTGTTACTTATTTCTACTATTATTGAACCAACAGTTTTTAGTTAAATGCCCGTCCTCCTTGCAAATTGCACAGATTCTAGGCTTTCTGCATTCGTTAGTGGAATGATTGGTATACCCAGTTTTCACATGCTGCCTTTGGTTTTGCTCCTTGACCTGAGTTAATTGTGTTTGAAGATTGACCAGGCTTATATGTTACGGGTGGACTATTCCTCGAATAATTCTGTCTTCCTTTCTGATTAGGTTTCCATTTTCGTTTACTATTTTGGGCATGTTTTCCTTGAAAAGTAGTGGATCTATTCCCTGTTTGTCGGGCCTTATTATTCATTCTATATGAAAGATTATTATTTCTGCCTTTCCTTTCATTTTGTTTTTCTATTACCCCTACAAATTCCTTAGAAAAATCTATCTCTGTCTTCTGTATTTCTTGCTTCATTGTTTTTAATGTTTGAAGAATACGAAACTTTTTCACACACTCTTAAAGAGAGAGAATAAAAAACATTCAGTTTCATCACAACTTACGTGTTTCTGTTGTCGTTCTTTTTTACTTTGATTCCGATATCACTTCTCCGTTGTCGGGACTCGCGTTCAACTGTTGTGTTTCAAAATCAATCTTGACTGACGCTGAGTTTTCTCTTGTTTCGTTGTTCGGCAAAGGTTCGTCCTTGTCGAAAAACTCTTCAGTGAAGTTGATTCCATAACGGGAATGTTTTTCGTGCATGTTACACTTGCTGGCTAGATGTTATGTCGTCGTTGCGTACTGGTTATGCCTTCCATTTCATAACACGTTGTATTTGGCTGCTACTTCGCTTCGAGAGAAAAACTGCTCTCGTCGTTGTGAACAATAAAGTTTATAATTTCACTTATTTCATTGACGTCTTAAAGCAGGATTTTATTGATCACTATTATTCTTCGCTGTCGTTATTAATTCTAAGTTCTATTTGTTGATTGGTATCACTGTTGTAACTGTCGAAATGTGTCTATTTATTTAATTATATTCACTGCATGTTACGTCTCCTGGATTCCACAATTGATGGCACCAAAATGTTAGTTGTCTTTTTAGAGTGTTCGTGTGTATATTTTCTTACTTGCTCCTTTGTTCTAGATGATTCGTTCTGCGATCTGGTTCTATGATAAGTCTCTCTTTATTCTTCTTCTTAATTGGTAGTTCTGGATTCTTAATAATTGTCTCTCAGGAGTTTTTAAGTGAGACGAACGGCAGTGTTTCTTTCTTTACTATGGCAAAGAATACAAGTTACATTTACACAAGTTACAACTTAAGAATCTGTTTAGGACCACTGGCGAAGTCTTGCTTCTTTCTTGTATGACGGCGGCTGGTCCTCTCCTCTCTCGTTCTGTCGTTCTGTAATCAGCTACCCCAGGATCGAATTCGGCCCAACCTCCTAAGGCGGTGTATGTTCTAGGTCTCCTCCCAAACTGAGTCCGGATTCGTGGAGTGACTCTCTCTTATCTTACAACATCCTCTTTCACTTTCAGGTGGGGTTAACATGTTAATTGCTCCTTTTGTAGGTGTAGCTCCTGTGTGATCGGAAGCTGAGTGAGTTCGGTGCGAGGTCACAGGTCATCATTTTATTGCACTTTTAAGATTTAATTCGAGACGGAGTTATGGCAGTTGCCGCTCACCCGTCGTCCGGTGGGGCTAATGAGTTTGTACGTCTTTAGTTGTTGATCTAATTTGACTCCACACCAAAGCTCAATTCTCTCTCTCTCTCTCTCTCTCTCTCTCTCTCTCTCTCTCTCTCTCTCTCTCTCTATTTTCACTGTACTCTGATTATTCTCTCTTTTATGTTTTTACGCTACTCTATCTAATATTATTTCTCATAGGTATCATTACATTATGCTACGATATGTATTCGATCAACACGTGTAAAAAAGATGAACTTAAAAGTAAGGGCAGCAAAATTCTGTAACTCTTTGTATCAGAAAGTTTGCATTAATCTAGAATAACTAATGCATTGTTATTGGCCATATGGTTTAGGACTTGAACTTATTTGGAGTAATGTATATGGAAACCATCTATTATTGATTTAGGTGTCCCAGAACTACACCCCTTACCAATGAAAACTCTTTCCATTAATAGAGGATGTATAGTTCTGGGGGGTCAAAATCAATAATAACTAGTATTCCACTAAAATTATTCTTAAACAACTTCGCCAGTGACAATGCATTAGTTATCGATTTATGGAAGTGTTTTGGTGGAAAAACTAATAGTTTTGCAACACTTACCCTCTCTTAGTTTCGTTTTTTAAGTACGTTGATCGAATACTTATGCTAGCATGATTCAATAAAAAAAAAAAAAAATCATGAACTCAGCTAGTGAATATTGGTTCAAAGTAATTCTACATCTCTTGATGAAAACATAGCTCAAGGGAAACATGCAATCAGTGCAAATCTATCATACAGCAAGGAAATCTCATATATATATATATATATATATATATATATTATATATATATATATATATATATATATATATATATATATATACTGGAAGATTGGGGCATCTAGAACGCCGTAGATTCAGTAGGAATAAAACAGCAAACAGCTCCATCGTAGCATTAGATTTATTGGCCAAATTTCGAGACTACATGTCTCATCATCAGGGCTGTAAAATACAAAGAATAAAAAATTAAAAAAGACTCAGTTAAA
>NC_087200.1:68102938-68110438 GCF_015104395.2 Macrobrachium nipponense
GGGGCTGGTCAGTCGTTGGATGGGTGACCACTCTCCTCGGCGTTGATTCCTTGGGAAACAATCTTTACCATAATTTCCTCAGCCTACTCAGCTGTAAATGAGTACTTATTCCTGATGGGGTAGGGTCTAGCTATGAGTTAAATAGCAAAACTCAGCAATGATGGAAAGAAATGAAGAATAAAAAAAGCCAACGACGTAAATGGAACCTCTGGCAACAGAGGAGCTTCGTCCAGCAGCCAGGTATTCAGCCCAATTGAAGGGGAAGACGGTCAGGTACTTGGAGGTCGTCATCGAGCAACTGACCACCACAACGACAGCAACCAACAACCAGAGACTGGAGCTACAGAAGCAAACCAGAGGAAGAAATGGACGAGAGAAGAAAATAAGGAAATATGGAGATTCTACATCAGAAGCAACCCGATGGAGAAAGGAGATAGAAGAAGGTTGGTCAACATCTGGAATGAGAGGAGTACCCCCCCCCCCCCCCCCCCCCTCCCCCCCCCCCCCCCCCACCCCCCCCCCCCCCCCCAAACAGCAGAGGGTGGCAGACCAAGTAAGGAACATGAAACAGAGGAACTCGAGAGGGAAATGACACACGGCAACAAATGACAAGAAGACAAACTGAGAGACGATACCACAGAAGACGACAGGGAGGATGAGATATCAAACAACGACACACGAGGAAACACCGACAAAATAACAGACAGGACAGAATGGGTAAAAAAGATCAGACAATGGATGAAGCCAGACACAGAGAGAACAAAGATCCCCTCCATGAAAGCCTACAAACACCAAAGAAATTAAGGGAGAAAACTAGTGAGGTCAGTGAAATAATGAGACTAATACACACCACCAATATCAAAGAAACAAATAACTTGACATATGCAGGAGCAAGATTAGTAGCAGAACTGATGGGGACACGAACACCAACACCACCAGCACTACCAACACAACAGAAACCAAAACAGCAACCGCCTTGGAAAAGGCGCCTGGAAAAGCAAATCATGGTGATGAGATCTGACTTGAGTAAACTCAAAGAGATGGCAGAAAAAAGGCTAAGAAGCAAGAAAACAAGGGATGAACTGAACGAGAAATACAAAGTACAGGAGAGGGGACTAGACAACACAATAGAGGATGTAAAACAGAGGCTTAAGGCAAAAGCACATAAGATCCAACAATACATGAACAGGAATATGGGATACCAACAGAACAAACTATTCGGAACCAACCAGAAAAGACTATACAGCCAACTAAGAGGGGAAGACAACCGCCAAGAAATTCCTGAAGCTGAATGAAAACATATGGAGCAATCCGGTATCACACAACAAACTTGCAACATGGCTCCAGGAAGTCAAGGCAGAAGAAACAGGGAGAATAAAACAAAGATTCACTGACATCACCACAGACACAGTCAGACACCATCTAAAGGACATGCCCAACTGGAAAGCCCCAGGTCCCGATGAAGTCCATGGATACTGGCTCAAAAACTTCAAGGCCCTACACCAAGAATAGTAGAACAACTCAGCATTGTATCACAAATCACCATGCGCCCACCCAAATGGATGACCACAGGAAGAACATCCAGAAAGACAAGAGTAAGGGAAATATAACCAGTAACTACAGGCCTATCACCTGCCTACACATATTGTGGAAGTTACTAACAGGTATCATCAGCGAAAGGCTATACAACTACCAAGAGGGCACAAACACCATTCCCCAACAACAGAAAGGCTGCAGAAGGAAGTGTAGAGGCACAAAAGACCAGCTTCTGATAGACAAAATGGTAATGAAGAACAGTAAGAGAAGGAAAACCAACCTAAGCATGCCATGGATAGACTACAAGAAAGCCTTCGACTTGATACCACACACATGGCTAATAGAGTGCCTGAAAATATATGGGGCAGAGGAAAACACTACAGCTTCCTCAAAAATACAATGCGCAAACTGGAATACAACACCTACAAGCTCTGGAATATGACTAGCAGAGGTTAATATTAGGAGAGGGATCTTCCAGGGCGACTCACTGTCCCCACTACTCTTCGTAGTAGCCATGATTCCCATGACAAAAGTATTGCAGAAGATGGATGCTGGGTACCGACTCAAGAAAAAAGGAAAGAGAATTAACCATCTGATGTTCATGGACGACATCAAGCTGTATGGTAAGAGCATCAAGGAAATAGATACCCTAATGCAAACTGTAAGGATTGTATCTGGGGACATCAGGATGGAGTTTGGAATAGAAAAATGTACCTTAGTCAACATACAAAAGGACTGAAGGGATAAAGCTACCAAGATGGGAGCAACATCAAACACATAGATGAGACAGGATACAAATACCCTTGGGAATAATGGAAGGAGGGGATATAAAACACCAAGAGAATGAAGGACACGATCGGGAAAGAATATATGCAGAGACTCAAGGTGATACTCAAGTCAAAACTCAATGGAGGAAATATGATAAAAGCCATAAACACATGTGCAGTGCCAGTAATCAGATATAGTGTAGGAATAGTAGAATGGACGAAGGCAGAACTCCGCAACATAGACCAGAAAACTAGGAAACATATGACAATACACAAAGCACTGCACCCAAGAGCAAATACGGACAGACTATACATAACACGAAAGGAAGGAGGGAGAGGACTACTAAGCATAGAGGACTGCGTCAACATCTACAAAAACAGAAGCACTGGGGCAATATCTGAAAACCAGTGAAGACGAGTGGCTCAAGAGTGCATGGGAAAAGAAGGACTGATAAAAGTAGACGAAGACCCAGAGATATACAGAGACAGGAGAAGGACAAACAGAACAGAGGAATGGCATAACAAACCAATGCACGGACAATACATGAGATAGACTAAAGAACTGGCCAGCGATGACACATGGCAATGGTTACAGAGGGGAGAGCTCAAGAAGGAAACTGAAGGAATGATAACAGCGGCACAAGATCAGGCCTAAAGAACCAGATATATCCAAAGAACGATAGATGGAAATAACATCTCTCCCATATGTAGGAAGTGCAATACGAAAAATGAAACCATAAACCACATAGCTAGCGAATGTCCGGCACTTGCACAGAACCAGTACAAAAAGAGGCATGATTCAGTGGCAAAAGCCTTCCACTGGAGCCTGTGCAAGAAACATCAGCTTCCTTGCAGTAATAAGTGGTACGAGCACCAAACTGAAGGCGTGATATGGCATCAGAACAGAAAGGGTGATACGTGCAAACAGACCGGACGTGACGTTGATTGACAAAAGCAAGAAGAAAGTATCACTCATTGATGTCGCAATACCAGAGTTGAGAGAAAGAAGGGGAAAAAATGGATAAGTATCAAGACCTGAAAATAGAAATAAGAAGGATATGGGATATGCCAGTGTAAATTGTACCCATAATCATAGGAACACTAGGCACGACCCCAAGATCACTGAAAAAGAATCTGGAAAAACTAGAGGCTGAAGTAGCTCCAGGACTCATGCAGAAGAGTGTGATCCTAGAAACGGCGCACATAGTAAGAAGAGTGACTGACTCCTAAGGATGCAGGATGCAACCCGGAACCCCACACTATAAATTTCACCCAGTCGAATTGGAGGACTGTGATAAAGAAAAAAAAATAATATTATTATTATTACGTATTTTTATTTATTTTTTTTCATTTTTTTTTATTTATTTTTTTTAATTTATTTTTTTGCTCTATCACAGTCCTCCAATTCGACTGGGTGGTATTTATAGTGTGGGGTTCCGGGTTGCATCCTGCCTCCTTAGGAGTCCATCACTTTTCTTACTATGTGTGCCGTTTCTAGGATCACACTATCTGCATGAGTCCTGGAGCTACTTCAGCCTCTAGTTTTTCTAGACTCCTTTTCAGGGATCTTGGGATCGTGCCTAGTGCTCCTATGATTATGGGTACGATTTCCACTGGCATATCCCATATCCTTCTTATTTCTATTTTCAGATCTTGTACTTATCCATTTTTTCCCTCTCTTTCTCTTCAACTCTGGTGTCCCATGGTATTGCGACATCAATGAGTGATACTTTCTTCTTGACTTTGTCAATCAACGTCACGTCTGGTCTGTTTGCACGCATCACCCTATCCGTTCTGATACCATAGTCCAGAGGATCTTTGCGTGATCGTCTTCCATCACCCCCTTAGGTTGGTGCTTCGTACCACTTATTAACTGCAAGGTAGCTGATGTTTCTTGCACAGGCTTCAGTGGAGGGCTTTTGTCACTGAATCATGCCTCTTTTTGTACTGGTTCTGTGCAAGTGCCGGGCATTCGCTTGCTATGTGGTTTATGGTTTCATTTTCGTATTGCACTTCCTACATATCGGAAGAGATGTTATTTCCGTCTATCTTCCTTTGACATATCTGGTTCTTAGGGCCTGATCTTGTGCGCTGTTCTCATTCCTTCAGTTTCCTTCTTTAGCTCTCCCCTCTGTAGCCATTGCCATGTGTCATCGCTGGCTAGTTCTTTAGTCTGTCGCATGTATTGTCCGTGCATTGGTTTGTTGTGCCAGTCCTCTGTTCTGTCCTGTCATTCTCCTGTCTCTGTATATTTCTGGGTCTTCGTCTACTTTTATTAGTCCTTTCCCTTCCCATTGCACTCTTTTAGCCACTCGTCTTCACTGGTTTTCAGATATTGCCCCAGCGCTCTGTTCTTGATGTTGACGCAGTCCTCTATACTTAGTAGTCCTCTCCCTCCTTCCTTTCGTGTTATGTATAGTCTGTCCGTATTTGCTCTTGGTGTAGTGCTTTGTGTATTGTCATATGTTTCCTGGTTTTGTTTCTGATCTATGCTGCGGAGTTCTGCCTTCGTCCATTCCAACTAATCCTGCGCTGTATCTGATTACTGGCACTGCCCATGTGTTTATGGCTTTTATCATATTTCCGGCGTTGAATTTTGACTTGAGTATCGCCTTGAGTCTGCATATTATTATTATTATGATATTATTATTATTATTATTATTATTATTATTATTATTATTATTATTATTATTATTATTATTATTCATTATTATTATTATTATTATTATTATTATTATTATTATTATTATATTATTATTATTATTATTATTATGAAGTGGCCATCTCTTAAACATGTTCTATTAAATGGAATGGCAGCACCACTCGAATTGATCTTGCATTGACTCATCTCAATTTTACATACAATAATTTTTTTCTCCAGATCTAATGCTAGGCAGAAGCTTGCTAATATTATAGCTAAGAGAAATTGTAGAGAAGCTGAGGGTTCAGCAATTTTATTGTGCAAACAACAGGACGGAAGTGAAATAGGGAAAAACGTCTCCTTAAAAATGTCAAGCAGGAAGGGACTTTCCGATGGCTGAATTAAGGAAATCGTACTTTAACAGTAGATTTCTTCTTGGAGCGTTTTATAGATGCTAAATGAAACTTACTGCAACGCCTCTTTGCGGCGTATTAAGGAATTTTTCCGTGAAAGAAGCAAAATCTTTATATATTTCATTCTGCCAAAAACTTTAGAATCTCCGTGGTTTTTTGTTTTTCGAATCCTCCGTCACTGAAAGAGAGCTGGAGAATAGAAATCGTTTAAAATTAGATAAATTCACAATAACAAGCAGCGAAAAAAGGTTAAAAACAACACATCCAAAAGGTATAATTTTAGGCAGTTGTAAAATCTTGCTATCGTTAAGACTTAAATGTCTGTGATCTGATCGGATATGCAAATGTATTTCATCATTCAATAGAAACTTTTCTTTCTCGAGTACAAAAGTCCAACATTTACAGTTGGGAAAGTTACTTGGTAAAGTTAAATGGGATTCGGGAACTTTTCGGAAACTGTTGGCAGTCTTTTGTTGGTATTTCTAAGTCACAAAGGGATTCACAGAAACTCCTTTTGGCAACAATTTTTGAAGTATTTCATTGCTCTGGGCTTCCTTAACATGCGGACATGAGAACCTATTTTCTTTCTTCAACAAATATATGCGCATTTATCAGAATGGTACCGTCAAACACATACTTTTGTAAGTTGGTTTCTTATATAGGCATATCAAGCGGCAGTACCCAAAAAGCATTCTTTTTACGTTTTAGAATAGAGTCGGTGGTTGACCTAATCGAAGTTATGTCTCTTAACTTATTCTTTTCTATTGAGTCATCCCATATTATTTGAAATGGTTGTTTGCTAATACGTGAAAATAACAAACAAACACCCATGCACACTCACATACATGTATATATATATATATTTGTGTGTGTGTATTTGTGTTTGTGTGTGTGTGAGTTTATGGCTACCAGGTTATGTGAAAATTTGCCTTTTAATAGTAGAAAACCAAAGTGAATACATTAAAATGGGAATATGTGTTCTGACTAGTATTTTCTCCTTCGTTAATTTAATATGGGAAGAATAATTTAATATGGAATGGTATACAAATCTATGTATTATATTTTCTTCCTTTACTCTGCATCGTTTTCCCTACTTTGGGAAGGTGCAACGTTATTATTAATAAGTATTTCAAAATAAGTGTCCTGAAAAAAAATCTTACAATAGACTTCAATTAAGTCTTCTAAAGCATACTGCTTTTAGCACTATTTATTTTAGCATAGAAATAAAATTAATTCAATAAAGACTTCTGGGAACGCCAGAGGAAATATAAGCACTAGAAAAGTTCACGGTGAAGGTCAGAATTTTTAAAACTGCTTATAATTATGAAATCTTCTTTCTCTCTTCATTTGTTTCTCATTGTTGGTTTGACAAAGGAGTAGAGCGGATTTAATTCCCAGCTGAACTCTTATCGGTTAGACTATTTTTCGAAGGGGAAAACGTCAGTTCTTTTCTAATGCAGAATTTCCACCTTGTCGGGGGGAAGAATTAAAACTGGCGATTTCATTAGCAAACGGTAGATGTCCTTTCAATTACCGTTCGTTATACGTTAAAATAAACAGGAAGCAAACTTATTATCAAGATTTAGTTACAGAGATGAGACCCCCTTTGCTTTGATCGTTCAACCTTGAGGGGGATCAAAGGAAGAGGGGTTGTGCATCAAACCGTAGATATCGAGGAAACGCATAAACTTTATGTCTGCTTAAAGCGCGTTCCCGTCCAGATGAGTCGCTGATTTTTGAATTGAAGAAAGTGCTTCGTCATAATTCAATAATTAATATAAATCCACAGTTAATGTATTCTTTCTATTTAGGGGATGTATTCGTATTTTCATACTACATTGAAACTTGTATGAGATTAATGGTATTGAAGAATATCTTTCGAATTTTAACCCATTACTACAACTTACACGATTAGAATTGACAGAACATCCAATTCAAAATGTAATTTTGTTGAGATCTAAGTTTATTTGACCAGTGAGTTTCGAACATAAAATCGACAAATATTATAGTATGGCGTTGGGCCGCTAATGTTTTGAGTCCTCGTAGCTTAATCGTTTCTGCAAACGAAATCAATCGTTATAGAATAATATTTTTTAGTTGTTAGCAATAAGTATGTAATATCTGCGAGTTTCATACTGGGTAC
>NC_087200.1:68120438-68122938 GCF_015104395.2 Macrobrachium nipponense
GCATGGGGCGGACCCCCTGCTGTCGCCCTCAAATATAAGGAGGACGGACACACCACACCCTCAGCTTTCCAGCCCGAGGATGTCTGGCAGCTCCAGACGAAAGCTCGCTTGCTTCAAGAGAGAGAGAAAGAGAGAAAATCGTTAATGACTTTGATGACTATGCTATCATAGTTTATCTGTAAAATTCAAATATATACACTGAATTTGATCATGACCTCTGTAGGCGCTCTACTAGCCTGTCTAAGTAGCACGGTAAAAGCCGCTATTCGGAAAATAGAGAAGAATTTCTACAAGTGTAACGCTGCTGAATTGGCTATTAATTATTATTATTATTATTATTATTATTATTATTATTATTATTATTATATTATTGATGTAATAGTTGATGCAATTGCTGGAATATCAAAACTATTATCATTATTTTTGTCGTTGTAGGTATAACATTTTCCTTTACCTTATTAAGTGATTTCCTCTCACTTTTGAAGGAAATTGTAATAATGTCACTAAAAAAAATGCATTTGTAGAGTTTCATAGAGCCATACGGATGTTTTTTTATATAATAAACCTAGTTGTTCGCTTTACATGTCATTAACAGGTAGTCGTTTCTTTAATTAATTAAGTGCCTTGTTACTTTTTCTTGTATTGATGTAGCTACTTTACATAAAAATCCTTATAAGAATTATTGGTATTCCTGTGTGATCGTTTTGTTTTTGAAATAGTTCGAAATACACGAAAATACGGTAACTTGGCCAACAATGGACGTCAGAACAGCAGTATAGAAAAGTTAGTCGGGATCAGTAAAACGTTCATTAGCCAAATAATCAGTAAGGCCGCATACAGACGGCAAACGGTTATAATAACTTATGATACTACATTTAAATCTAAAATGTCATCTACGTTAGTTCGAATCTTGATACGAATTGTCAAAGAGAGACAATGTTTCTACACAGAATTAATCCATTGAATTTTTTGACATTTATGAAGCAGGAAGTTAAAGCTTAAGGGTACTTAGAGGAGAAACAAGAAATCAGTATTGGCAAAAAAATTAAAATAAAGTATTTCGCAAGCTAAAGTAGGATCTATTACGTAAACAAGAACGTAGGCAATTTCGGTTTGCGTCATATACATTCTCGGACTAAATATCTGTCAATAAAATTAGTAGCAGTGCAAAACAAAAAAACTTACTAAGAAATCAGACTTTAAACTGAGTTATTGTATTGTTATGTATTTATTACTTACTCAGGTATCAGAGTGATCAGAAATACTCCAAAAATAACAAAGAAGTATTTCATCTTATTATTTTTAATCGTATTGGAATGAAAAATATACTTTTCAATTTTTTTTTGCTTAAAAAAGCCATATTACAAAAAGGTTTTATTCTGCATAAAACAAATCGACATTATATATATATATATATATATATATATATATATATATATATATATATATATATATATTATATATATATATATATATATATATATATATACTAAAATTTCTGCAGGAAAAAGTTCTACAGCAAGAAAAATATTTTTGGTTACGTGATTCCTTCTAAAACGTTAGATGAAATTGCTTTACCGTGTTTAGATTTTACGTATTCACTATGAATATTAAATACTGATATTTTGCCAGACACATATACAACAATGAATTTGATACTGAAATTGGCAATACATTACTCTGCCCCATTACGACTATCTAAAAGTTCCATTAGTAAATGAAAAGGACTACAGTAAACAAATTTTATTGGGGGGGGGGAGTACGAGGGCTTTAGCTACGGCGGAAATGGAATTGGAATATAGCATGAAATTAATAGAGAGCGAAATCTATTTATAAACCGAAGAGAAAAGATGGTTTTAGGACTGCGATCTCAGAAAATTTCCCTTATCGAATATATGCGGGTATTACTGAACAAGTAATATGCTGGTTTTATATATATATATATATATATATATATATATATATATATATATATATATTATATATATATATGTGTGTGTGTGTGTGTGTGTATGTGTGTGTGTGTGTGTATGTGTCCTTATATATATATATATATATATATATATATATATATAGTATATATATATATATATATATATATGTATATATGTGTGTGTGCGTGTAGCTTATTCATATATATATATATATATATATATATATATATATATATATATATATATATTGTGACGAAGTGCCAAGTATCTGGTTACTACATTTACCATTCATTAATTGTTACCTCTCAACAGCCAGACACCTGAACCTTCATCACAGGTACTAAACTACTGAATACTCTAAAGGCAACAGTGATCCCTTAAACAACTTACCAGTATTGCAGAAATTCAGACTAAGTCCATCAAAACAAGTGTAAGTAATTAAATTGTAAGTAATTAAATTAATTAAAGGCATCACTCCATCAACAACTTTAAAATTCTAAATATTTCCCTGATTTCAGAAGTCTAAGTACTTCCCTGGTTCTAAGTCACTTCAAATAAATTGAAGA
>NC_087200.1:68127938-68130438 GCF_015104395.2 Macrobrachium nipponense
CTTCTTCGGTGCAGCATGTGCTCCTCAATGCCTAAAACTGTTTAATTTTAGGGATTCTTAGTTCGCCACTTAAAGGGCATATTTCCTGACAGCATAATCACTTACTCTTTTTTTTCTTTGTACAATAATATTGTGTTCCCATTACGAAAGTTAAATGAGTAACCTGACATGCAAACTATAGTTTAAAGCATTGATTTTTTACCTTTGAGACGCATCAGTATGATATTATGTTTTTTATGCAACACTATTAAATTAGATTAATGAGTTATTAGTTGTAGAATACGTGGTACTAAAGTGAATGAATGCTCATTGGACAAAGAGAAATGTCTGTTAGGCTCGCTGTATCATCCTTTAACAATCTGGCATCCAATTTCGACATGCAAGAAGAATATTTCCAATAGGTACTGTTCCGTTGTAATATTGATCGAGTCAGTATATTTTAAAATATCTGAATCGTTTATCTTCCTGGTAGTCCCCATTTGGTTACCCCATATTGTCACTGAGGTAAAAGAACAACGATTCATTATATAAGATTATTGATTGATGACATGAAAATCAAAATGAATAATTCGAGGTTTATTGAGGGTGATATGAGAGATTGAATGCAATGTTTAATCCGATATAATAATGATAGCAGAATGAAAAAGTAAAATTGATATAAATGATATTACACAATATGTTCTCTAAAGTATTGTGTTATTGGTGCAATGGGTATTCTTTTAAACATATAATTATCAAGTTAGAAACATCAGTAAGCATTGAATTTCAATTGATTTATTTTACATGACTTCATCCGGATTTACTAAATCTAACATGAATATTTTCACCATTAGAAATTTGCACTGGAAAGTACAAACTGCGGCGGACAGACAGACTCACAGCCGCTCAGACACACAAATCTACTCCCGCAGGCAGAGTTTTATGCTGGATTGAAAAACAGCGGCCGAGAGTGTTAAAGGAATCTCAGCTAATCCAGTTGCTCTGACACATCCTATTTCTTCCGAGCAACGAAAGCGAAGTAAGAGAAATAGACTTCGTTTGGGAAGAAATTTATCGCTTCGCCTGAGAGCAATTGACATCCTGTACAACACGAATAGTGGGGGAAAAAGACGAGGTATTTTTCCAAGTCTAACAAATGAAGAGAAAAGAAAAAATAAAGGGAAAAAAAACATAAAAGAAGTACTAAGTTAATATTTCTTCATCAAATTACTCAGCCCTCGTGCTAAAGGGTTTACATATGCAATTTATGATCAGTTGATCAATATAACTTGAGATTCTTGAGAGAGAGAGAGAGAGAGAGAAGACTCTTATTAGGAACGAATATAGTACATAGGTAGGCTTATCTCCCGTTACATTTTAGATTTTACCAAAGGACTGATTTACTGGATGGGTGAAATAATATGATATTTACCAGAGAAAAAAGATATAGGAAGAAAATGAGTAGAGAGAGAGAGAGAGAGAGAGAGAGAGAGCGAGAGAGCATCATTATAAAATAATTCTACATTTATTCTCTCAGAGCTATAAAAAACTAACAGATCTTTCATTTCTTCTGTGGAGAAGATAAATAAAAGAAAATCAGATATTTTTCGCGTAAAACAAAACAACATGAACATACAAGAAAACTATGCTTTTGTGAATACGAATAAAAGGTGTATATGTGTAGATTGTATATCATCAGAATTTCTTTCCTTTTTAATAAAAAAAATGTAATATTCATTAAAATTGAGAAAAATTCAGTGACTGGCAAATATTGCGTCAGTATACCACATGATTAGAAAAACGGTAGATACTAGTATATATAGCACTTGAAGAAAAATTACGAACAGCAGAATTAAAAGAAATAATGAAAGTGGGAGGACGTTTCCTTGTGTTCTGTTAGTAAGGAAATGTAAGTGTTGATACGGCAAAAAAGAGAGGATAGGCAAATCCGAATAAATATTGAACACATTAATAATCAGATTAGTATCAATTCTCGGGAAACAGTTATTTCAATATTACTGTTCAAATTATGGGTTCTCAATTGTTAACATATTTCAGTGCAAATAAATATAACTCTAAGAATGGTAAATCCAATTTGAAGTACCTGTGATATATAATATATATATATATTATATATATATATATATATATTATATATATATATCTATATATATATATATATATTCGATATATATACATATATATAATATAGTTTTTTTATCTCATCACCGTGATTCATATACATACATCGAGCTACAAATGTCCTATAATAACCAATTCGCTCTACCTCGGATTCCCCTTCGTTCACTTATATGAAATTTCAAGGTAGAGTGAACTGGATATTAAAGGACACTTCTAGCTCGACATATATATATATATATATATATATATATATATATATAATATATATATATATATATATATATATATATATTATATATATATATATATATATATATATTTGAGTTGCATTCCACATAGGAAAGTGAGAAAGGTATGTCTCAGAATATGCCAAACAATT
>NC_087200.1:68135438-68137938 GCF_015104395.2 Macrobrachium nipponense
CAGTGATGCTATCCAATCAGCCAACAGAAGCGCTATAAGTTCATATCGATTCTGACCTTACAAATCACCCTCGAACTCGGTGCTTTCGTAATTAGAATCGATATGAAACCCCGTCTACCATGTTAGCCAATTCGAGCGTTTGACAGCACGTAGCCTTTTGTTATGAATAATTATCACATCAAACCGTGATTCATTTATATATCATTCGAGCTACAAATGTCCTTTAATATCTAAATTCACCCTACCTCGGAAATGATATATTTTCATATATGTACCGAAGGGGAATTTTTTAGCTGATAATAATTTCGTCCGAGGTAGAGTGAATTTAGATATTAAAGGACATTTGTAGTTCGACTGTCCTTTAATATCTAAATTCACTCTTACCATCGTGAGTGAATTTAGATATTAAAGGACATTTGTAGCTCGAATGATATATATATATATATATATATTATATATATATATATATCATATAATATATATATAGTATATATATATATATATATATGTATATATCACGAAGGAAGTGGTAGGGAAAGACATCCTCATCCTTTAAAAGTTTATTTAAATGCCGACGTTTCGCGACGAATTCCAAGTCGCATTTTCAAGGCTAAAAATATATAAAATTTGCAAATATTAATACTCAATTTGATTTAATTTATATTAAAAATTTAATGGCAACAGTTCTCAATAAAGTAAAAAGTTAAAATTACTCAGTACCTTCAAAGGCAAACAAATTACAAGTACAGGAATTCACTAAAATCTTAAAAACATCTACCTATACGAAAGAAAGAGTAAGACTAACAAAAAATAAGTAAAAACAGAGTGAGGCAAACCAGCTGCCCAAACTATACTATGAACAATTTTACGAGGACCTTTGGGTGTTTGACGACGGTACAGTTTGTTTAGATACTGAAAAAAAGTCGTGAAGTAAAACAGTTATTACTAAATATCTAACCAAGAAGGATATTTCGTATTTCGTCCGTGAAAGCTCATCCAGTTTGATGAGTGAGCATAAGCTCTATGGCGGAGGGTTAAAATACATCTCAAAACAAACTGCTAATGGAAAAAATGGTGCATTCAACACCTGTATCTACTGTGCCGAGACTGAAGATGTATGTAAGTTTCCCTTTCGTGTATGATACCTTCCGGAGAGCATGCACATCTATTATTCAAAGAGGTTTCCGGCTGTGGACTTGAAAATTATCCCCGCAAAAATCAATTAACTATTGGATCTCTGTTTAGAGTCAAAGACCGGCTCAGTCCTCTGCTTTCATCCAGTTGTATATAAATACTCTTGCCCAAGATGTGATCACGGGACATACGTGGGGATGCACGAAGAGGCTGTTGAAGATTCGAATAGATTCCCACAGGGGTATAAGCATAGAACAGGTAGTAGGTTATCTAATCCGGAACACTCTATATCGTAATCATCAAAAACCATGTGAAACGTATATTGAAAGCAAGGATTTTTCTGTCCTGGGCCAACTGCGGAACAACAACGACCTGACTATCTAAGAACCCATAATTATCAAAAAGACTGTGCCGTCGTCAAACACCCGAAACGTCCTCCGTAAAATTGTTCATGGTATAGTATGGGCAGCTGGTTTGCCTCACTGTTTTTACTTACTTTTGTTAATCTTACTCTATCTTTCGTATAGGTAGGTGTTTTTAAGATTTTAGTGAATTCCTGTACTTGTAATTTGGTTGCCTTTGAAGGTACTGCTTAACTTTAACTTTTTACTTTACTGAGAGTTTGTTGGGATTACATTTTTAATATAAATTCAATCAAATTGAGTATTAATGTTCGCAAATTTTATATATTTTTTAGCCTTGAAAATGCGACTTGGAATTCGTCGCGAAACGTCTGGCATTTTTAAAGAAACACACTATTAACCCTCTTACGCCGAAGCCCTAAAAATCAAAACCTCTCCTGTATGCCGGCGCCGGTTTGGAGTGAGCGCGGAACCGGAAAAAATAATTTTTTTCAAAAAATCACAGCGCGCTTAGTTTTGAAGATTAAGAGTTCATTTTTAGCTCATTTTTTTTCATTGCCTGAAGTTTAGTATGCAATCATCAGAAATGAAAAATATATCATTATCATATGTAAATAATGCGATATATGGTAACGAAAAAAAAATTCATAGATAATTGTATTCAAATCACGCTGTGCAAATAACGGTCAAAGCTAACGAGTTACATTTTTTTTCGTTGTATTGTACACTAAATTGCAATCCTTTTGATATATAATACATAGTAAAACAATAAAAGCAACACCGGAAAAATATTATCACAAAAATGATGTACGAATTCGTAACGCACGGGGGGAACGGTAAAAAAAAATGTTATTTTCAAATTTCACCGTAATTCTAAATAATGTTCAGAGACTTCCAATTTGGTTTCAAATTAAGACAAATGATTGAATATTACGATACTGTAAGAGTTTTAGATTAGAATTGCAGATTTCGACCATTTCGGACGAGTTAAATTTGACCGAATG
>NC_087200.1:68142938-68147938 GCF_015104395.2 Macrobrachium nipponense
TGTGCTAGAGACTTCCAATTAGTTGCAATGAAGGTAATGCTTGAATATTACTAGAATATAAGCGTTTTAGCTTACAATTGCGTTTTTCGACCATTTCGGTAGTCAAAGTTGACCGAAGGTTGAAATTTTGGCAATTATCGTTATTTATATGAAAATATCTCAAAACTGATAAAAGCTACAACCATGGGTTGTTTTTATTTTTTATTGTGCATGAAATTGCGCACATTTCCATATATAAACTTTATATAACGGCTAATTTTTAAATGGTGCAAACTTATCACAATCGCATGTATGATTTTTTTCGAAGAGTTACCGAAGCGGACGTAAGGAAAAAGTTTTTTCATAAATTCGCCATAAATCGAAATATTGTGCTAGAGACTTCCAATTAGTTGCAAAATAAGGTACAAATGATTGAATATTACTAAAATATAAGAGTTTTAAGCTTACAATTGCGTTTTTTTACCATTTCGGTAGAGTCAAAGTTGACCAAGGTTGAAAGTTTGGCAATTATCGTTATTTATATGAAAATATCTCAAAACTGATAAAAGCTACAATCATGAGTATTTTATTGTTGTATTCTACATAATAATTCGCACATTTTATATATAATACTTCATGTAAGGCGGCTAATTACATTAGGTACAAAAATTATGTCAAAGTGACGAAATAATTTCCGAGATGTGTCACAGATACTTTTTAGTGCGGAAAGAAAGAAATTCGCGCTTGCGCGCCTGCGTAACGATTATAAACAAAACAACACCTTGATCCGTGAACTCCCAGCATCCCCCAAGGCACGTGATTCAAAAGTTTTAGGCTGGTAGCCTATAAGTATTTTTCCGCGAATTTTAAAAAAAACTTTTGTAAGTCGATGTAAAATACGTCCAGTCGGCACACGGGAGAGAAAAAATGTCGATGTAAAATACGTCCAGTCGCGTAAGAGGGTTAAAGTGTTTAGTGGTTGTAGTGAATAGGTTTACGCATATGTGCGATGCGTATACAAGTTTGGGTTCCAGTCATATGAAGATGTGAGTGTAATTTTATTGTTTCTTTTTTCCCTTTTTTCTGCTCTCTTTTTGTTGGTGATGAATTTGCTCAAAGTGTATTTCTATTTTGATGTCTCTCGAGATTCGATGGACATTAGGGAGGCTTTTGTAATAATATGAGCGAGGTTTTTTGGTTGTTGTGAGTTATGCCCTGAGAGAGAGAGAGAGAGAGAGAGAGAGAGAGAGAGAGAGAGAGAGAGAGAGAGAGAGGCAAGAATCTGAGTGAGTAAGTGTGAGGAAGAGAGAGAGATTCATTGCTAGACGCTTGGAAGTGTGGGAAAGTGGGCTGGTTCACTGAGTGAAGCACTTTTGCACTTTTTTTTTATCTTCTTCCTGTTTTTTTTGCGTTATCTTTATGTGACCTTGCTCTGCGAACAGCTGTTTGTGGGATGTTTTACAGGGCGTGGTGCATGTTTTCTTTTTTTTATCCTTTATTGGGGGAAGTTTGCATTAATTTTTCTGGATTGGGTTTTGTGTGTATATAAATACATTAATGTTATTGAGGTCGGGAAATCTCATAAAACACAAAAGCTTCTGTAAAGAGAGGAAAAGGGCGGACACAAAGGGTACTACTACTCGGCTTCATCATATCACGAACGTTAGCGTGATAACGTGTGTGTGAGCCCATTCAGGGGAATTGTAGATGGGGCACTTTCGCAACCAGTGCAAATCTTTATTGAAGGTGTGAATAATTATTTAAGCGCAAAAAAAATAACGGACAATGTAGAGGCATTTAGAGAGGCAAAAGTTTTGTTAGATTTCAATAAGGGTGACCTCTCTCATCATTGCCGGAGTTTCCAATTTGCAAAATGTCGTACCTGGACTAATTTGCAAGCATTTTTAAAAGCAGCTTATGGCTCCAAGGAACACGGGGATATGGTGAGGGACCTCAGGGGCTTATATAAGACACGGAAGGGCACAAATAGCCTCGTAGACATATTTCAAAACTTTTTGACTCAGCGGCAGAATGGGTAGGGAAATTGAAAACATCTAAATCGGTTACAGGAGGTAGTGTCTTACTTGACAATTTACATAAACTGATCCATTTTTCGATGCTCTTGCACGATGTACCGGATGTAATGGTGGACAGTTTTGATGAAAAGATTGAACCTACTTCAGACAAAGAATTACTTTATTCCTAAATTGAGAAACATATGTCTAATTGTCCCACTGTAGATAGTACAATTTTTAATGGAACAGGCCCGAGAAATAGGGTGTAAAGAGACAGAATTTTCTTCTCCCCGTTTGTGTGCAAAAGTTGAATATAACAAAAGATTGATCGATCAAAGGCAACAGCAGTTTCGCTGTTTCAATTGTAATAAACCAGGGCACCCAAAGAAAATGTGTAGAGTTAAATATTGTGGAATGTGTGAGAGTGCTGATCACTACTGGCAATCTTGTCTGTCTCAGATACGGAAAGATGTGAGGCCTACACCTCAAAGTTCTGGAAGTTATAATGTGAGGACTTCCCAGGCAGGTCATTCCAGAGGGCAAAGGGATTGGCAAAATTTGTAGGAGGTCGATGAACAAAAAGGGTACAGTTAATTAGTACGTGTCATTGTGGTCTCATGGGGGACGCCCCAGGGCCCAGGCCTATAGTTTATGCAACAGTGTAGGACGTTGATATCCCAATATTTATAGATACTGGCGCCAGCATGAACTTGATGGATCACAATTTGTATCAATCCATGTTCTCCCATTACCCTTTGAAACCCTCAATGGAGACGGTGTGTGATGTGCAAGCCCATGGATTAAATACCCTGGGTTGTGTTCAAATACAGTTTACTCTCGGTGACAGAGTATTAATAGAACCATTTTTGGTAATGACAGGGATTGCGTTGGGCAACAGACTTTTGTTGGGTCATCCTGCATGTAGGAGACACAAGAGTTCGATCCATGCGGGTGTTAATGGGATAACAGTCGGAATACCTGGTGTTTTTCTTCCCTATGAGGACGTGATTAGAACTGAGGATATGGAGATTATTGAAAAAGGGGATATGCTTGGTGATGCTAATAGTGATGATATTAGGGTTATGGAGAGTGGTAATGTTAAAACCCACACCGGTGATATGGGAAATGATTGCGGGGATTCTGTTGGAGTTCATGGTGGTAACAATTTTGGTGATTATATTATGGGTGGTGATATTGATACTAATATTGATGTTATTTCTGATACTAACAATGGGACGGATGTAATGAGAGCTAAGGGTGATAATGTTATGGGACTGTGGAAAGGGGAGGTACTAACCACAAATGTAAAGGTTTTTTTATCAGAGGATATTGTGTTAATGCCTGGTTCGAAGACTATGGTAAAAGTCAAATTGAGGGAAGTGAGAAAACCTACGGATGTGTGTGTTATTGAAAATAGTGAGAGGCTTAGAGGGGTTATTAGCATGGCATCGGTGAACAGTGTATCCAAGGATGGGATTACTTGGTTAGAATTACTAAACTGTAATGATACAGTTAGGAGATACCAGAGGACTACTATATATTCTTGGATTTCCAGATTGGAGTTGTGATACTGGTTCAGTGGCTATCGTAGAGGGGAAAACCTGAGTTTCCAGAGGCAGAAATGCAATCAAGGAAACGAATATTTAGAGAACATTTAGCTAATGCGGATTATAGTGAGCATATTGAAGTGATAAGCGAGCTCTTGCCAGAATTTGGGGATACGGTAGCCTTACATATACACCAGTGGTTATTTTTGGCATTACATAATTGTTGAATTGTGGTTTGCTGTGGTTTATCCCGAATAGGTGGCAATGTGGTTTTATATAATTGGGGTAATGTCATGGGGAGTTATGTTTTTAAGGACAATTTTTGGGGGGCACCTTTGGTGATATCCTGGAGATAAGTTTGTGAAATGTGGTTATAAAGTGTTAGTGTAGAATATTTGGAGAATAATAGTTTCTGAGGTTGCAAGACTGGCTAGACAAATTTGTAGTGTGTTTCAAAGTACCTGAGGTGTTCACAGGAGGATTTTTGCTGATAATGCTGTGATGAATCCGGTTGCTGACTTTTTCTTTTCGGAGTTGATTACTCGGAGATTTGCACTATTTTTGGAGATGTTGATTATGGCATTCCATGGAGATATACTATGTAAGGGATTATTTCCGGTTGTTTCTGGTCAATGAGATTGTTGCGGTAGCAAATTCCGTAACGATACATACTGCATCTATGGGGAAAACGTTGGATTGTATATATGTTTTTCCCCTCTTGTGTATGTTTTGTAATAGGGAAAGTTCACTTATTATTGTCGCTATTTTTTTCTTTCCCTACGAGATTTGTCGTAATTGGGGCTGAGCTTTAAATAGCATTTCTATTTTAGATAGGAGATATAATTTATCAGGGTATGTGAGTTAGATAGAAGGGGTGTTCGGTATTATACTTCATGGAGGTTAGATATATAAACAGTAAAGGGGTTTTGCTGTTAGACATTATGAGTTCCTTTTTGATAGTGTGCTTGTCAGATATGGGATTACTTGTGAGGATTCAGTGGGTAAAGATTATATTTTGTTCAGTGAGGAATTTTTAATATTTGACCAGGAGACTGAATATATTAATTAACGACAGATTTGTGTGGTAAAGCAAGACTTTAGTTATTCTATGACCATGTAGACTTTTTAAATATGGACACAATGACTTTATAGAATTCCCAACTTCCTGTGATGGTGACGATGGAAACAACTTCGTTCTACAATACCAGAGATCAAGTTGAGTCTATACACGAGTGGCGATGCTATGGATTGCCTTTGCAGCGGATGAGATGTCATCGGTATATCGTCTCAGGATATGTTCTGGGATAAATCAGGAGTCTTCAATCGTCTACGAGGCGGGTGCGAGTCGCACTTGCATGGAAGTCACAGGATATTTCCTTGACAACAGGGTGGTGACCACGTTTCCTTCAGTAGAAAACGTGGATTCTACAGTTTCACAATAGAGGGGTGGTTTGGTTGG
>NC_087200.1:68160438-68162938 GCF_015104395.2 Macrobrachium nipponense
GAAAAGCTTAAATGTCCTCAGGCAACGGCTAACCAAATCAGCTTCAAACAATTCCATGCACAGATTAGCCAACACTGGAGATAATGGTGACCCATAGCTATTCCGAAGTGTCGGTAACCCTGCCCTCTGAAGCTAATACAGTTGAACTAACACAAAGCTTAATCAAATCAATTAAAATGTCAACAGGACTTTGTGGATTAAAGGTACCCTCCCTTTCTTTTTCCTTGAGTTTGTTTAAAACGAAATCTAATGGGACATTTGTAAATAATGCATTTACGTCTAAACTAATCATTTTCTCCATTTTTCATTAGCCATATTGAATTAAAAGCAATGACTGATTTTTGCTAATGACGCAAAAAAAAAAAAAATCAGTTGTAAAAGGGGAAAAAACTGTAACAAATATAAAAGTTTCGAAGTGTTTTCAAGTTTGCAAGTGGAGAGAGTTGAAAGTAAAAGAGATTAATAGGAAGGCTATGGTGCATAATGAAAACCATGAACATTGAGTGATGCTGATAAAGATTGTGAAGACGAGTCACAGATAAAGTGAAGCAAGGAAGGTCAAGGGTCATGCAAAATATCCGAAAATTATTATTGTTTATATGGAAACTAGTGCTAGAATGTATGAAGAGATTGCTGAGTCAAGTGTGAACGCTAAATAATTATAAAAATAAGGTCAAAGCACTAACTGTTTTCTAGGGTAGTTAAAGTTAAAGAATTAGAAAGGTAAGAAAAGCGGAGGTACTTGAAAGCTTAGCATAGATGAAAGGTTATAACTTGAAGAATGACAAGTTGGTAACAAGGGACAAGAAAGTGCTTGCAGAACTGAGGGCAATAGCTCTGTGTGTATGGATCCCTTGAGTAATTCTAATAATATATAAGACCTCTGTACAGACATAATAATCTACTAATAACGCGAAACTTTGTTCGCAATACTCCTTACAAAGATTCACAACTTATATATGGATAGAGATGTGTAGATATAGAAATACGAATACAAAATACCACGACGTCCTTAAATCCTCAGAGTCCGCTTCAAATGAACGAAGATATGATTCCCGAATGCTTATTCACCTGGCTTTTAGAGTTTTCATTAGGTCAAATATATGTTGCTTTTGATCATCACAGTACTATTCATTGTAATCCTCTTTAATAAGAGATGCATTCTAAACTGAAATATTATAGCATGTTGCATATGCCAACAAATGGAAATTCATTTACCTGAAGTATATATGATTTTCTTATCAGTACATCGACAACTCAGTTGCAATAATAATAATAATAATAATAATAATAATAATAATAATAATAATAATAATAATAATAATAATAATAATAATACTTCATTTCGAATATGAATTCTAATACAATAATTTACAACAACAAAAAATTTGTGGAGCCATGAGGCTACAATTTTTATTTATTATATTTAAAAAAAAAAAGTTCAATTATCACAACCAGTGTGGAAATTTAACCTTATGTGTATCTTACCAATAAACATAAAAAAAACTACAAAATAGGTCATACAAGTAGATTTAACAAGCATGCGTAAATAATAATAATAAGAAAAAATCAGCAGTCGCATTTTATTTGATTTATGCGGCACAAATGTCAATATTTCCCTCGATCTCTCGCCTTCCAACCCGCATTGCGAAACATAGGTCAGTATTGGTCACTGTCGGCTGAGGTAAGGCGACGTAGAGCAGAATGTTGAAATTAATGAAGGGTGGAAGTTGTTTTCTCAGGAAATCCTATTGGATTGTGTGCAGAACAAAGAGAATTAGATATATGTGTTACGAAATACAATTGCAAGCATTATCAAAGGTCAAAGAGAGAGAGAGAGACAGACAGACAGACAGACAGAGAGACAGAGAGCTTCTATCGTTGTTTAATCACGAGATCTCTGGCATGCTTTGTGAACCAATCAAAAATTATATTCTTAATTGATGACCTTCAGATGCATCAAACGTTTAATGGCAAGAGAGAGAGAGAGAGAGAGAGAGAGAGAGAGAGAGAGAGAGAGAGTGAGAAAGCTCTTTAATCACGAGGTCTCTGGCATGGATTATGAACGAATCAAAAATTATATTCTGAGCTGATAACCTACAGATCCATCAACGTTTAATGGCGAGAGCTCACCTAACCCAAACCTTGTATTTAATTCAATACTCACTGATGGAAGCAGGAAGATCAAGAGAAACAGCTTTAGATATAGCTGAAATTGCTCGATTTAGTTCGTCCTTTTCTGATATTTCATCAGTCCAACTAATGTTATCATGTGAAGCAAGGAAAGCTTTACATTTGATAGCAGGACCTGTGCTCCAAACGGAGGTACTCCCGATCCACTTGCAAGATATATTAACTCCTACAAAACATGATTTATTCAGAATGCATCTGTTTATGAATTTTAATGAATTATGCTGTGAAATATTCAGAATGGTTTATTCAGAATACATCACCACAAGATTTATTCTGAAAATAATTATTCAGAATAGATCACCACTTT
>NC_087200.1:68170438-68180438 GCF_015104395.2 Macrobrachium nipponense
TAAATAAATAGATGTAAAGTAATTAGCTGAGTTTTCTGGCGACCTTTTCCTCTAGAGTAAATTAACCCTGTAAATCCTTTTACTGTAAGTTCAAGTAATTTATTCTGCTCTTTCCCTCAATTATTTTCGTTTACGTATTTGAGCCCCTTAAGGCTAGGCTTAAAACGTAACAATGGCAGACCTCGCCGAGATTCGAACCTAGCCTGCTTAAAAAGCTTGTAAATCGTGTTATCCCTTGTAAAACGTAAAGTGTAAATTATTTTACAAAAGCGTAAATCAAAGCACACTTGCAGCGGTAGAAACTCACTGACTCACGGTAAGGTATATAATTCATATATGATTTATTTTATAACAAATGTTAGCTTAAGGTACGTTTAAGTATTTTTATTAGAAGTGTTTAAAAGAGTGTTAGTTAGAAATATTATATTGTAGCGAATCTTATGATCTTGTATTGTCGTGTCTTGTATGAGCTCCCACGAGCACGTGTGCAAATAGATGCCAGAAAGTACTAGTTCAACCTAGGAAGTGCTTTGCCAGGGTTTATTGCTGTGTTAGAATGCCTAGCTAGTTAGGAGTGTTCTACTAATAGTTACGGCAAAAGAAGTGTACAATTCTTTTGTCTGTGATATGTTAGGGGAATTCGTTTTAACTTAGTTTTCATTCCAAGTGTTGGTAACCGCTTAGCCAGCCAGCTCTCATCAGCTGGACGCATGCGCACTCTCAGGCCTGCAAGCCAACCTTCGGTCTCACAAAGCGCAGCCATGTTTGTATCCCTTTAAGAATTATCTCAACGATTTAAGCAAAGTAACGTAAGTCTTGAAGTTTTAACGTAAATAATATTAATCTCGGTACTAGTATCTATCATTCTGCCAGAGAAATTAACGTAATTCATCTTGAATAAGAAATTAGAATTTCGTGTTGTAAATTGCCTCTGCGTTTACAGAAAATCAGCTGATTCGCCATCGCTGATAGCACCCCGCTCTGCTAGCCTCACCTAGCATCGCTCACCCGCTCACTGAGCGAAAGTTTCATTTCACTTCGGACTCAACGTAACCTTTTTCCATATACAAATGTTTGCTAACATTTTCATCTTAAAATCCTTACCGTCATTTCACTTGTCACCAGGACCTAGTATCCTTACGTAAAGTTAACGTAAATCTTAAAAGTAGAGTAAATTACCAGAATTGTTAACGTAAAACGCATCTTATTTAAATTCATATTAAAACCCAAATCGTTTCAAAGTAACGTAAAAATCGTTAATCGCTAGTGCATTATCGTTCATAAACCTTATCCAAAGCAATTCTTTCATTAAAAGTTAACTTAAGTAAATCATTTAACGCAAGTTGTGTCATATTAAAACTAAAATTATTAGTTCAATTGAATACAAGGGAGTTCATCATATATCATTTTCACCCCCTCAGAGAGAGAGAGAGAGAGAGAACCTATTATTCACGAAGCCAAGAGTACTACGTCCATTACTTATACGCATGCAGAATTAACATTATTTTAGTCTCTTGTGTCTTTTATTGACACTGAGCGTGATACGTACGCGCCTGTGTCCATTGCAGTTTTGCAAGCATTTATTTCATTTACCGAGTACTACAGCAAAGGACTGAGCATTTTCAAATTACCATTACCTGTCGTTGCCCGAGTGGTCTCTTCCATTTCCTTATCCCAAAAGACTTGCGTATACCGTAAGCACAAACCGCACAGTGTGCCACCGCAACCTTCATTACTTCCATCAAGGAAGTCGCTACCACTCTAGGACTGACCACCATCAGTGCACGTCAGGTCTTACCATTTTACAGTGCCACTAATTCTTGACTGTCCATCGACTGGCTGCTGAAGTCCTCCCACCTTTTACTTTCTCTCCTCCACCATTACACTCTGCCACGAGCAGTGCCATTTCTCTTCAGTATATTTGAGTATACTGCATTTAGTGTCGTCCAGCGGAACACACCAGCACGCTACCAGTGCTCCAAAAGGAACGCCTCCTGAAGTGCCGTGCACCTGTACAGCCGTACAGGTAGCTATTTACCTGCGTGTCCGTCCTTACGGAACGCCCAATTAATTAGTATGTCCATGTACAAGGGTCAGTGATCCTTCGGAACACTCCCCAAGGGAACGCCTCCTAAAGTGCTGCAATACCAGCCCTAAGTGCTGTCAAAAGGAATGCCTCCTGAAGTGCCGTGCACCTGTACAGGACGTACAGGTAGCCATTTTACCTGGGTGTCTGTCCTAAGGAATGCCCATTCCATTAGCGTATCCGCTATCCCGGATTACACAACCAAGGAACGCCTCCATAAGTGCCGTGCACCTGTATTGGACCTACAGGTTGCCCATTCCAGCGTCTCCCAACTTAGGAACGCCCTTAAGTGTGACGTACGCCACACACATTCCATTTGATTTTCCGCCTCATCAGAAGGTGCCAATCCCAAAGTGCCACAGAGCACCCAGTCTTTTAAGACTTTTCATTACTTTTATTGCAGAACCCTTTTCCAAGTTAGTGCCACATTACATGGTAGGCACTCCCATTTCATTCAGTACCCTTCCTGGCCATTATTTTCAACTCTGTCTGAGCCTCTGCTGCAGCCTAAGGGAAATGTCTTCCCCTGATTCCCGCGACTTCTTTGCCATAGAGCTAGAGAAGCTGCGAACCCTCATAACTCTGGGCAAGGAGGCCGGTTACACTGGACCAGCACTTGACCAGTGGATGAAGGAGCAGCAGGATGCCGCACACCAGCAAGAAAAGGAAGAAAAAGAAAACCAGAGAAAATCCAGAGAAGCAAGAGACAAGAGAAAGAAGCAGAGAAGGAAAGAGAAGAACAGAGAAAGCATGAGTTAGCTCTCAGAGATGAAGAAATCTCTCGGCAAGCTTCCAAGCCCAGACCATGAGCTGGACTCCCGGTAAGAGGTGGTTGCGGAGGTTCTGCACTACTTGTTGTGTGCGTGGGCATGCTGTGGATTCAGACCAGTGCCCAAGTCGATCCCTACCGTGGGATGAGAGCTTCCAGGGTGAACTTCTCCAAGGCTACCATGTAGCCCTGCCTGATGAACAGTCTCCTACGGCCTATCGGTGGGTACACGTCATGGCCGATGCCAAAGCCCAGGTCTCCCTCATTGCAAGAAAGGCATTGCCTAGGTGCCCCAAAATCGAGACGGACGAAGAAATTCAGTTTGAATGGATTGACGGTAACCTCTATTCTGTTCCTTTGGTCCTTCTGAAGGTGGAAATGCCCTTATTGGACCAGGAGACCAGGGAAACCACATTGTGCCGACTAGGCGTAGTTGACCAATTTCATGATGTTTACTAGGTAATATTGGGCCGAGATCTACTTAAGCCGTATCTCCCCTGGACGCAGCTCCCACTACAAGATGTACCGGACACCTGCAGCATGCCAGATAACCACACCTCAATTTTAGGTTCAGAGGCTAGTACCTCCGATGTCCCCGACATCCTTTTTATTTGTGAACCTGGCCCTGACCCAGTGTCAGAGCCCAAAGTTCCTGCCGCATCCTGCCAGCCTCTTACCATTTTACCGCCTACCTCCTCCCTTTTCGAAGAGGTAAGCCCACCAGTTAATCCCAAACTTGTTTTCGAGGGTGATTCAACGGAGGACTCATTCACCTCCCCACATCAAATCCCTACTAGGGAGGACTCTTCACCTGTGCCAGAGCACACTGCCAGCCTTGGTGACCCCACAGATTCGCAACCTATGGGGCCATCTCGGCCTCACCATCCATTGTCACGGAAGAGGGTCTGGAACAAGTTCTGCCGAGACTGTGGCCGCAAGAGTCACATGTCTGCAAATTACGGAGGGTGCGCTAATCACAATATTCCCGCCATCGCAATGGCCATTACCAATCCTTCTTTACTAGGACCCCCGGCTAAGGGCCCTATAACCATCGCACCCCTCCAAAGTCATTATCAGCCAAGCCGCGTCAAAGCCTATGACGACTCTGGCGCTCAAATCTCCCTGATACGGGAAGACCGAATCCCCCGAGGGGCTACCGTCAATAGACGGCAACTAATCACGATTGAAGGCATCAATCATATTAAATTGATCCTTCAGACCATCCAATTGAGGGTCACCAGACCTCATTTCTCCAAAGTATGTACTCTTGCAGTTGCAAGCTACATTCCAGGAGGTTATGACCTCCTCCTAGGGCAAGACATGAAGTCTCCCTCACATTTCAAAAAGCCTAGAGGTCCTAACCCCATGACAAATAACTCCAAAGCAAGGAGTCATCGGAATTCTACGTCCTCCCGGAAGTACGTCCACCAACAGTCTCCCCCATTATCAAGGAGGGAGATTGATCATTCATAGTTCCGTTGCAAAACCTGTAACGTAATAGGGCACTCCACAAATTGGCCTAGTTGCCCTAGCAAGTTATGTGCAGCGGACACTGTCCATTTTCCACAAGGCTTAGCCCTCCACGAGAGAGAGGAGCCTCTGTCTCCCATTACCAAGGGCCCGCTGAGAGGTATTGCACCTCCGGTACCCGTCACAGGTCCAGTCAACCTCAACACTCTGCCAGTGCCACTTGGCAGCACTGAGCAGTGCCAAGCTCCGTCCAGCCTGGACGTAGAGCCACCACAAACTTTGACCTCCGCGCCTGGCCCCGAGCTAGAGCCAGCGCCTAACCTAATCAAGGATTCTCCTGCAGGAGATCCTCCAACAGGCATGGAGCTTACCGCAGCCCATGGCCAATCTCCAGTCCATGATTCTTCTTCACCCTCACCTCTGTCGCCCGAGGATGAACCTCCGGCAGACCTCACATTCTCACCTCCTCTGGACAACCAGGAACTGCCTGACCAGGAGTCAGCCTGGAGTCTTACCCTTACGACAGCTGTCGCAGCAGCCGAAGTGAGGGCCTCCCCTGCAGTAGGTTCCACCTCTACGACGGTTGCTGCAGATACCGAAGTAGGGTGTTCTCCTGCAAGCCCTCAGGCTACCACTGCCTCTGCTCCTGACACGTTTCTGGCCTCATCCCAGAGTCGGTGCCTCCGTCTACTCCTAGGACTGGTATACCCAGGTCCTGGAGGAATAAGAAGAAGAAGAAGAGACGTCATTAACAAACTAAACAAAGAGCCACCTGCTCTCCTTGGCACCTGTGCCCGAGGTACAGTGTCACATTCATTTGCAGAGTGATCCTGGCATCTACCCAGAGAAGGTAGCCAGCCTGACCTCTGCCAGTAAACTAACCCTCTAACCCCTAGAAATTGTAATACTAACCCTCACTTAAATATAATTACCTCATTACATTTCCATCCTGGTACTCTACTAACCACTCATCATCCTCATGCATCATTACCTCATCTCATGTATTTTAATAATTCAGTTGATAAATCACTGCTGTGCGTACCACACTCTGGAATGATTGCGTCCGTAATTAACTGTAATGAGTAGGTTAGGCTAATGATTTAGCACCAGGGTATTAGGGTAGTAGCAAGTAGAATTTTCAAGTAACCTTCCTTGGGGTAGAGTAGACTGTCGTCCCAGACGACCCGTAGTTCTCACTTGGGCTAGACTACACTAATTCAGTAAGTTCGTAAACTTAGCATCTCCACCTATAAGTTAGGTAGGCCACTGTAGTTAGCCGTATCGCTGCTCTAAAAAAACTCAGAGTAGGAGAACTGGGTAGTCGAGATGATCAATTTATTTAGCCAAGGCCTTCACGCCCGAAAGGGAGTGAATGCCTTCTTAACAGGGGGAGCTGTTACATTTATTGACCGTCTCGTCTCCCCAGCAGTATTTAAGGTATTTTATTTCTAAAAGAAGCAGCCATATTCACCCAAATATCAGCTGATTTCAGGCAGGAACCCAAAACACCCCATCCAGAGATAGGAATTTTCTGCTAGAGAGGGGGAATACAGACTCTTGTCAGCTTTAGGGACGTATCCCAAAGGGAAGGGTGTAGGTAGCCTGGTACTTATTAGGCCTACGTCTTAAGCTCTTTTTCCTGTGAACCCTCTGCTGGCTGTATGTTTTATTTCCAGGATGCCCTGCTCTTGGGGGGTTAAGCTGACCCCCAACACCCAGGAAACACACCTGCCTTCGCTCTCAGTCAGCTCCAGTCGTGACCTCGGACGGATGTCCAACCACCAGCCTTCCATTCTAGGCAAAACACGGCGTTACTGGCGCGCCCAGACCTGAGACAAAGCCGATGCCGCATTTCTACAAAGGTCCACTGATCATGGCATCCAGGTACGTCTTGTGAAACAGCATATTGCCAGTTCCTTACCTCCTAGTGTCTGTTTACTCCCCATTTTCACAATTCAAACTTCTACTCAAATGAATATCCCTTTGTTCCTCTCACTGCCTTGTTGCCGCATGCTTCCCTTGTGTGATCATCCCAGACAAATGAAGTCATTGCATACCTCAGTTAAACATTAGAGTTCCTTTTCCCCAGTGTTAGAGAAACTGAATAATCGTAACTTGTGCAAGAAGTCCTTTTTTTTATCTTGTCTAATCTGGGATTTTTTCCAGATTCCCGGAGTCACGTGTCCAAGTCTTCGCTCCGCAAGTGTTGAATTACCGCAAGATTTTGAAAGCCAGCTATCCCCTTGTGAGAGATATATTGGTCCCCACGTGTGGACCAGCTGCATTTACTCTTTCCCAGGCTATTAAGCAGCCTCTTGTAAATAAATAGATGTAAAGTAATTAGCTGAGTTTTCTGGCGACCTTTTCCTCTAGAGTAAATTAACCCTGTAAATCCTTTTACGGTAAGTTCAAGTAATTTATTCTGCTTTTTCCCTCAATTATTTTCGTTTACGTATTTGAGCCCCTTAAGGCCAGGATTAAAACGTAACAACATATATATTATATATATATATATATATATATATATATATATATATATATATATTATATATATATATATATATATATATATATATATATATATATATATATAAACAAATCTCGTTTCTTGTTACCAATAATATGTTTGTGTATAGATATTGCCATCGCCAATACGAATTAGAAATTACATGTAGATTATTGTTATTACTGATAAATCTTATGTCGATACACTTTTGTTATTTTGTTTTCGGTCATAAGATCTATTTAACAAATACCATTCAGATTTCAGTGAACTTTTTTTTCTACTTTTAATCAAACCTGAATAAAGTGATACAAAAAGTTAATCTTCCGAACAGCATTTTAGTATTAAAGAAAATTCAGAATATATATAACTTAGATAAGATATTAAATATAATTTCAACTTGAAAACGCTACTATCAGAAGGATTGAGAGAAAAGCAGAGAAGTTTTCTTCCTCTTCATCTCTTTGAGAGCATCGATCAGTAAGATTTAATCATAGCTAAGAAGGTGCGATGAATTCTACCCAAGAGGAATCTGTAAAATTGTATCTCTCACCAGTTTCCGATATCGAAGTCAAATAAAAAAACCAGGGGTTTCCCGTACACGATACATATTATTTTAAGAAAAGGAAACCAATACTTGTATATTTTTAGCCAGTTCCCAGATATTGTTGTTTCTGTTTTGTTTTTTCGTTCGCTAATAATGTTTGTCATTAAATTTAAGCAGCCGATAATTGTTTTTGCTTTAAAATAAGAGATGCTTTCAAGTTAGTTGACTACTTATCAACGTAATGTTACTTACATTAAAATTATAGGCTAATTTCTGTGATATAAAAAGAATAGGGATTTGTCCATGGAAAAGGAAATATATATATATATATATATATATATATATATATATATATATATATATATATATATATTGTTAGTAGGATAAACAACAGACTACTATATAATTCCTTATTATATTTGAACTGAAGATCCTTCTATATATATATATATATATATATATATATATATATATATATATATATATATATATATATATGATTAGGTAGCCCAGAGCATTCAAATATAAAAAATCATGCCATCAAATGTAAGATTGAAGTCAAGAAACAGCACTTCTCCATTTTAAGTTACAATAAGGACTCTGAGTATTTAACAACACTCGAGTCATTATTTATCAAAAGACTTGTTCCCTCATTGAATAGAGGTAGTTCATCGTCTCCGCTATACCTGGCATAGTCTTCTTTCTGACCTCAATCTCATTTCTAGTCATTCTCTCTCCTCCTTTCTTAGCGAATGGTTGGTGTTTTAGTAGTCGTGTTTTAATGTTCTTATTTCACTTTTACCTTTGAATTATGCTAATTTTTAAATCTTAATTTTTATGTTTTAAATTTTAGATTGTAATTATTATTTGTATTTTGCTTTTATTAATTTAGAATGTACTTTTATTTTAACAGACTGATGATGCACAAAGTTCCTTGTGCGAAACGTTTCTTAAGAATAAATCCTTTAACTCATCATGTGTCTTCGGCTTTCCTGAAGTGAAGTTATGATTATTTATATATATATATATATATATATATATATATATATATATATATATATATTATATATGAAGAGAAAATTTTGATCAAATGAATGTGTATTTAATATTACCATCGAAAATAACAGTCAATCTTGTCATTTATCTTGTTCACCCAATGTAAGAAAAGAATTTTCTTTTCATAGTTTTGTTTCCCATAGCATTATACATATTAAATTTTAAATGTGCGAAGGTATAATTTTTTCTTAAATAATTCTACTAGTATCAATATTTATGTAATTTCACGGAGATGTTAACTACAGATATGAGCTACTATGAGATTCAGGGTCTCTGTAACACGGTTTTTTGGACTTTGCTCCTTGTCAAAGCATCGGATGTAGCTGAAAGTTGACATATGTAGCCTATATTTTACAACCACAAACAAATTTTGTCAGCATTATCAATAACCTAAACCCGATAGTTTTAATTTTTATAGAGTAAAAATTATCTATCCGACAGCATGGCCAATGATTACGAGCCAAGAGTCGAAAAGCATTCATTACGTAAGCAAAGTAAACACCTTTTGACGAAATCTTGCGCCGCCCATCCACTAGACAGAAATCTATTCACCTTGTTCCATCGGGACTTTATGAATGGCGGAACGATACATAGATGTGGGTGGGGTATCTGTGCTTGCGTAGTAATACTACTGTAGCAGTAGTGCCGCAACAGTATAGCAGTAATATACATGAATTAAACGTTTAGGCCAACTGCTGGAAACCTTGAGGATCATTTAGCACTTCTTACAACTACTCGAGAAATGAGTTTTTATAGCCAGAAGTTAAATTTTCTAATCCAACAATGCCCATGATAGCCTTCAGTGTTATCCTGAATTATAACGAGGTCAAAGTGGGTGGAGCCTCATGAAGTTATCATTCTGACGATAATTATTGGTGAAGGTATAAAGCCAAAATACGGTACCGGCTTTTTTTTTTTTTTTCAGTAAATAGGTAGATAGCCAATAAATAAAAATTGCATGACATTGGATATAGCAGTTATCAAATCAAGCTTGTTTACTATGTTTTTGAAAATTACCATCTATTCCTTACATCTTGTCAATCTGATTGTGACCTATAAAGCAGACTGTAATTTCTTAGGGAACTTATTTTGGGAGTTAGACTAATAATCGAAGTGTTTTTTGTATTTATTAACATAGTTTGTTGGTTTGTTCATTATGACAATTATCAGTGGAGAGGTTCAGAGTTCATAAAGGTGTGCTGCTTTGCTTGTATTTAAATTTGTTTGTCATTGTTGCCAGAGGTATAGCCTTTGTTACGTATAGCCAATCATCCATCGAGAAAGAGGGAAGAAATGCTGTCATAAGTTACGTAACGAGTGCGTTCGAAACCTTTTCTTTGAGTAAGTTGGCCCGTCTTCAAAAAAAGTAACTTTTACATTGTAAGTACCAAATTTATTCAACCTACGTAATGCAGAATACAGTCAAAATTTATGTGTAGATATAATGTGTATTCTGAATAAGCGTTATATTTATGAAATGCATAGATAAAAAGTTATTGCGAAAAAACCGTGTTACAGAGGCCCTGAATCCCATAGTATTTTCCAAACAATGCATTTTTTTAACTTTTC
>NC_087200.1:68192938-68202938 GCF_015104395.2 Macrobrachium nipponense
ATAATATTATATGTATAATGTATTTATAAATCATTTAATAATAATAAATATATATATAATATAATTATATATATAGTTATTATTATATATATTATATATATTATATTTATTACTATATATAATTATATATATAAAGATAAATAAAGATATATGCCACGAAGGAAAAATAAACGAAGGAGGATCTGCGAGACCTTTCGACGTTAAACGTCCTTTACTGAGCAGAAACTGACATAAATGAGGCAAAAAAAAATACAAGAAGATTCGTATAACTGACAGATAGGTATTATAAAGAGATTAGTACCTAGAATCCGACACACCTGGAAGATGAGAAACCTTCCCAAACAAGCATAAATAATGGGTGCAATTAAAGGTTTAAGACAATCATCTCAGATACAAGGACAAGACAATTAAAGGATTATAGGTGACAGCTATTCAGAACTTGGTAAACAAAACCATATTCACAATACATGTCAGACATACATTACAACAAAGATAACTCTAAGGCAACTGATTTTTATCGAAGTCAGTAATTATATCTTTGAGGTCATTCTTAAACATGTTACAAATACAAGGGTCTAAATGAAAAAGGCCACGACTAACATTGAAATTACAATGAAAAGTAAGTTGTATTAAAGCAGATTCTAAAAGATTTCGTGATAAGACATCTCTTGACTTTGCAATTACTTAATTACCAACCCAATTTATTCGGTGGTTGTTTTCACTTAAATGAATGAATGTTGCATTAGATGTTTGCCCAGTTTTTACAGAATATTTATGCTGGCTTAGCCTTATATATAATTTAACATTCATATATATGGTTAAGGGAAGTGAATATTGAACAAGCCGAACTATTTTCCTTTTGAAATTATAGTGACATTAGCACTACAACTTCTGTAATCTCATTTTACCGTGTAAGAATTCTTCGTAAGATAACTCTTCGTCCTAAAATATGGCTTTAGAGTATGCACTCTGATTTTCTGTAAAATCGAATAGATTTCTTTATATGTTTTCTTAAATATAACCGTAACCGAAAAATTACCAAGGGAGGTTGGATTTGAATCGTGAAAAATAACCAATATGGACAAAAATTAAACGAGCACTGTAATGCCCACAGAGTTTAGGTGTAGCCTCACGTATCTGCTGAATTTATGGCTCCCTTTTGGGCTCTATTTTACATCAGTGACATATTGCAGCCACGTTTTGCTAAGTAATGTGGCCATGGGGGACGAGGCACATTTGCCCCATCATTGATATACCGCACTGTCACAGACATTAGGAGCAATTTGGTGTGCCTTTGACACTGGTTTAATTTTTGTATTATGTTTCCTCTATACCTTTGCCTCTTTGCGCGTAGATTTATTGGCGTTTGAATTGTATCTCATTTTTTATTCATATTCCTTGTCTTTTTACCTTTCCAAATTGTGTGAGAGCTGACAGAGGAAATATGTTACTTATTTTTGTAAATGATTGTACATTTTGTCTTATAGTAATAGATATAGACAATAATATGCTTTTATATTCTAATAAAATGAAAAGTCATACAAAATTATGAAACTACTTACCCCATTAGAATAATGAGAGAAGAGCAATTCACGCCGATGGAACACTCAATACCAGCCAAAAATTACGAGCACATTTGAAGAAAATGAAGCAGTATAATCGACTTGAACCTGGTTATTCTTAGATTGGTAAAAACAGACTCTTCACCCATAAGTCACATGAGTTAAGTAAATTTCTATGGTAGAAAGAGATTTCACATATCCATGACGATTTAAAACTGACGATAATGACATGCAAAAGAATGATGAAGAAAAATATGTCTTTGATAACCTATCGCCCCCACGAATTTCAAGTATTCTAAAATATAGGTCGTTAATTGCCGTACGTGCTGGCATTGCTTAAAATTTTGCCAGGTGGGGAAAAACAAGTGTCTCGTAAGTCATAATGATAAAGTAAGATGGTATAATCTATTCTTTAGGTAATACTCTGAAATTTTGATTTCCTCAAACTGTTTAAAACAGTGAACTAACTGTTAAGAAAGCTGATAACTATACATGATAGATCAGGGTCTTGTACCGTTAAGAGTTCCTTGTTCCTTCCCATAAGATTTATACTAGAAAAAAGTAAATAATAATCCTTTCCTTAGATATTTAAATTATTAAATGGTATTCTTTGTTAACCAACAAGGGCAGTATTTGAATGTAGCGGATCACTGAAAAAAAATCTTGATCAAAATAACCCTGGAAGTGTAATTTTACATGCTCATGGGTAACATATTATACTTGGGCAAAGCAGCTAAAGGAAAATATGCATGACAATCCACTAGGCTAAATTTAGCCGTAGGGGTGACTGGTTCAAAGCAAGCACTGTGATCAGTGATGATAATCACTTTACCTAGAGAAAGGTCAATAAGGAATGTTAATGCCCTGTATAGTGGTGGGATATGCACTTAATCCCACCAGGATTTCTTTGACCATATTACCTTCTTTTTAAAAGACCAGTTTATCCGAAATAAACTTCTCTTCATAAGAACCTCAGGTCACCGACCATCTCCAGTTAATCCTCATGTATTCTTTTTGCTTGCAAGTTGCTCTCTCTCTCTCTCTCTCTCTCTCTCTCTCTCTCTCTCTCTCTCTCTCTCTCTACATACATACATACATATATATATATATATATATATATATATATATATATATATATATATATATATATATATATATATGTATATATGTATGTACGTATATGTGGGAAAAGAAAGTGAGAAAGAGAGGAAGTGTCTATAATTACCAAACTTTATTTACAAGCCATGGTTGCATCATACGTAATGTAAAAAAGTAAATTGTTTTAATGTGATATACCACTCATGTTATAGTTAAGTGCCCCTCCGTGCAATAAATAAATAAGAAAAAAATTATTACTGGAATGAGTGCAATTGGTCACTGCTATACTGCTTCTGAGATATTTCATGAGTAAAAGTATTGATGACATTTATCATCTAAATAGCTCGGCGGATGACAAATTGCCGCAATGAAACGCAGAGCGATGACTCTCAAGGGAATCGTTTCCGAAAGTCGTTATGTGTAAACACTTGCCCTGTTCATAAATTAGTCTTTTAAATTTTGAATGACATTTACTTTTTGGTAACACATACATACACACACACGCACACACACACACACACACACACACACACACACACACACATATATATATATATATATATATATATATATATATATATATATATATATATATATATATATATATATATATAGTATATACTATATACACACACATCCGTGTATATATATGTATATACACACAAATTCGCCTGGGTTTCAATCCATCACCTATTCGGTTTCATGTTTAATTGGTTACCATCTACCACATATCTTTTTTTTTTTTTTCTATTCATACTTTGGCTATCAGTTTACCCTTCTATAGTACTATTTCTGCCACAATTGCTCTTAGTTTGGTGGGGGGGTGGGGGGGGGGGCGAGGGAGTGGGCTGCCAGTCATAAAAATTTTCTCAAAAATGCTAAAACAGTTAATGCAAATAATGGCTGTTTAACTAACTGTTCCATTGATTAAATAGAATTAAGCAACTTAGATGAGGTTAGGTTTGGCTACATTAAGATGCATTAACCTAGTCAAAAGATGGTATCCTTGTGAGTAAGCGGCTTTTCTTCTTTCTTTACCTGATACATCATTGAAGCATTTGTTTGCGTTTCTAACACTGATTTCATGCATTTTAAATACATCACCTCTCTGATATCCGTAGTCAGACTCATTCTTGCTTCAGACCGCCAATAGGATTTGCAAAATGGAAGTGAATTTGTCTTTATTTACGTAGAATAGAATGGCTTGTGGTATGGGTATGTAGAAGACTACAGAAGACTGGAATGAAAATAGTGTCCTTTCAGCTTTAAGAAGTTTAATTTTTGCCATTGGAAGGAACGAATGGACCTTGATATCTAAGCGGTTTACGGGCAAATGGTTCAGTTTTCAAAATTCTAATGAAGTTTTTGTTAAATGCAATACAAGTCTTTTTTATTTCTCATTATGACTCATTCTTGATAGCGTAATGTAAAATGAATTCGAAATAAGTGAGTATTAGAGCAAGACACTAAACTGAGAAACATATTTAGTAATATGATTTAGTATACCGAACACAAATATTGTTCGGAAAGCCAATACAAACATGTTTCATACCTAACACAAATGTCATTCGGAAAACCAATACAAACATGTTTCATACCGAACACAAATGTTATTCAAAAAACCAATACAAACTGGTTTCATACTGAACACAAATGTCATTCGGAAAACCAATACAAACATGTTTCATACTGAACACAAATGTCATTCGGAAAACCAATACAAATATGTTTCATACTAAACACAAATGTCATTCGGAAAACCAATGCAAACATTTTTCCTTCCGAACACAAATGTCATTCAAAAAACCAATACAAAAATGTTTCATACTGAACACAAATGTCATTCGGAAAACCAATGGAGACATGTCTCCTACTGAACACAAATTTAATTCGGAAAACCATTACAAACATGTTTCATACTAAACATAAATGTCATTCAGAAAACCAATACAAACATGTGTCTCCTACCGAACACAAATGTCATTTGGAAAACCAATGCAAACATGATTCATACTGAACACAAATATCATTCAGAAAATCAATACAAACATGTTTCCTATCAAACACAAATGCCATTCGGAAAACCAATACAAAAATCTTTCCTACTGAACACAAATGTCATTCAGAAAACCAACACAAGCATGTTACCTACCGAACGCAAATGTCATTTGCAAAAACAATATAAACATGTTTCCTACCAAACTCATATGCCTTTTGGAAAACCAATACAAACATGTTTCCTACCAAACACAAATGTCATTTCGAAAACCAATACAAACATGTTTTATACCGAACACAAATATCATTCAGAGAATCAGTACAAACATGTTTCCTACCAAACACAAATGCAATTCGGAAAACCAATGCAAAAATTTTTCCTACAGAACACAAATGTCATTCAGAAAACCAACACAAGCATGTTACCTACCGAACACAAATGTCGTTTGGAAAACCAATACAAACATGTTTCCTACCAAACACAAATGTCATTTGGAAAACCAATACAAACATGTTTCCTACCGACTAAAAATGCCATTTGGAAAACCAATAAACACGTTTCATATCGAACACAAATGTCATTCAGAAAACCAATACCAACATGTTTCATAATGAACACAAATGTTAATTAGAAAACCAATACAAACATGTTTCCTACTGAACACAAATGTCATTTGGAAAACTAATACAAACATGTTTCCTACCAAACACAAATTTCATTCGGAAAACCAATGCAAACGTGTCTACTACCGAACACAAATGTTATTCGGAAAACCAATACAAATGGGTTTCCTATCGAACACAAATGCATTCGGAAAACCAATACAAACATGTTTCCTACTGAACACAAATGTCATTCGGAAAACCAATACAATTGTGTTTCCTACCCAACACAAATGTCATCCAGAAAACCAATACAAATATGTTTCATACCGAACACATATTTCATTCGGAAAACCAATCGGAAAATCAATACAAACATGTTTCCTACCGAACAGAAATGTCATTCAGAAAACCAATACAAACGTGTCTCCTACCCAACACAAGTGCCATTTGGAAAACCAATACAAACATGTTTCATACTGAACACAAATGTCATTTGGGAAACCAATGCAAACATGTTTCCTACCGAACACAAATGTCTTTCGGAAAACCAATTCAAACATGTTTCATACCAAACACCAATGTCATTCGGAAAACCAGTACAAACATGTATCATACCGAACACAATTATCATTAGGAAAACCAGTACAAAAATATCTCCTAAAGTGCAAATTCCAGGTTGAGAAGAACACTTATTTGGTTGTTTCTTACATATATAATAGATTACTCGCCCCGTGATGTCACAACTCTATATTTCAAGATTTTTAATAATGAAACTTAGCCTCTCCTCTCATAATAAGTTAGGTGGACGTCGTCCTGAGTGTAACTCTCTCTCTCTCTTTCTCTCTCTCTCTCTCTCTCTCTCTCCCCTCTCATAATAATGAAGGTGGACGTCGTCCTGAGCATGGCATGAACTCTCTCTCTCTCTCTCTCTCTCTCTCTCTCTCTCTCTCTCTCCCCACTGTAGCAATCCAGATTCTTCCGAATGAGAATTCTCGCTTTTGAAGTTCACTTGAAGATACCTCCAGTACCAAAATTGCTCTTGCAAAACGGAGACTGGGTGACAAAGGTTTTCATCTTAAGGAACAAAAGCGGAAACCTTCTAGGTTGATACACACACATGTCTGAATGTGAAGGCTCTTGCTTAATAGTGCAGTATGCTTTTGAGTACAGAGCGACAAAAGTTTTGTGCAAAATATGAATGTTTTATTATTTTCAACTTTTGTCCAGCACTTTTTGTCCAAACATTTTTACAGAAATAGAGACTATCCTGAATGATACATTATGATAATGAAATCTGAATAAAGAGTAATTAAAATGAAAATACTTTTCTGTCTTTGTGTATAGGGAAACTTTCGAACTGAAATTTGGAAGAAGCTTTTGTACGGTTTCAACTTGCCGCGTCACCGAGAAAAAAATAATCCATCACGTGTGATTTGAACCGATTATTAATTTACATTGCATAGCTCAAACCACAGGGTGATAAGGTTAGCGGTTCCGTCAATGAAAGAGCGCTTAAGATGCTCCTCGGACTGGTCAACGTAACTATATATTATATATATATAATTATATATATTATATTTAATATATATTATATATGATAATATATATATATATATATATTAATCTATATTACATATGAATATATTATATATATATATATCTACTATATATACATAAATATATATATATATATTAGTATATATATAATATATATAATAGATATATATTATATATGTATATTAATATATATATATATATATATATATATATATATATATATATTATATGTATAATTTAGTATAGTATATATATATCTATAATATATAATTATCTATATATATATTCAATATATATATATATATATTATATATATATAATATGTGTGTGTTTATATGTATATACTGTCTGTGTAATTCCACGATAGAATCAACTGTTACCAAATTCGATTGTATTTAGCCATATAATTATTTATTTTCATGCTATGATACTGGTTTTTATGGCAATGGAAAATTAATATCTGAAATTCATGATCGAATATAAACGGAGTAAACACTAAAACATAAGAGGTCAAAATCACAGGTTATAATCATATTAGAATTATATAATTATATATAATTATATAAATATTCGGCATTTCTCTGCTGATATGTTGTTAAAGGGCGGATAAAACAATTAAAACTTTTAATTGCCATTTCCTCTCAAAACTTTCCTCTTTTGCCAAGTTAGTCAATAATTTGAAAAATAAGTATTTTACACAAATAATATTTTTCGGATAGGTGGAATTATTTAGCTGCTTAGAATGCTTTGATTCATTACTGAACATAAGAATGTCATTTGATAATCATTATACAAGATATCGAGCGTTGAATCGTAGAAGAGAACGAGAAAAACTTTAGATTTTTATCGGAAAATCTCTTATACATTTCATATTTTCACTTGGTTTTGTAGCTTAGTTTTCGTGACAAGAGACCTGCCGAAGAGTTGTGCTTATCGGACTATTTAAACGAAAAATAAATGGTCAAAACTATAACTTAATTTAGTGAAAAATAAACATTTTCCTTTCTACTCTTAAAACATATTCGCCAAAAAAAGAAGCCAACTGAAATGTATGATTTTTATATATCGACAAATCTTAATTCCACTAATATAAGGCTTATTACTATTCATTCCAGTCTACAAACTAACAGTGCCTCCTATTCCCAATATACCAAGAGAAAGCCAGGGAGCATTTATGTCATTAGATCGTGTTTCTGCACTGCTTGCCAAATATAAAATATATAAGCGCATTGGATATCCAAGATTTGCATACTTTATTACTCTTGTGCACAGCTAAAGAAATATGAATGGCATAAATTCCTGTGGTACTAGAGGAGGACATTCATATTTGAATGATATTGAAAATAGAATCTCGTTGTTAAATTGACTCAATGCACACACACACATGCACACACACACACACACATACACACACATATATATATATATATATATATATATATATATATATATATGTATGATATATATATAGATATATATATATATATATATATATATATATATATATATATATATATATGTGTGTGTGTGTGTGTGTGTGTGTGTGTGTGTGTGCTTTGCTGACCAACCCGGCGCTTCCCATGAAAACTGATGACAAGCTACAGGCAGGGGGGGGGGGGGGGAGGGAAGGGAGGGGATGGTACAGAGAGAAGAGAGAGAGAGAGAGAGAGAGAGAGAGAGAGAGAGAGAGCGAAAACTTTGTGTTATTGATTTTACCATAATGTATTATTTTAACCAGAAATAATGAATAATCTGCCTAATATGTATGATGTATTGCATGGTCTACGTGATCCATGAAATATTAATCCCAAGGAAAAACGAGAAACACATAAAACGTTGAAATATAGTATTTCCTATCCCCAAGCGTAGGATATATGCATTACTGCAATTTTTTCCTAAGGCTTTAACTATTCCAATACAGCAATCTCTAGCAAAGTAAAATAATTATGCAAACTAAAGACATTTATACTTTATTATAAGATACACTGAAACCTCGAGTAATCTAATAAGGGGGCCTTTAGAAAATAAAATGAACTGAACGCATTACGGGAAGGAACGCTGAGAACCATTTAAAAAGAACTCGAGGACACTCGACAAGCAAGAGTGATGCTCCTGCTGCATCTACTCATCATCCTGTGTATTAAGATAAGGACGATCCCTCTTCAAGTTTAATGAAGAGGAAGGAAGTAAGAGACGATTCCTATTGAAGGAAATGGAAGGAGGGTATTGACAGACTAAAGACTCTTGAAGAAGACCTGTCAATTGGCAAAAAAATTAATATCAAGTGTTAAATGTCTCTTTTTATATTATTTGAAGGTCTCTTGAATGATACCCAAATATGAACATAGAGTATAAATAAACAGTAATATTTATTCACAAGTTATTTTGGTGATTATTAAAGAGTAACTACACCTAAATCGATCAATTGTTTTGTTTTAAGATATCCACTTTGACACTGATAGTTATTAATTTTTTCAACACTCGTAATAAATATTTTCGTGCTTAATGTTTTGAATATCAGTGGCATCTTACTGGCTATCATAATTCCTTCAGAAATATCATGTTCAGGAGTTATTAACAGGCTAAGCTCGTGGTTAACTGATATCAGCGTTCACTCAACTACCCAACAACACAGTTTAGTTTCGCTTACTCGGGGAGTAAGCCTACAAACTAATTTGTTGTTGTTGTTGTTAGAGATAGGAAAAGTCTGACAAGGGTTTTTCGCATTGAGTTAAAGATGCAGTAATTTTAGGATACGATATTTATAATTAATTAATTATAATGAAAATGTATAAAATAAATAATGTGCATGTAACACAGTACAGAACAGTTATTTCTAATAAAATATAGCGTAGTTAATTTCTATTTTCGTATTTTTCTTTGATCCAGATTAGAAGCTCATCTAGGGCAAGGGGAAAATTTTCTTTTCCACTTAAAGTTTGTTTTCAAGGGTTCCAGTCGAAATCGTGATGAACTAAACTGGGAAATTACTCATCTTCTTTAATATTCTATTCGTTTCAGAACTATTTTTTATGCCTCTCTATAATTTGAATTTCAAAACTTCTACAGTAAGAAAACGCAATTCTCTAGGATTTGTAATTTTCAACAATAATATGGAAACTCGTCCAATGATGCTTGATGTGAAGATTTCATTGATGCAATATCAAGATGTTTAATGC
>NC_087200.1:68212938-68225438 GCF_015104395.2 Macrobrachium nipponense
ACTTATTACAATAGGCTATTTTATTGTTTGTCCTTTTTTTCGAGTAATGTTCTAGTTACATAAATTACGTTTGGTAGCCATAGGTTGTAAATGTGTCGCACTGGGCTAATTAGTGAACATAAGCTGATGGAACCAATAATGTCGAGAACGAGACTTCAATTTTACCACCTTGAGGTACGGGGAGCCACTGACATCTGCAGTGGAGCGATTAATATTGGGTAGGAATTCTTTTCACGGAGCAGAGCAAAGAGGACATTTGCATGAAAAGGGAACGCTGGGCCTAATACGAAATTCTACGGCTTAGTTCTGGACGAGAGACATTCTGAAAGCCTTTGATATCAGGTCTCTTGTACTTTTCCCAATTACTCTCTCTCTCTCTCTCTCTCTCTCTCTCTCTCTCTCTCTCTCTCTCTCTCTCTATAAATGTTTGTTTGTCCATGTATTTCCAGTTCTATTGGTTGATATCGATCTGCTCTAGTCTACTGTAGATCAAAAGTGTGACGGAGGAAGTAAATGAATAAAACCAAGGCATATTCGAAAAACAGTGAAGTGATGTACCGTTGCTTTAAACATGTATAGGCCCCCTGATCCCAACTCCTTGACGAGGTGTGGGGCTTAGGGATCTACTGCAGAGAGAGTATGCTCTTTTATACCTACTTTCTCTGCTGTGCATTCATCTGAATATTGGGACCTTTAACTCCTTTACTCCTCCTCCTATAAATTTTCCCCCTTCCCTTCTTCCGTTGACGACCTCGGCATGCTTTTGTATCACTGAATTATTGACTGCTCTTTTAACTTGATGGAGGGTGGAGTCGGACGGCACGCCACTTCACCCGTAGAACTACAGTACCTGACGTGGTCGAGCGAGGGGAAATTTTCATGCCAAACCATGCCCGCAGTGCCGGGTCCGATGTGGAGGGACTGACGACCCTTAAGGCGCTATTGGTATGCGTATATCCACGTGAGGGACCAAGGGCAGTTACCGATGTATGTAACAGTATTGCTCCTCCCCCAGTTGGGCCTCCTTGGTGAGAGGGACCTCATCCTGGATGAAAGTGATAATGATGTTATATGGAGAAACAAACTAACCTCCCAACGACTTCTGACTGCTCACAGGATAACTCAATTAAATCAGAGTGGTATTAAAACGTTATTACCATACAATAAGCCCGAAAGAAGTAGATATCATCATGACCCAACCTTAATTCACTTTGATTCTCTCTTTGGGGAGGCAACTGGTCAAGGTTTTTGAACTTACAAGCAGACAAAGAGATATTTTTATTAAAATTAGAGAATTACTTATTAAATCGATGCCCATCGCAAGAGATGAGCATAACGCAAATTAAAAAAAGGGAGTGGTTGGTTGAAACAACAACCAGAAACCAATTAGAGAATTATCAGAAATATAGATAACATGAATATAAATGTCACAAGGTATGATGCTGTGAACAGTGTTCAAGGCTCAGTAGTAGTGCCAAATCTTGATGATGAAATTCTGAAGGAATTAATGTTGTTAATTTCATTAAATAAAAGACATAATAATGTTGAAAATCGGGAAGTATATGAGGTCCAAAACTGGACAGACAAAAGTAAAACTATCAAAGTAGCCAAGATAAAGTTCAGTGGCCAAACCTTGCCCTTGAAAATTAAAATACTGGGATTAGATAGGGAACTTAGACCTTATGTTCCTAAATCTTTGCAGTGCAATCACTGTTGCAAATATGTTCATACGGCCTTTAAGTCCAGAAATTTTCGTAGATATGCCATTTGCAGCTCGCAGGGCCATAACACACGCTGGGACTGTGGCCAACCGAAATGCATAAATTGTGGACTAGAACATCATGCTACTAGATCTAAAGTGTGCGCGTTTTATATCTACAATACAGAACTTAAATTACTACAAGAACGAACTGGAATGTGGATCAGAGAAAGAAATTTAAAACTGAAAGTAAGAGGATTGAATGAACTCGCTAAGAAATTTAGGTTTGCAGATACCTCAAAATCGAACAATACTAGAACTGAAGCGAATGAAAATAGAAATAAAGAAATACCACTACAAAAACTACAGGATGAAAAGAACTCTTCAAATGAATTCTGACATATATGACATTATCATTGTGGACAATCGATTACCTCATTACCGGAAATTGAAACTAATAATGACATAGAAGAAGACAAAGAAGAATTAAAATCACATGAATGTGATAACATAGATAACACAACTCGGAAGAGGTAACTAGATAAGACCCCACCAAATTCCGCCAAACAAATCTCTAAAAAGATAAATACCCCACCAATCTCACCAAAAGCAAAAGTTCAGAACAGAACACTAAATAAAATATTCCACGGTCTCCCATAGTAACAATAGTACCTCTAGGAGCAGAATCACAAACTTCAGACGAAACGGAAATTCAAAATACAGTTAATTCAATGAAAGCAAAGCAATTCACCCATCAATTTTAAGCGCCAGGGGGAAAAACCAAGAAAAAACAACAAACTGATGAACACGGAGATACATGTGGTTGCAGTAAATGCTTTATAGCAATGTGCCACAAAAATAAGACTATAACTAAAGACAGCTTAACCAACACCATAAGAAATTTCATGAGGTATAGGAAAAAGAAACAAAAACACCAAATCACATGAAGGTTGTATGTGTATTGAACACTTAGAATATTACAAAGAGAAACATATCAGCGTTGTAGATAATATTCTAAAGAATATCAAAATGGAAAAATTAAATCAAAATAGTAAAAGTTCAACAGTAAACGAGAGTCAGATTCAAACTACAACAAAAAAGGAATCAAGGCCTACAAAAATACAAATTAACTCATTACAAATTTCAGAAAATAACATTAATAATCTAGGGTAATTCGACCACTCATATTACACCATTCAATCGTTATATAATTCAATGGAATATAAATGGATTATTAACGAGAATGCACTTAGAAGAAGTCCAACGACTTATTAGCGAACATGAACCAATGATTATATGTATACAACACATAGGAAAACGTTTTCCAAATATAGGTAAGTATCTACTAGCCACAACATCAAAAGAAAATGAAAATAATTTAGGAACAGCAACACATGTTCATAATAAAATTATATACGACGAAGTAGGTATAGATTACACTGAATTACAAATTTCAGCAATAACAATGAAAATAGAAAATAATATGTCTGAAATTATCAACTTCTAAACCAACCTAATATAAAGTATGATTTAAACATACTACAGAAAATAATACAAGAATTTAAGAATCCCATGTTAATTGTTGGAGATTTCAATGCTCATAATCCAATATGGGACTATAACAATATTACACTTGATAAATATGGAACAAAAATAGAAACCTTAATGAACAATAATAATCTTTGCTGTCTGAATGACAGCGAAGTAAATACATATAGTTCCAGAACCCATGGAACATTTTCCACATTATATGTCATCCTTTGTTCAACAAATATAGTAGACAGACTATATTTGTGAGGACTCCTACTCAAGTGATCATTTCCCATAATGATATCCTTATTAAATAATGAAACAAAACCATACTCTCCACATTATAACATGCAAAAAGCAAATTGGGACATTTTTAACTTTTATACCAAAAATATACTTCCGTATGATTATTTGAGAAATCACAATGAGATAAACGATTTCTGTCTCCTTCAATAAAAAGGCAGTAGACAAAGCTATTCCTCATTCAAAACCCCAAAATAAAAACATAAAGTGCCCTGGTGATCAGATGATCTATCTGAATTATTACTATAAAAACACACTCAAGCTAGGAGGATAGATACTTTAAATAGACGTTTCAATAAAATAAGCAAAGCAAAACCATTCCTGGAAGAAAATATCTTGAAAATGTAAATTTTACTATTAAAAATAGATGCATTAAACCCTTTATACAGTAAAAATCTGCTAAATTTAAAAAAGAATTTATAAAAGGTAAAATAATATTACGGAGGGCCTAGTATGTATCAGAAATAACTAGCGAAACATCCATCCAAAAAGTACGGGAAAATTTCAGAAATACAGATGGAACAAACATTAGACCACCCAGACAAGCTATATTGGATAATGGAAATGAATCTTTAGATCCCTTTGAAATAACTAACATACATGGGGCAAATTTTGCCAAAATAAGTAATGACCAAAATCTAGACAAACATTTTAAAACAGAAAAAACCAAAGCAGGATCTATTATACTTAATTTTGAAACAAAGGAAGATATATATAGTAATAAGAAATTCAGTATGGAAGAGTTGGAATATGCTCTCTTGAACAGCAATAAATGTGCCCCTGGATGTGATGATGTTTGCTTTGAGATGATTCGCAATCATTTATTGCTCCAAAACTTGTTTCCAGATGAATGGCGGAATGCGATAATAATTCTTATAACCAAACCGGGAAAAGAAACTAGTAACGTGAGCAATTATAGACCTATCTCTTTAACAAGTTGTATATGCAAGTTGTTGGAGAAAATGGTAAATACACGACTTACCTGGCACATTTGTGTAAATAAGATTTTAAGTCCTACACAGTTTGGTTCACAACGTAATACGTCTACATCAGATTCTCTCTGTAATTTGGAAGACCATATACGTAGAGGATTTGAAAGAAAACAAATTACAATAGCTGTCTTTTTTGACATTCAAACGTTTATATGACACGACATGGTGGCATGAAATACTAAAAACGTTACATAATAATAACATACGCGGCCATCTCCCTAAATTTATTAAAAACTTTGTGACCGTTCGCACTTTTCAAGTGAGAATAGATAATGTTTTTTTCCAAAACATTGCCACTTGAAAATGGAATTCCACAAGAGAGAGTCTTTAGTGGTACTCTGTTCACCAGCAATTAATGACATCAGTAACATGTTACCGGTTGGAATTAAAAGTAACTTGTATATGCAGAAAGAATGATTAATAAAACTATAATAAGAGTAGATGAATGGGCCTTATCAATAGGCTTTAGATTTTCCATAGAAAAAACCCAAGCTGTCATGTTTTATAATAAAAAATTTAAAAAAGGCAAAGAAATACAGTTAAAAATGAGAAACCACAATATACCAATTACCCAAACAGCAAAATTTTTAGGTTTGATATTTGATGCACACCTGAATTGGAAAGCCCATAGAACTTACATAAAATCGAAATTCAAAAGAGCATTAACTCTATTTTAAAAACTATCACACACAAAATGGAGAGCTGATAGACATACTCTTATTATACTATATAAAGCAACAGAGTTAACTGTCATTGATTACGGAAGTGAAATATATGGGTCAGCGTCAGAAACAGCACTAACAATATTAGACTCAATTCACAATCAAGGACTATGAATATGCATAGGAAAATTTTAGATCTTCACCAGTCTCCTCTGTACAAGTTGAATGTAGCGAACTTCCACTGTCCCTCCATACAGAATTCATGACCATGAAAAGCGCATTAAGAATCAAGACATGATTCGCCAACAAAAAATCTATTTCCCAGTCAGAGCTAATAGATTGTTCGAGTCATTGAATATAAATATACAAGTACCTCCAATAGTAAAGTTACCACCCCATTGGACAATGAATAAAGTAAAGACTTGCACCCACTTAAAATATTTATCAGTAAGTTACTCATTAACAAGAAAACCGTAGAACTTATAAGGCGGAAAGTTCATATTATGCAATAGATACCGATGGGTCTAAATCGCATCATGGAGTAGAATATGCAGGTATATCTAAGAGCAAAACTAATCAACTTTCATTGCCCAATTTTGCCTCAGTTTTCATAGCAGAGTTGTGAGCAATCAAAGTAGCCATCAAAATTATAAAGCAAATATCATACAATAATTTTGTGATTTTTAGCGACTCAAGGAGCGCTATAGAGGCTGTTCAGAGTTAATATCTGAAAAATAATATTGTACAGCAAATTAAATCCGAACTCCACAAATTGTATAAAAATGGAGAGAATATTGAAATATGTTGGACCCCTGCTCATGTGGGGATGAAAGGAAACGAAGAGGTTGATAAAGAGGCTAAAGAAACAGATCACATGAGGAAAGCAAATGTAAACATTCCTTCTAGTGATTACATAAGATATATATAAAAAAAAATAGATAAACGGAAAATGCAAGGAATGAAGAGCCTGAAAATAATAAATTAAAACAAATGAAACATACAGGCCACACTCGTCTGACAATGGGCACTTGATGAGCAGCACACGTGAGCCTGCTCCCAAGTGTTCAGAGTGTAAGATGTTGAAAACTGTCAGACGTGTGTTGTGTGAGTGTCCAAAGTATGACCAGCAGAGACTGTCAACTTTTAGAAATAAATCAATAAAAGGAATTCTGTCAGAATCTCTTGCATTTTCATAGTCCCGATTTTGACTTTTCTGAGGAACTGTGATTTAATTGATGAAAAATAAAACCTTAGAGCGTTTAATGAATTTTAAAACAAAATTTTAAAAGCTTACTTAGCTAATTACGGGTTTTAATATACCATTTTTAGTGTGTATGTATGGAAACATGTATTAATGTATTTATTGGGTGTGTGTTCTAGTATGAAAGCATTGGCCTTGGTGCAATTTTTTTTATTTATCCTGAATGACCTTTTTTGGTCCCAGTTGTTGGCCTAAGTTGTTGGCATTTTATCTAATCCTTCGAGCCAGCCCTAGGAGAGTTGAAAGTCAGATCAGTGGTCTGGTTAAACTACTTTCATAATAATAAAAATGTATAGGGAAAAAGATTGCAACAAAGACCTAGGGTAGCAACTCAACAGTTAATTAATTACACAGGTACTCAATGTCGTAAATGGAACTTGGATCTTCAACTTATAAGTTACGCTATAACTCAGATGAAAGAACTCTTCCCATTATTTTCATAATAATTCCTCTGGTTTGATAGTGGGTGTTTGCATTGTATTGTTTGTATAGAGTTCCTTTCCGGTATTTTCCAAGGTGCAACATCACTTTTAATAGATACTTAAGTGTAATAGCAGTCATATTAATTCAGGCTCAAGATGCAAACTTTTATAGACTGCAGTTCCTTTTCGCATATCAGTTTTATTTTCTAATGTTTTATGAGTAGAGTAGAAAACTTCAGGTGCTTTGTTAAATACGCTGGAATAAAAATGCCGGAATGAAAATCAACGGTAAAAATACATAATTTAATGTTGAATATAATTTAATAATCAAAATATAAGTAAATATAAATACGATTGAAAAGGTTATGACGTTTAAATGGGAAATGATAATTTCTTATGGGAACTACCCCTTTTAACTGAATTAAACAATTAACTTCACGAAAGGTGTTGATACATATGTTGTCTGGCAGACAAATATAAGGTATATAGCTAAATATTAACTGATGCTGTAAACATTCGTAATTGCCCTTTTTTTGCAATGCAGAAATGGAAGTATGATCTCAGCGGAATGCAAGTGGGTGTTATGTTATTGGTTGCCCTTACTAAATGTTGTGTCACAGAGTTGGAACCACCAAAAAATAGACAGAATTAACGAAAGCCTAGGTATTTTAATGAGGAAAGTTTTTATTTTTATCATGCGAAGCCCGGGACGGTAACAGTATTTAATAATATCTCGAATACGATCTTCCTTGGTGACCTCAAACTATTATCAAGTGATTTAAATGGATTAACCGTTGTCATTGGTTACCAAGGATAAATGTTTGATTTAGTTTATACTCATATTATGACGCTAGCTGACCAACCTGGGGCTGCCCGGGAAAACTTTGAATGGCTGTCTACGAGGGGGAGGGAAGACGGAAGGAGGAGGGTGAAGAGGATGGTAGGAAGAAGGATTTAAGTGAGTGATTTGTGTTGACGGTCTGAGTGACAGCTGTACTTTTTTCATACAAACGTACACCCTTCGAACAGTCAATGGTGAAGTGACATGTATTAACGTGGTGACTTTTATCCAGGAATTACTGTACTATCTGGCCCTTTTATCCAGGTATTACTGTGACTGTTCCCTTTATCCTGAAATTACTGTGGTAACTGTCACTTTTATCAAGGAATATATTACTTTTAATTTCATCAAGGTATTAGCTCCTATTACCAAGATATTACTGTTCCATTTGTCCCTTTTATCCATATATTACTGCAGTGTCTGTCTTTTTTCATGCAGGCATTACTGTTCTGTCTGCCCCCTTTAACCAGAGATTAGTGTGCTGTCTGTCCCTTTTAAGTATTACTGTGCGGTCTGCCACTGTTATTCAAGTATTACTGTGATGGCTATCCCTTTTATCTATGTATTAATATACTGTCTGTCCCTTTTAACCAGTTATTATTGTGCTGTTTGGCCCTTTTATCTAGGTATTACTGTGTTGCCTGACACCTTTATCTAGGTTGTATTGTTCTGCCTGTCCCTTTTAACCAGGTATTACTGTGGTGGCTGTCTCTTTTATCCAGGTATTACTATGCTGCCTACCCTCTGGAATCAGGTACTACTGTTCTTTCTGTCTATTTTATCCTTGTATTACTGTGGTAACTGCCCTTTTATCCAGGTGTTACTATTCTGTCTGTCCCCTTTCATCAGTTATTACTGTGCTGTCTGACCCCTTTAACCAGTTGTTATTGTACTGTCTGTCCTTTTTATCCAGGTGTTACTGTGGTGACTATCCATGTCATCCAGATATTATTGTGATGACTGTCCCTATTATCCAGGTATTACTGTTGGGACTGAAAAGCATTTTCCATAATCTATTTCTATGGTCTCAAGTGCAAGAAATGAGGTATGATAATCCCGGAGAGTTTATTTATCATATAATTTACAAAGGTAAGAAGAAGGGAATAGGGAAGGGGAATTATCTAAGTTGGGTCAAATGATGGCCACGTGCCAAATTTTGTCCTGATCGGTCAAGTGGTTTGGATTTTTATAGGTAATAAACATACAAACTTACATACAAATAGACATACAAACATACCAGCATTCACTTTTATATATAAGATAATGTTATATCTAAAGTTCAGAATGATGGAGTTGGATAAGATTCACAGAAGAATTCGATTTTTTCTCTTTTTTTGGTAATACAGTGATTTTTCATTTATTGGTATAGGAGTATCAAGTGAATGTATAGATTCACTTGGACTGTTTCCTTTTCATATGTTGAATATATGATTTAATGATAAAACTGTACATTACTGGATGGTATCGACAACCCAACAATTGACTGATGTTTACCTTTATCTTTCTCGTTATGAGGACTTCCTTACATCTCATCTAGTCACTTGTACGTCAGATAAATGAATATAATATTCTCTTTGTAGGTTATTTATGTCCTTACTCAAAAACGAGTTGAACAGTTAACAACTACTTTCCTTTTTATATGGATATTGTCTGTACCTACGTGTAAGCAGATATTACGGTTTTGTGGTGATAGGGTCCCCAAAAACTCAAGTAAATTCCTAGAGTAGGCGAGCAAGAAGCATTCATTTCTTCCTCTCTCTGAATATCATTCACTGGTAATATTGTTATTTCCTCTTCTTTTACGGCTCCCCTCTTTCATAGCTGAAATGAGAGTCCTTTGGAGCAATACAGGTTGAATATTAAGTTCCGTTGCAGCAAAGGTTTATGTATATTACTTTCCATTCCACCTCTCTCTCTCTCTCTCTCTCTCTCTCTCTCTCTCTCTCTCTCTCTCTCTCTCTCTCTCTCTCTCTCTCTCTCTCTGAGCTAACGAAGTAACGGTAAGAAGCAGCACAAGGATCAAGTGAAAACTACAAATTAAAATGGAATATTAAGGAGTAATGTTTCCTAGACTTAGATGTCGCAAAAGTACTTGTCTTAACAAGTTTTTAAGGTAATTTTCATACTTATTTGTAATATATTTTCCGTGGTTCTTAATAATCAGTATATGCAGTTTATATCACTAAGATTTATTGTTACATAGTTTGATTAATATAAAGAAATATAGTTGACTGTCAAGTTCGTTGAACGTTTCTTATAGGTTTCTGTCTTCCAGTGATGGTCGCTGACCAGTGCGTAGCACAAACTCTGTCTTTACAAAATAAGAAAAGCTCCCCACCTCTTTGCCCACTTCTTGAAAGCATGATCTTCCCGGCAAGCTTATTAACTAATTGTTGACACGCTGACGAAGATACGGCTGCCATAAAGGACTGTTCAAGTCCAGAAATATCCCATTTAAATAAATTGTGTTCCATTGTCATTGAAAAGTAATTCTATTGACCCAAAGCTACGTTCTGCCAGGATATCACATACGGCCACCATACAGAAATTCTCTGTGACTCATGCCAAACTGAACTGGTCCGTACATCTCAGAGAAATCAGCTATTATTGTTTCATCGCATGGTAACCCATACTGAGGCAGTAGCATTTAGAGTCATTGAAAGGAACTTCAAACTTAGTGAAGCATTTGCAGGTGGATTCCTACTTGATATGATTTAATTAGGAACGTTCTTTCTTAGCAATTGCCTTCTAATAATCGGCGGCATTGAGCATCGTTGCGCATCTGGTATCGTGTACCCATTTCGTTTTTAATATGAGCGGAGTGTTTTTTCTTTACTTCACTATAGAACTATTGTAGTTGAGGGTAATTTTATCGCCACTGAGCTGGAGATGGACCATGGATACCATGTACTAATAACCTTATGCTGGTTACAGCACCTTGATGCATCAAGGATGCCAGTGTGAGCCATAAATTGTAATTACCTTTATGACATAAAATGAAGTAACTCGTACTGGTACTTCACGAATTTGGTGATCTTATCAACGGTTAGACTTTCAGGGGCTCATGATATACTGTTGATGTAGGAAGTTTCTTTGTCAGTACAAAATTTGTTCCCACAATTGTGTTTGACTCGGCATCATAATCTTCCTATAAGCTCATACACTAAGTCACTGTAGAAAGCTAATGCTGTTGGATATTGCTTTAAAAAACGATCGAAAATTGCAGTATTATCGGTAAAAGATAAATGAAAATTTATATATACACACACACACACACACACACCACACCACACACACACACATATATATATATATATATATATATATATCTATATATATATATATATATATATATATATATATATATATGTGTGTGTGTGTGTGTGTGTGTGTGTGTGTGTGTGCGTGCGTGCGTGTGTGTGTGTGTGTGTGCTTGTGTTGAATAGATAATGTATTGAATGAGATACTTCAGAAAACTAACGTACCTCTTGTCATGAAATTATTTCTAAAATCAAAACTCTGTGAAAAGGTTATAAACACTGCCATCAACAAACCTTGTTTTTCAGTAGATATTTCCAAATACTCTTGGGTCTGTTTTTTACATCAAGGCCCTGTGTTTATTTCTATGACAAATTTCGGACTTGAAAATATTTTGAATGGTCAGCTATCTGCTCTTATTTACGTTTTGTGAACATATACTCGTAAATATTTTCGAATCAACCAGAATATGAAAGTTTACGAAATATCTCGGTCGAGGCTCATTCCATTCTATTTTTCCTTTACTTTTTCTTAATGTTTATCCATGTAATACACTAAACAGATATAAGTCTATAACACTGTATTACATTTCTTTAGTGTTTTGCTTTTCATAAAAATTTTCTCTATAATATATATATATATATATATATATATATATATAGATATATATATATATATATATATATAGTATGTGATGTGTGTGTGTAATATATATATATATATATATATATATATATATATATATATATATATATATATATATATATATATATATATATATATATATATATATATATATATATATATATATATATATGTATGTATGTATAATGTAACATGAAGGAACACGTGCTTGAGGATATCCTAAGATCTAGGGTAGAAAGGTGAGTGAAACTGTGGGACTTGGAGCAAGTACTTTCATAGTTTGTTTTTGCATTCTCAACTTCACACTGAATCAAATAAAGGTTACAGAACTTCTTTATACAAAGGGAGGGCGGGGTTACAGTATGTTAATATATATATATATATATATATATATATATATATATATATATATATATATATATATATATATATATACATATATATATATATATATATATATATATATATATATATATATATATATATATATATATATATATATCTAATACAATGAAATCCATTTTAAAGGGCTTGGACCATTTAATTAAACAGTTTACACGGCAATGCACCTCCCTACCTTATATGTATGGTTTAGTCAAGACACATAAAATCAATAACCCTATCAGACCAATCATTAGTTCAGTAGGCTCACTTACGAATAGTTTATTTAAATGGCTTGTAAAAATTCTTACTCCTTTGGTAGGAAACATTTCTAACATGAATGTTAAAAACAATGTTGATTTTATAAACAAATTGAATAGTTTAAATTTGAATTTTGATTTTAATATGGTTAGTTTTGATATTGTCTCTTTATTCACAAAAGTGCCTGTAGATGACTTAATTGAATATTTGGAGGATGAATTAGAACGTCATGACATTCCCTTAAG